>NC_089229.1:24282192-24595309 GCF_963924675.1 Phocoena phocoena
CCCCATAATCTGTGTCTATGTCACAAGAATAATTGGGAGTCAAACAAGGCTGATAATTGTACATGCTATCATGCCCCAGGTAAACAGCTTTGCAATTGGAAGTTTCCAAAGGACTGCTTTTATGTTCGCTTCTCCCTCTGCTCCAACACAGGTTTTAAGAGATTGGAAATCCAAGTTGCCTGGTTTGATTTAACCTAATGCTTGCGTTGTTTGTTTAATTATCCCAAATCGTGATGGAGGGTGAATTTCTGGTGTGGGAGGAGAAGGAACAAGGTATCACTGACAGAATATTGCTGTGCACCCACTGCTCTCACCTTTCTTCCCCTACATAAATAGCTCTTGGGCCTGGGAGGTCCTTCTGACCTACAGGGGAGGCCTCCAGAATCCCTTTACTGTGACAGTTAATGAGCCTCATCTCCAGAAAACACACACAACAAACTGTTACAGATTTTAAAAGATGCTCTTAACCTCATGCAAATGCAGAACAGCACAGCTTTCATGAAAAATGGCACTAAGGAAAAGAACCCACCAGCAAAACAAAGGGAGGCAATGCCCAACAACCCACAGCCAACAAGCAAGGAAGCCTGCTGGTGGTTCCTGCTACCCTTCCAATGGTCAGGGTCTGTGCTAAATTAAAGTTTATCTTGGGTACTTGTACATCCACAATTGTATCCCACCTCTGTGTGTGTGGCAGCCTCCTACTCTCCCTGGCTAACCAGGATTCCCATTTTGGTGTCCAAGTTTTCCCATTTTTCTCTTTGCAATAAAAAATTATCTGTCCTTCTTCCCATTCCATCCAGGCCGTTGCGACATGCTCACGCACTGAGCCAGGATACTGATCACTGGTAAGTGCTTCATGTGGTCCCCCTTGCTAAGATACATGACTCTTTTTTAAAGGAGCCTCTAATAGCTTTACCCAAAGACATAAGCAATGTAGACATTCCAGATAACCTAGAGTGATGCACCTGACAGAGGAAGAAGGGTGTTTACTGATGTCTCTCAGATCATCCCTTATACCCTTGTACTGCATAAAGGATGCCCAAGCAAGAGGCATTGCTGTGCTCTTCATATGCACCAAGGCCAAACCCATACACACCCACTGTTGAGATTCTACGAGGATAAGGCCTGAAGCAAGGCAGAGCGTGAACAAACAAAACAGAGCGGTGACTGCTCGTTATTATCTGCTCCATATGTGCCTCATTAAATTAAATTAAGAGGTACGAATTGTGCCAGACTTCCTTAGAAATTGTCACACAGCACAAATATCACACATGCTATACAGTACAGCAGAAAATCCTGCCGATTACTCCCTGGGTGACCTCTGCCAGGCAAATACCTACTCTAAACCTCAGGCTCCCCAAACATGAACCAGAGACACAATACCAGCTATACTGGGCTGTTGTGAGGAATAAATGAGACGGTGCCTATGAAAGTAGCAAGTCCACGGCCTGGCACACAGGCACACCCAACAAACGCTATTCTTCATCTTTACCCCAACTTTCTTTTTTTTTTTTTTTTTTTTTTTTTTTTTTTGCGGTACGTGGGCCTCTCACTGTTGTGGCCTCTCCCACCGCGGAGCACAGGCTCCGGACGCGCAGGCCCAGCGGCCATGGCCCACGGGCCCAGCCGCTCCGCGGCACGTGGGATCCTCCCGGACCGGGGCACGAACCCGCGTCCCCTGCATCGGCAGGCGGACCCTCAACCACTGCGCCACCAGGGAAGCCCCCTTTACCCCAACTTTCTAAAACCCTTTTTATGTAAACCTGGATACTCGTAAAAGCCCCTATTTTCCTCTTTTCCATAACTACTCACTCTCCTCCTTGTACTATTTGCCCTGCCTCTTGAGAAGACCAATCCCAGGCTGTTTCACTGGGTCCTTCTCACACTGGTCACGGCAGCAGATGTGGAAGACCTCATGTGAGCTGCTCACACTTCATCAACAAGAAGCTCTCCAGGAAATATCTCCTGGCCCTGCACGTGGCACGTGTTGGCTCTACCAGAGCAAGAACAACACTTGGTCCACCCAAAGCTTCCAGCCCAACTGAGAAAACTGCTAAACCTATGAAACTGTTATAAGACAATGTGAGGCTACATTTTTAGCGTGTATTGGGCTAATAATAATAAAAATAGCTGAAGTAATGAGTGCTTACAATGAGCCAGGCAATAAGTTATATAACTACATCTATATTTATATTGTTATTCCCATTAGATAAGGAACGTGTGAGAGAAAGATTAGGAAGTTTGTCCAAGATCGTGCAGTGGAGGGGCCACCGCTGTCACTCAATTCAACAACAAAGCACAAAACACTATGCTTAGGGCAAGGCTAGAGTACTGGATTAGTGTGAGATTCCTAAGGGCATGAATTACATCTTCCTGATCTTTATTTCCATGGTAGACAGTCCATTACTGTGTGCTGATTAACTGACTGATGAATGAGAGAAGCCTTGTTGAGTGATATGGAGCTAGATAAGTAAAGTACAGAAGAGCCCAGTGAAGGCTGCTCAAGGCAAGCAGAGAAGCAGACTCACACGCTCAGAAGCTGAATTTAACGTAAGTATAGAGGGGAACTAAGAAGCAGATTGACCTTAATGAAGCCCCAGGCTTGTTTTGAGGATAAGATGGATACAGATGCATAGATGAGATAAAGGGAGATAATGGGGAGGTCTTAAAAGCTTAAGCAGAAAAGTATAGAGTTGACAACATGGGCAATAGGGAACAACCATAAATCCTTGAGCAAGGCAACAATTTGAGAAAAGTGGCGTTTTAGAAAGATCGATCTGGCAAGAGTGAAAAATTGGAAGAGAGCAGAATAATACAGGTGTGAAGTCAGGAGGGGGTGAATCTGAGTTTTCCAAATGGTTGAATTAGAAGGAAGAACTACAAGAGCCAAAGCACAGAGACAAATAACAAGTCAACAATGACTGAGTCTCTTCTATGTGCCTGGAATGGTGCAAGGAGCTAAGGATAAAGAAGGAATTAAACACCATCCTGGATGACTAACCACCAAGAAGATGAAAACGAAGTGCAGAGAGACCTGCCAAGCAGGTGGTGTCCAACTACTAGACTGTAAGTGGTGTCATCCCAGAACTAAGATCAGAAGGGTGACATACTAATTCCAAACACGTAAGCTGATGGGGAGACAACTCACATTTTTCTCTAATCCGTTCATAAGTAGTTATCTCTCTGGTGAGATTTTACATTTCCCTGAAAAAAGGAGCCATATCACTCACATGTTTCAAGATACCTAGGACAGTGTTGGAAATACAGAAATCCTACGATGAACACCTATGATCAATTAACTAAATGTCATGAAATCAACAGGAATTTCTTTTCAAGATTATTACAGTAAGCTAGCCTCTCTCTACTCCCTCATTATCATTTTACAATCTCCCACCTTTTCTCCATTCCTTCACAATTACCTCTCCACTCCTGACGGGATACGTTTCCTGCTGCTCCAGCCATCTGGCACACTGTTTCTGAGTCTCAGAGACACTATCAATTCAGAAATATCATCTCTCTTCTACATTCAAAACAATTAACTTGAAGAAAGAAAGAACTATATATTAAATCTGAGAAGTATTTTAGGAAATACTGAGTGATAAGTGTTAGGGAGGTACGCCATGTTGTTATTGAAGCTTCAGAAGTCCAGGGGCTCAAATTCCATTATTGACTTTCTGTCTTATACCTCTACCTTTCCTTTCTTAGTGCCTGAATTGTTCCAACTATAAGTGGGAAATACTCTGGTCTGCCAAACTCTCACAAAGAAGAAATCCAGAACCCAGCACAGGCCTCAGCAGAGCTGGATTAGTGGAAAAATCCACAATGGGTAGGCAGTACCTCTCCAGCACACCATCTCACAGGTGATTATACATGCAGCACAGGAAAGACAGGTGCTACTAGAACAATGAACTGCCTGCTCAATAATAATCTAAAGATATATGATGGGGGACAAGATGCCAGTCAAAAGGCTGATGAAGTTCCTCAGAGCATCACTGCCCACTGCATTGATCCCAGAAACAAAAGAAATGGGGGCTACAGCAATTCCTGAAGGGATGAAAAATGGGTTTCAATTCTCTTACAAACACCAACTGATTGACACTGACTGCCGAAAGCCTCACGTTAAGGACTCTGGGGGTGTCCTGAGCTCATTAGGAATATAGCACTGAACTGATTGGTAATACCTAACACAGATGAAGGAAAGGTGATGATACGGGTGCTGTTTGGCCAGATCTGGTTATGTCCAACCCCACCTTGATAATCAGTGCGAAGAGTCCAGAGGACTGAATGGAATTCACCAGTAAAGCTACTAGGGAATAAACTATGAGTGTTTCCTGAGTCATTGCTGGTACCGAGCAGCATGCATTGCAAACAGAAGTCTTGTAGTGGAGAAGAAACAGTACGGAAGAGAAAATCAAAATACCTGCAAGTCTACTGCAAGCTAGCTCTACATCCTTGGGCAAGGCATTTTCTCCCCTGGATTTCCATATGTTCATCTGGAAATGGGCAGAAGACATGCACTTTCTGATACAAAATTCAATGTTTTTTCAGTTGCCCATATTTATAACTCATTCTCCACCAAAAAAAAAGTTGAATCTCATCAGAATGTATGGATCGTGTGGGGGTAAACAAGTCTACCCTGAAGATGGAACTTGGAAGTGATCATAGTTTAACCACACCATTTATTTATTGGAGATTCCTATATCTCAACTTTTGTCACTTTCCCCTTCTTATAAAGCATGCTATATTTATCTTCCCCAAATGCCAGCCTTGAGAATTATAAGTAACAATGGCACTAGCTAGTGAATAATTAACTACTATGTAGGTACCAAGAGTGCTGATGGAGAAAGGGATTGTCATTGGTTCTGAGACTTCAAATTTCATAGATGAGAAGGAGGTAGAAGGAGAAAGAATTTGAGGAGAAAAGACTCACTTGGTTTCAGATATTTTGATCTTTAGGTGCTTAGAAGACATCTGAATAAAGCTGTCCAGTTGGATATGTAAGTCTGAAGCTTGGGATAAGAATCTGGGCCAGAGATGAGATTCAGGAGTCACTGGCATATCGATGACAATTGATATAACGAGAATGGACTGGATCAACCAGGTGGGAGAGTGTGCAGAATGAGAAAAAGTGTTTGCTTAGGATGAAAAGTATGCCAGGATTTAACTGGTAAGCAGTACGGCATCAACTGAAGAAAACCAAGAAGGGAGAGTCTGTGAGGTGTCGTGACAAACAGAAGAGTGAGGTTTCATGGAAACCAACAGCACAGAGATTTTGATGAAGTAGTGGCAAACAGCAGAAAAATCCAGAAAAGGACTTTAAAAAAGGTCCAAATGGACCTGGTGATTAAAAGACATCAGGGATGTTAGCAAGAACTATTTCAGCAGAATAAAGTTAAGCAGGTGCAAATTAAAGTGAGGAAAATAGTATTTTACTTTTATTTGGAGGAGTGTGAAGGATTGTGTGGGTCGAGGATGAAAGATGGAAAATGAAAAGCCAACAGTAAGTGCAATGAATTCTATGTACTTGCTCTTTTCCATTGCCTGCACTGGACAAAGGTGGGCTTATTATTTACTGGCATTAAGTCTATCAAAGGTTGATCTCAACTGACTCATGGCTGGGAGAACTGACAGACCACACTAAGAAGAAAATAACTCAGTATCTCAGAAGGGGGGAACCTTCCAAATCCCATTCCCTTGTCTGCCGTGTTACATCTGTCAGGTTTTAAGACAGTCATTCAGCCTCTTTGTTGATCCATTTCCTTAGCTGTGGAATAGGAAAATAATTCCCTTTTAATTGGATCCTGAAGTGCTAAGGACTTTTCAGACTGCCAGAGACTCTGCAGTGTCTAGAGGCAATATCCTAGCTCAGAAATTTCCCAGCTACTTTGTCCTATTACTGAGAAAGTTACTTTTCTCTTCATATGAAATCCACAACCCGAAGGCTTAAGATGTAAATTTCTTTTTGCAGGTTTGTAGGGCTTTGATCCCTGAACCACTTCCTTGTGTCTACAATCTGCAAAGTAAAGTGGAGAACTGCGGGAATGATCTGGGAGAATTCAGCTCCCAGTTTGAAGTTTGCCTCAGACTATTCATTTGTTCCACCAGAAAAGTTTACAAAACCGAATTCCTCCTGCAGAGGCTAGGGCCTCCAGTTTACTGGGTCTGTGCAGGTTCATTTGCATTCTCTGTTCCTTTCCTCTTGAATTTCAGACTCTTACCAATTTCGAGTCCCCCAGGAGCTGTCATCAGCAGCCATATATCCTCTCTTGTAAATAAACCACAACTGTCTGCTGGAAATTTCCACTAGCATATCCAGCCATCTCAACAAAATCAACAGACCTGAAATCAAATTCATCAATCTCTTCCCCAAAACTGGCTCTTCCCAGACTCTCCTATCGCTGTCAATTGACATCATTCTCCCCATCACCCTGGCTTAGGTCCTCAGTGTCAGCTCTGTGCCCAGACTCTCCCCTGTCTTTTGTATTCTTTCCCCAAGTCTGAAAATTTTTCCATTGAAATGCCTGGCCCACCTGTCCCTTCTAGTTTCCAGTTTTGCATACGTCCCTTGTACCAGACACCATGCTAAGTAGAAACCTCACCTCACTTAATCCTCACGACAACCCTATAAAGGGACTGATGGAATTTCCCCCATTTTGCTAATGAGAAATTGTGGTTCAGACAGCTATGGGGATTCTTATGGATTGAACATTTATGTCCCCCTAAATTCACATGTTGAAGCCCTGACCCTCAATGTGACTGTAGTTGGAAATAGGGCCTGTGAGGAGGTGATAAAGGCTACATGAGCTCATATGGATGAAGCCTTCATCCAAAGGGCTAGTGCCCTGGGAAGAAGAGGAAGAGACACCAGAGCTCTCTCTCTCTCTATGATGTGAGGACACAACACGAAGGCACCCACCCATCTACAGGCCAAGAAGAGAGCTCTCACCAGGAACCGAATCAGCCAGCACCTTGATCTTGTACTTCACAGCCTCCAAAACTGTCAGAAAATAGATTTCTGTTGTCTAATCCACCCATTCTATGATAGTTTGTTATGGAAGGCTGAACTAAGACAGGGACCACGCCCAGCCCACTCCTAGGAGACAGAGGTAGGATCCAAAGCTAGGACTACGTATCTCCAGAAAGCATGCCCTGAGCCACTGCACTGTGCTCCCCACCCCTCCAGGCCAGCTCCCTAGCTCAGGCCCTCACCATCACACAGGGAAGCTCAGTAGCAGCACTAGCTTCAAGTCTTCCTGCGCTCCTCCAGGTAACCTGCGCGTGTCAGGTTTTCCTCAAATACAACTTAGATCAGATCACTCCTCTGATCGAAAATTTCAGTGTCTCCCCACTGGCTAAAAATCAGGATTAATGCCTTTAAATAGACCTCCAAGTTCTCTTTAGTTGGCCTGAGCCTTCTTATCCAGCCTAGGTCGCTTCACTGCCTATCCCAAAGGCATCCATTCTGCTGATCAAAGTGGAATGAATTATTTGTGAGTTCCAATGAGGGCAGGGGCTATGCTGGTCCCATCTCTGTATGACCAGCAACTGGCACATAATAAGTGTTCAATAAACAGTGGTTGTATGACAGACCGAATGAATTAATGCATGCTTTTCCCCTGGCCCAGATATGCCCCTAGTTCTTCCATCTTCAGTTCACCCAGCCATCAGGACCAAGCTCACATCCACCTCCATGACAATGGCCACTCCAGCCACCCAGCACACCATGGTCTCACCCTTCTCCAAGCCTTTCCTCTAGAACTTTCTGTCCCTGTAACTCACAACACATTTCACTTACCGGCATGAACCAATGTGACTGAATGTGTTCAGGAATGTTCATTTCTGCATTGTTGGTAATGGCAACACATGGTAACAATCTGTGGCAGAGACTACCAGCTGCCTCCCAAATCCCTTCTACCCTTCTTTTCTATTATAAAAACTGACCTTTAGGGCTTCCCTGGTGGCGCAGTGGTTGAGAGTCCGCCTGCTGATGCAGGGGACACGGCTTCATGCCCCAGTCCGGGAAGATCCCACATGCTGTGGAGCGGATAGGCCCGTGAGCCATGGCTGCCGAGTCTGCGCGTCCGGAGCCTGTGCTCCACAACGGGAGAGGCCACAGCAGTGAGAGGCCCGCGTACCGCAAAAAAAAAAAAAAGAAAACTGACCTTTAGCCGGGCCTATCACCACCCAGCTTTAAAAAACAAACAAACAGAAAACACATTTCTCAGCCCTCCTTGAAGCTAACTATGGCATGGCCACAGGACTAAATTTTGGTCAGTGACAGAGAAGCACATCTTCCTCCTCCATATCCTCAGTCCCACTGCCTGGAATTCAGATGTGATTCTGGAATTCCAGCAGCTATATTGGACCAGAGGGCAAGGACATGCCAGGGCAGTAAACTGGCAAGAATCTGGGTAGCTAGCAGCATCATGGAGTATCCCTATGCTGCCTACCTCTGGCCTTGTTTTTCATGAGAGAGAAATTAACTTCTACCTTGTTTGAACCACTGTTATTTAGGTTTCTCTACTGAACGCAGCCAAGCTGGAAGACATTGCAAATGCCTAGTATGAAAGAAATGAATAAATAAAAGTGGGGTGATATGAAGGTTGTTAAAAGAAAAGAACTAGAATGATCGATCTCTTGATATCTACCTACCTACCTACCTACCTATTTGTCTGAGAGAAAAATAAACCATATGTGCATTATATTTCTAATTAATTATGTATTACTTGTATAACAAATGACAAAAAATATTTCATCATAAATACTGCTAATTACTTCTACTTTGCAAACACTCTGCCTCCTCAATAATCTTTTAAACTTCCCAAAGGCAGAGATAAGAACTTTTATTTTCTTTGTCTCTGCCACTCTCCCTAGCACATAATAGGTCCAAATATATTTTTTTATATCTTCATTGGAGTATAATTGCATTACAATGTTGTGTAAGTTTCTGCTGTACAACAAAGTGAATCAGTTATACATATACATATATCCCCATATCACCTCCCTCTTGCGTCTCCCTCCCACCCTCCCCATCCCACCCCCCTAGGTGGTCACAAAGCATCGAGCTGATCTCCCTGTGCTATGTGGCTGCTTCCCACTAGCTATCTATTTTACATTTGGTAGTGTATATATGTCAGTAGTACTCTCTCACTTCATCCCAGCTCCCCCTACCCCCCATATCCTCAAGTCCATTCTCTACGTCTGCATCTTTATTCCTGCACTGCCACTAGGTTCATCAGTACCGTTTATTCAGATTCCACATATGTGCATTGGCATACGGTATTTGTTTTTCTCTTTCTGACTTAATTCACTCTGTGTGACAGACTCTAGGTCCAACCACCTCATTACAAATAACTCAATTTCTTTCCTTTTTATGGTGGAGTAATATTCCATTGTATATATGTGCCACATCTTCTTTATCCATTCATCTGTCGATGGATATTTAGGTTGCTTCCATGTCCTGGCTCTGGTAAATAGTGCTGCAATGAACATGGTGGTACATGTCTCTTTTTGAATTATGGTTTTCTCAAGGTATATGCCCAGTAGTGAGACTGCTGGGTCATATGATAGTTCTACATTTAGCTTTTTAAGGAACCTCCATACTGTTCTCTATAGTGGCTGTATCAATTTACATTCCCACCAGTGCAAGAGGGTTCCCTTTTCATCACACCCTCTCCAGCATTTACTGTTTCCAGATTTTCTGATGATGGTCATTCTGACTGGTGTGAGGTGATACCTCATTGTGGTTTTGATATGCATTTCTCTAATAATTAGTGATGCTGAGCATCTTTTCATGTGTTGGTTGGCAATCTGTATGTCTACTTTGAAGAAATTTCTGTTTAGGTCTTCTGCACATTTTTGGATTTGGTTGTTTTTTTGATATTGAGCTGCATGAGCTGCTTGTATAATATAGAGTTAATCCTTTGTCAGTTGCTTTATTTGCAAATATTTTTCTCCCATTCTGAGAGTTGTCTTTTGGTCTTGTTTATGGTCTCCTTTGCTGTGCAAAAGATTTTAGTTTCATTAGGTCCCATTTGTTTATTTTTTATTTTATTTCCATTACAGTAGGAGGTGGGTCAAAAAGGATCTTGCTGTGATTTATGTCATAGAGTGTTTTGCTCATGTTTTCCTCTAAGAGTTTTATAGTGTCTGGCCTTACATTTAGGTCTTTAATCCATTTTGAGTTTATTTTTGTGTATGCTGTTAGGAAGTGTTCTAATTCATTCTTTTACATGTAGCTGTCCAGTTTTCTTAGCACCACTTATTGAAGAGGCTGTCTTGTCCCCATTGTATATTCTTACCTCCTTTGTCAAAGATAAGGTGACTATATGTACATGGGTTTATCTATGGGCTTTCTATCCTGTTCCATTGATGTATATTTGTGTTTTTGTGCCAAAACCATACTGTCTTGATTACTGTAGCTTTATAGTATAGTCTGAAGTCAGGGAGCCTGATTCCTCTGGCTCCGTTTCTCTTTCTCAAGATTGCTTTGGCTATTCGGGGTCTTTTGTGTTTCTGTACAGACTGTAAAAATTTTTGTTCTAGTTCTGTGAAAAATGTCACTGGTAGTTTGATAGGGATTGCACTGAATCTGTAGATTGCTTTGGGTAGTATAGTCATTTTCACAAATTGATTCTTCCAATCCAAGAACATGGTATATCTCTCCATCTGTTTGTATCATCTTTAATTTCTTTCATCAGTGCCTTATAGTTTTCTGCATACAGGTCTTTTGTCTCCTTAGGTAGGTTTATTCCTAGGTATTTTATTCTTTTTGTTGCAATGGTAAATGGGAGTGTTTCCTTAATTTCTCTTTTGATTTTTCATTGTTAGTGTATAGGAATGCAAGAGATTTCTATGCATTAATTTTGTATCCTTCTACTTTACCAAATTCATTGATTAGCTCTAGTAGTTTTCTGGTAGCATATTTAGGGTTTTCTATGTATAGTATCATGTCATTGGCAAACAGTGACAGCTTTACTTCTTTTCTGATTTGGATTCCTTTTATTTCTTTTTCTTCTCTGATTGCCATGGCTAAAATTTCCAAAACTATGTTGAATAACAGTGGTGAGAGTGGGCACCCTTGTCTTGTTCCTGATCTTAGAGGAAATGCTTTCAGTTTTTCACCATTGAGAACAATGTTAGGCCCTAATATCTGATTGGCTAAAACCCATGGGAATTTGTCAAACACTGACTATTTATACAGAAACACCAAGGGTAAATGTTGGAGGTAGGCTTAAAAATGACTTCCTTCATCTGAAATAATATAGGAGACTTTCCACTCAATTAAATAGTTTGACTCGTGTTATAGCCTCCAACTCCTCACCCCCTCTAAATTTAATTCAGTTTAAAAAAATAACTTTTTTGAATTCTAAAACCAGAGGGAAATAGTGGTGGTGAAGCTCAACAGCAAGAGAGTCTGAAGTGAGCAAAATAAAGATACAAAAAGGAATAAAATGGAATTTCTTTATAATATATGGTTTGAGAGATGAAATTAATACCCATCCATATATTTAATAGGTTCAAACTTACTTTTACCCTAAGTATTTTGTAGTTATGTTTCAGAAGACAAGATTTCTTGCCATCAGCAGTGGAAATCCATCCGAATTTTGTACTCTTCACCAGAAGACTTTGTTTGGGCCCATCAAGAGGTAATAGGGATCAGCATAGAAGTTTATTGGAAAAACCACTGTGTATTTCATAATTATACAGTTGACATTTGGAAACTCCTGCTTGTTACTAAGTGCTTAATTAGGCGCCCCAAAGTTCATAAAAAATCATAGGTTTAACTTCAACGTTTAAGAGGATCCTTTAACTCCTCTTGCTCTGAAATTTGATCTCTTCCACTGTATTTGCAATTACAGCCCTGACAAATGGTTGTTGATGTAATATACCTCATTTAAAGGAGAGAAATATAAACACACAATGACCTGATTTTTTTCTTAAATCTGTGTCCACAGAAAGAATGTGTAGAACAGATAAATCAATAATGGCAAAAGAAAAAAAAAAACCCTAAGCACTGACTTTACATTCAGCAAATCATTCAATAAAGCTTGAATTAGTGGAAATTTACATAAATAGTCTGAATGTGGGTGACCTTCAGGAAAATTACTGTTAAGACAAAGACCTTGCATATCTCTTCAAAGACATTTGACAAGGGAATGACTCTCAGCTGCATGTCTTCATTACTAAAGGTTTCATTTAGATCACCAGGATTTTTCCTGAAATATATACATTTATCTCTCTCTTAGCTAAAGCAAACAGCATATTTGAGGAATTCTTGCAGTTTACAAACACACATACATACAACACCCAAAATAATTATGTTTAGAAGTGCAAACTAGAAAACATTATTTTTGTTTTCTTATGAGCAGTCAGTGATACTTAGCAAAATCGAGGATGACTTTAACGGTGAAAGTACTTTTGATAACAAAGGGTACTATAAAAATGCAGAATATTACTCCAAGTAACAGTCCCCAAAGTCAGTTACAAAAACCCTGGTTTGTCAATATGCTTCACAAAAAAAAAGAGCTCTGTGGTGAAAAGAATATGAAATATGATGCTTACTACATTCTCTCTTAGATATTCACATTAGGACATTACATTCTATAAGCATATTAAATGCTCTGAAAAGCCCTGCAGTAAAACAACCTATGTACACTTAACCAGATATTTTTTCCCAAAGTAACTTATATTACTGTTCCACTTTGGGACATGCTCTAAATTAATAGGCTAAGGTTGGGTTTTCAACTCTGCATCTTAATTCTCAACCAAATGTTGTTTATCATGAAGGTTAAATAAATGCTCACTATGGTTAAAGCACCATAAGGAATAAGAGATGAATAAAGCAGGATCTTTGATCTCCAGGAGCTTACACTCTAGTAGAAAATCTAGCAGGCACATCTCAAACGGAATGACATATCATGGTAAGTGGTATGTCATAGTTCAGTTGAAGAGGGAAGGTTTCGGAGTCTGTGGCATTTCAAACTGAATCTTAAAGACTGGACTGAATTTCATTTAGGAAGAGATGGGGTTTGGAAATATTAGGTGCAAAGAAACTCAAGACGTTCTGGAGGATGATGACTCAACCAGGTGGCCAGGGTAAAGATGTGGGGTGAGGGCTCTACAGGTTAAATGACTGGAAAGCTTACAAGCAGTTTTAGGCAGAGGTCAGATGATCTGGGTGCTTGAAAGCAAGGCTAAGGAGGTGGGGGCGATTAGCTAAGCAATGTGGAATAATTATGAGACTAGTATGACTAGAACTGTGCACAATGGTCTGCAACGCTGCCCTTAATATGGACATACAGCAGACAGGTTTCTCATCCTCTGCTTGGATCACAGCAATATATAATTTAAGATCTTAAACAAATCCGTGTTACAAAGGTTCAGAGAGCTGTGTATTTTATCAGAAATGTTCACAAGCAACCAAGAGACTAGAAAATTATGGTTTTAGAATAACAGAGAAAAGTGATAAATTTCCAATATCTTTCATAAATCCAACCTGATAACAACACAAAAGAGTAAACCTGAAATACGACCCTGTGCACTCCCACTCTCACTTGGGGTAGCAACCATAGAACAGGCCTGCAAAACTGATGAGACCAATTTAACCTGCAACTTTTATTGGTTATAAGAGGTTACGTTTATCCCTCAAAAGCCATATACTATTAAAAATTCAAATGGAGCAGAAGGATGACATGTGAGGAATATGTGGGTTAAAAACAAACAAACTGGCAAAGACATACTCTTAAAGACCAAGACAAGTAACACAATTTGATTTTTAAAACCCAATAACTGGGGGACCTCCCTGGTGGTGCAGTGGTTAAGAATCCGCCTGCCAATGCAGCACACACAGGTTCGCACCCTGGTCCGGGAAGATCCCACATGCCACTGAGCAACTAAGCCCGTGCGCCACAACTACTGAACCTGTGCTCTAGAGCCTGCGAGCCACAACTACTGAAGCCCACGCACCTAGGGCCTGTTCCGCAACAAGAGAAGCCACCGCAATGAGAAGCCCGTGTACAGCAACGGAGTAGCCCCCACTCGCCGCAACAAGAGAGGGCCTGTGTGCAGCAACGAAGACCCAAAGCAACCAAAAATAAATAAACAAATAAATTTATAAAAAAAGAAAACAGGGCTTCCCTGGTGGCGCAGTTGTTGAGAGTCCGCCTGCCGATGCAGGGGATGCGGGTTCGTGCCCCGGTCTAGGAAGATCCCACATGCCGCGGAGCGGCTGGGCCCGTGAGCCGTGGCCGCTGAGCCTGCGCGTCCGGAGCCTGTGCTCCGCGACGGGAGAGGCCACAACAGTGAGAGGCCCGCGTACCAAAAAAAAAAAAAAAAAAAAAAAAAAAAAAGAAAACAATGACTGTTCAATTTAGAAAACTTTTACTATCACAATTGCCTTCACATCTACTGGGGTAGTTTAGGTAACTAGGAATCTATAATTGTGCTTGCTAGGAGGACGAAAAAGGCTGAAATGGGACATGGAGAATTTTAAAAATAATTATAATAAAATATATGTAGTCAGTGTCTGCAATATCCAGGATGGCTCTCCTCCTCTATGGGGCATTTCCCTGGGAAATGAAACTATTATCTATGAAGCACTCTGTGGACTTTCCAAACAACTGACCACAGAATATGCCTGAAGTCTTGACTAATTACAGTGATCGGTATGAATAGGGATTTAGGCTCATTTATCAAGTGACTAAAGATCACTTTTTTTCTCCCTGTCTTCTTTGCTAAAACTCTTCCTGAAATGAATTAATCTATATTCCTTCCTTACCAAGTGCATTATCTAGACCAGTGATTCCCAAATACCAAACTGGCGCCAGTGTGGCTGTATCCAAATCACCTGGAGAGCTTCTGAAAAATGCAGATTCCTGGTCCGCTTCTACCCACAGTCCCCACTCCCATTCTGATCCTGTGTGGGTCTAAGTTACATTCCAGAGATATTTTTTAATGACCCAAGTTTTGGAAACCACTAATCTAGATAATAATCAGACATTTTATAATATCAGAAAAGCCATAAAAATCTCAGAATTTTATTTCATTGCTGTGACAGAGACCATGCTAGGTGGATACCAAACCCTATTTCCTTTCCTTCCTGGGCACAGAGCTGGACTGTATTTCCCAGCCTCCCTTGCAGTTAGGTGGGGTCATGCCATTGGCATGTGGGCAGAACTGTGTACCACTTTCAATCCTGGCCCCTAATAACTTCCCAGAAAATCTTCCAGGTTGGCTGTCTTCCTTTGTTTGCCAGTTAGGTTCTTTAGGTTCAGTGGAAAACTGTGAGATTCTAGAGGAATATCAGAGCCACAAGATAGATTCCAGGTTATCTGAATGAGTGTATGGAGCCCAGCAGCCACCCCTCCCCACCACCACTGCTGATTCCCACTGCATCGTGAGGTGGACGAAACATCATCTTTTATTACGATAAGCTATTAGGATGCAGGGACTCTTTGTTACAGCCCTTAGCTTAACCTTACTAATACAACCCCCATAATATTTTTAGCAGACTTTGCTGTTGATTAAGCATTTCAAAATCATAAAGAGATATACTCACATTTTAACATCTAACATAGTTAGATGTCAGGAGTAACATCTAAAAGGCATAGGACCATAGGACATATTTAACCTTTAAAAGAAATTCTGATATGAGCTTATTTTTCTGTGGTTTTCTTCTTCCTTCTAAAAGTGGAGTACAAGAAAGAAAAAAAACATCTGGCTAATTGAGAGCTCCAGGTAGTAAGATTTCAATTTAATAAGGTTTTATAACAGTTACAGGAATAAAAACGAAATATAGCAACTAATAAATCTGAATTTTCAAGGACCAAATGGATACAAAATAAAAGCCTGTGAAAATTTAAGACTTAATAGAATTACACAACCTGAAGAGTATTCAAAAGGTCATGATATTTGTTTACTGTTGAATCTGTGGGAAGAAATTCTACCACTGAGCTCATCATTGTCACTGTTTTGGAGGCAGTTTTACATAAAATGTTAAGAGGGCAAGGTTAGGAGTTAGAGCTGGATCTAAATCCCAGTTCTTCTCCTTACTAGTTGGGAAATCCTGAATAAATGCTGTGAGCCTCGCTCTCCCCATCTGTGCAATGGTGATGATGTAATTTGCTTCATGGGTTGTTATGAAATTTAAATGGGCTCTAAGGCAGTATATGGCACATTGTAAGTATTAATACTTACCTATATTACTATAGTAGTCAGTTGCAAAATACCATCTTTTTTTAGGGACAACCTTGTATCATCTACATGCATAAAGAAGATTTTGAAAACTCACAAGCCATAACTAGCTAATTTTTATCCCAAAAGGAAGAAAGAGGAGAGGGCTGGTGGTGGCTGTGCCTAGAATTTTACACAGCTTTACACTGTTCTTGTAAAGCAACAACTAGTGTGCTAATATTGATGCTTCTTAATCCTTTTTCTGCCAACCATGAAGACCAATAAGTCCTGAGCAAAGATCACTGGTGCCTGAAACTTCTCTAAAAATGCTAAAGCTCTCCCCATTCTTGGAGGAAGGAGCTGGGTGGCCTGTCATCGTTGTCCAATCTAAGCAAGCCTGAGCAGCTGGGGCCCTTCCTATCCAGCCCATATCAAAAATGCATCGGGTACCAGAGAGAGCAGAGATGATGCGATGGGGTGCCACCTACCTCTTCCCTCCCCGACAACCTGGCCGGCCGAGACAGCAGTGGAGCCTGCCACCGCACTTCTTTTGATAAGCTACTGAGGAGACACAGTGTCTCCCTTGGTTTTCTAAGTTTTAGTTTGAAAATTGAATTCAGGAACTTGTCAACTCTGACAGCAGAGCTTGAACATTCAGTTCAAAAACAATCTGCTTGTACTTTATAAAATCCGTCTTCTGACTTCAGAGCTGTAGGATTTTTCAAAATCTTCACTATGCAGGGAATGAAAAAACTTCAGTTTTCCTTCTTTCCAATTAAACTTGGGTTCTTTATAAAAAAAATATTCCTATTTCCTACCCCAATTCTTCTCCCCTAAACTACCTCTTTCAGCCAATAGAACTCGGTCCTACATTTCAAAAAGACTGAGACTTTGCTGTAATGTGGGCTCTCCTCATCAGCAAAGACTGCAGACAAAAATAGATAATACCCATGGGATTAATTGCAAATCAACACTGTTCAAGGGACGGGATTCATGACACTTGAGGTTTTAAAAAGCAAGGCCCGTGGAAGAAATCGCTCCATGCCTTGAAGTTACAAAAGTCACACCTGGCAGCAGGAACCTCCATCGGAGGCTATATTGAGAAGTAAAATTACTGGCACTCAAAGGGACAGGTCAAAACCCTGAACATGGCAGGAAACCAAAGGTAAAAAACATGATCCAATGACAGACGGCAAAGGCCTGTCAAGGCCTGGAAAATTACACGGTGAGATTCATTTCTGACACTTCATTCACTTAAGAATAACAGGACCCCGAAGTTAAACAATGACATCCCGAAAGGAAACACCTCTGTGGGTGACACTTCTTGCATAGCTCAGCCTCCAGGCCATACATCCAAACCAGAATTTCACGTAGCTCAGCTGTGCATGGGAAGAGGGGGTGGGGAGACAAGGGAAGGGGGAGCCTGGGAGAGAGCAGAGAAGCCAGTAATAGAGGGAGAGAGACAAAATCAAAGCCAAGGGAGGATACGGGTGACAGTTCATTCCTGCTCCTTCCCAAAGGACTTGAGTCTTCACTACATAGATTTTTTTAAAGTGATATTTGAAAAGTGATGCAATCATCCATTCATTTGGGTTCTGTCTGGCCTTTAAATGTAATATTTCAACCGAGAGTTCAAGCTGGTAGGGGTTTGAGGTGTTTTCATGAGAAGTAACCAAGTCAGACAGTTCCTATTGTCAAAGAGACCCTGTCGAAGGGGAGAAACACTAACATTAACCACCCAGGCTAATTGTATTCCTCAGGCCCACAGGCACCAGCCTTCTAGGCTGTTCCACTCCTCCTAGCAGGAAGGTACTGAAGGGAAGCAATCCTTCTACTCCAGAGAAATCCGTTGGGGGAGGTGGAGCCAGGAGAGATTGGAGTAAGCGGGAGGGGCAGGGGTGTGTATCTCGGAGCTGCTTCCATTTACCAACACTGGAAACGAAGGAAAGTGGTTTTTGTGATGGGGAACCCAAGAAAAATAGAGCCCCATTAAATTCCAAAGGCAGGCTCTAAGTTTTAGCTGCTAATTTCTGTCATGTTGCCTTCCGTTTGAATGATGATCAATAATGATTATTTTTATTAAGATTTATTTTAAATTCGTTTCCACACGGCTTCAACAATGGAGTTTGAGTGTCACTAATATAATGTACTAGAAATCAGTTCCTAAAATATAAAAAGGATCAGGAATGATTTCTCATCTTATAGCATCACACACATACCTACACACACACACATATACACACACACACTCCAAAAACTTCACTTTTGTTTTCTTCTTCTTTAGATAATAAACACAACTGCTTACAATTCCAGGTGATACTAAATGTCTCATGCACATGCATAACTATTTTTAAAAGGTGATTACACACACATATTCCTTCCCACCTGAAACATCAGACTAGAGAGGCTGAGTTTCCCCAGTGAGTCTCAGAAACACAAAACAAGATGTTTAATTTGTTTAAGTTTCTAAAGCAATTTACTGGAGACAAAAATAAAATACCATGGCATTTTGCTGGCATCTTAAAAAAAGAAACCCTGTCTGAGAAGTACAATGAACCTCATGAGATCTCCAACATGAATTCTCTATTTGTATGCTCACATCCTTTTATGATTTTGTTCACTGAAGAATAGTTTAACATATTCCAACCCATGCACTTAGAGAAAGAGAAGCTTCCAACAAAACAGGTCTTTTTACGAGGCAGCCCCCAAGGTCTCCAACAGCTAAACGGGCTCAGGCAACCACCCACACTCACCTATTCCAGCCTAGGTAATCAAGAGATTCTGTTCCTTGGATCATCTTAATTTGAGAAAAGTTTCTGCTGTTTAATGGAGTTAGAGCACCATGCCAGCGTCAGCTCTGAGTTTAAAAGTCTTTAAAGAAAATGTCTATGCTTGTGAGGAAGGTACTGCCATCTATGCTTTCATTATTTTAAAATGAAGCTTGAAATGAGAAGACTGACTTTTTAAAAAGAAAAGAAATTATTCATCTGCAGCCCCTGGCTTCACTGTGCACAGCAGCCTAAGGAGGTCAAAGGCAGGCATAGTTTCAAAAATGGTAGGTTACTTTCTTTTTTTTTTAAACCCTGCTTTTTGAGGTTTGCACTTGATCTGCTGCCATTGATGTCCTACCATCCTGGAAAACTTTATTTCCCTGCTTGAGAGTGAGTTCTCAAGCTATCTGTTGGTCTATTGATTCTCCCTACCATTTCAGTGAAATGTCAGCACAAGAAACCTCAGATGTATAGGATTCTCTGTTGTACTTCTCCTTCCTCTAACTTGACCCTCAGCTTACCAGATACTTAATAACCAAAGATAGGATTTATGATACACCATCGAATTATGAAGTGTCATTTGACATATCGATGCTACACTGTCAGCTATTCCACGTCACTTTAGAGTTCTTTGACTGCAAGCAACAGTAAATTACTCTAGCTAATTCCAGCAGAGAAAGACTGTATCAAAAGGGTACAGTGGAGTTCACAAAACAGATAAAAAAGCTGGAGATCTAGCCTAGAAAAAAAGTGTGAACCCAGAAAGGTGTGAGGAGGAAGTCTAGCTAACAGGAACAACTTGACAGTCTTAATGAGGTACTGCTACTAGAAGGAATGAGTGTGAATCATCTGGGGAGGGGGTGTTACTTAAACCATATCCCTGATGTCCCAAAAGGGAAAGTCAAGTTGGCTCAGATCAGGGGTTTATCATCCTATGCACTGCTGACATTTCAGACCAGATAATTCCTTGCTGTCAGGGGTTGTCCTGTGCATTAGCAGTGTCTCTGGCCTCTACACACTAGATGCTAGTAGCATTCTCTCTGGTTTTAACAATGAAAAATGTCTCCAGACATTGTCAAATGTCCCTGAAGAGACAAAATCATCCCCGGTTGAGAACCACAGGCTGAGGCTGAATCACAACACGGCCCTCCTCATGGCTTAGGTAAGGCTATAGGCACCTTGATGTATAATCCCATAAGACCAAGGCAAAGTGGGTAAGACTAAGAAGGAAGCTGGATCCTGTTCCCAAAAGATCGGGGAATTAACGTTCCCTGTCCATTTCCACATCAGTAAGCAGAATGTTAAAGAAGGTTATGGTTTCCAGCCCACGTACTCAGAGAACAAGAAAAAAAGTGGAATTTAAGAAACTTCTGAAAACAGATTGCAGAAAACGTAATCCATCAGAATGCTCTATCAGTCCTTCACAGCGTTGTGAAGTCAGCATCCGTGTGCTGGAAAAGCACAATCCTAGTAAGATGGGTGTTTTTCTCCATTTTTATTCAAATTCTCCATGTTCCCCATGTGCTTTTAAATCCTGCCAGATCTTTTCCCAACTCTTGGTATCTATGGGCTTGTGGTAATTGACATGGCTAATTTAAGGGAAACTGACTCCAAATCCCAAGGAACACTCAACACATCTCTCTATTAGTTAGTCAGTTAACTCTGTTGGTTCCAACATGGTGCTAATGAGACCAAAGACATGAATGCAACCCTCATGCCCTATGGGCTTGTTCAATAGCCAGCTTGGAGCCCCCCTCCAATCAGCCAACTGACAGATGTATATGGCTCCTGGCAGGGACGGGGGTAGTGGGATGGGTGGGAGAGAGAATGGATATGTCCTGACAGATCCATCCCCACTGCTAGAACACCTCGTGCGCAGGATCTTCCAGGAATGGGGTTCTCTTCTCCTCACAGAATGCAGAGCACGGCACACACCCACCACAGCACTCTGCCCTAACATTCCAACGTGTGATGCGACATCTTTTCCACTTCCCTTTCCAGCTCATACCTACTCATATGAGGTGCCTTTGCTGCTTCCTTTCTCTTTTGTTCATTAACATTTCTTAAAAATTGAAGTGTAGAACTTCATCTCCAATCTGCACTGACTCTAAATTCTCTGATCCTACCATCAGCAGCAAGACTGCGCTTGTCTCTTCTTCCATTATTATTTCTGACAGCCCCAAAGAAATCACTTAATATTCATTTCAGCCTCCTTTTTCAGACAGTCTTAAAAATCAATTTTAAAATTTTTCTTCTTGATCCTGTCATTTAGCACTGAAATGGCCCAAACTGATTACTTGGGAGCATTAGTGCTTCTCCCTTCTCCCAGGATGTCAGCTTCACTTTGTGAGTCTTTTCTGGTATGATTTATGTTGGCTTTCACTTCAGGGTTGTTTTTCACGGAGAAATATGATTTTTTTTAGCTATATCTGTAGAACAACTTTCAATTATCCTTAAAAATAAACAACAACAGTAAATAATAGGCAAAACACTTTGGCTGAGAGAAAATCCAATTCAATGGGTGAAAAATGAAAAAAAAAAAGACTTAAAATTGCAATTACTTTAAAACCTTCAAGAATGCTACTTTAAAGCCTCTACTTTCCAAACAGTAAATTAGTAACAGTAACTTTATCATATTTATTAATAAAAAGAAGTTAAAATAGCCATTCATGATGAGATGCTAAGAGCTGCAAGGAAGCCAAGAACAGGAAGAAAAAGGTCTGAAAGAGAAGAAAAGATAACAGCATCTTTTATAAAGAAGAAAAAAAAAGTTCTTTTGTCTTTCTTGCCATTTCTGTGAACAGCCTAGAGAATTCAGTTCATTGTATTGTCTGCCCTTCTTCCTTGCTATAGTTTTGCTTTTCAGGTTGTCTTTAATTCTCCAAGTAACATTATTAGAGAATAGGAGAAGTCGAAAACCACCAGAAGGACCAAGGAGCAAAAAACCTAACTAAATGAAACGTGTCCAGAGCATTTCATTCCTTAGCCTGTGTTTTCTTCTCTTAGCAAACAGAGGATGATTTTTAAACTAAGGAATGCTGCAGACAGACACGACATTAAAAAAGGGCTCTGGACCTTTTTTTTCAACAGCCCTCCAGCTTGATAACCATAACCAATTTTTTTGCTCAACCTCCTAAGAATCTCTGCTATATTTGTAATTCCACCAGATTGTTATTTATATTATTGCAATATCTTAACAGACCTCCTCCCATCATGACTCTGCCTTGAAAAAGAAAATATCTGCTAAAACGATGAGGGAACAAAAGCCATCGGCATGAACTGCAAGATAGAAAACAATTGGATTTTTCTTATAGGATCAAAGAGTCAAAAATCATTCTTTCTGGGACTGTGGAACATCAAACATTGGGACTTAAAAGTGTCACCTCAGGAATTAACAAACACCAGAATGTACATCCAGCCCCAAACCACTTTCTGAGACTGAACATAAATTATAGGAACCCATCGACATCACAGCAAATGTAATCAAACAGACTTTGAAAAGGCACACTGACTTCTGGGGACAGTACCCTGTATCTTTTCTGCCTGCCAAACATGTAGCCTTTCTGTGCAAAGCAAGTGTCCTCCTAGTGCCACCAGGAGGCCACTTACATGAAAGACCATAGTATGGCCTTGGCTTTTAGGCTCTGATTGCATGAAGTCAGCCCATGACTACAGTGGACCAAAAATTACCTAATGTAACAAAGGGAAGGTGAGAGTACTATTGCTTGAACGTTAACTGAACATCAGTAATGCGTTACAGTCCACCACAACACTGCTCCTGACCAGGAATTCACTTATCTACATGGATGTGCAAGTAACCAGGCAATGCCTTGACAATGAGAAGGGAAAAGTAGGAATTGTTTAGATTACTGACTTTTTTAATAAATGACTTATCTTTGGAGATGGTGGTCATAGCTGAGAGGAGAAAAACTTGAATATAGATCCTGAACTAAGTTATACAGTGAGAACAGATGAGTATTACATCTACACCAGAATTTTTCCCCAAGTTCTGCCAGACTTCAAGCAAAGCTGATAGAGAAACATCCATCTATACATTCAAAATTAGGTTATGATTCACTTTACCAAAGGTCCATTTATTTTACACTAAGGGATTTACTTCTAAATTCTTGCAAATAACTTCAGCTCTTTGAATGCATTTCTAATTAAATTAGAATTATAAGCATTCAAACTAGACTCAACTGTCAGAGACAGAAAATCTGAACTGCTCATGTAATTAACACATGTCCCTAGGCTAAGAGGCCTAGAAATAGGACCCTGCATGGGGATGACACACCCTTAATCTAATGATGCCAGGCTTTTAGTTCCTTGGTCGTCATCTCACACGATGCTTCAGCATTTGTAGAACTGTCTTTCATTCTAATAAAATGAGTGTAATAGGAACTCAATGCAGAACCACACAGCATTTTCCTTGGCAGGCAACTTTATAGATCACCTAACAAAACATTCCTCCAAGGCTGGAGGCCCTTCAGCACATGCCTGATAGACTCACTTAAGCACATCCACTGACAGGAGATAACTACTTTTCAAGGCTCTATGTGTCACTCAACTACAATGGTACATGACCTTGTATAAAACAGTCAACATTGACAGATGAACAAGCAAAGTTCTACCATATATAAATGGGGGGATAAGGGGAGATAGTCATCTGTGTTCTGCTGAAACATTGGTTTCCTGACCCTTCCATTTCAAATATTCTATGTAACTTCACCTCCACTTGAATCCCGTCCACTATACTGTCCCCAGATTTATTATCGAATTCGTAAGAATGGCAGCACCAAAAATCCCAAATACTTATGACAAATTTCTTGTAAATCACCCATCAGATTACAGTAACACATCCATTCACCTAAGGAAACACTGAGAGTGTCATGAGCCTCACGGAGACACAGTGGAGAAAAAACACTTTGGATTTCATGCACGCTTTAAACTTTCAAGTCTGGCATTCTCTACCTGGGAGTGGATCCTGGCCAACAGTTCCACAGACTAACAATTAGTTGCCAACAATTTGTTGAAGGCCTTTTTGGTCTAACACTGGGCTAGTTATTATGAAATACAAAAAATATATATCAGACGTGGTTCTTTGCCATCAAAGATCTTCCACCATCCCACTGGGGAGACAAGACTAATAATATACAAGGCCAAGGAATATATCATTAAACTAATATTTGTTTTTTGGAATTGAAATAGAAGAGGGATAATTTGTAGATTTGCTAATTATACGTCTGTGTCATACACGTTAGCCCTGAATGGCTCATCCATGGCTTAACCTGACTTCAGGGGTATTTCATCAAGTCCTCTCTTGATTCGTCCACATGTTTAGCTGACACCACTTCATAAGCATGGTTTCTTACAGAACACACTGTTTTGGTGGCTGCCGTAGCTCTTTCTCATTTATGCGAAGCAAATATGGAAGTTAAACACTTTCAACACCTATCCTGCATAAGTTTCCAAAATTTTCCATGCCAACATGCAAATAAGCTTCCAAAACCTAAAAAGCATTTTCATATAAATAGATGTGAAGCAGTTTTAAATACTTACAAACAGTCCCTTTCACACCCTGTTGCTAGATTTTCATGCATAATGTTAACAGGGGGAAAAAAAATAACAGGAAAAGAAAAATAGCCCAAAGTGAGCAGCAACTGAAAGCTTGAAAGAAACCACAAGAAAGAAATACATGTATATTGTTTGCATGAATCCTTAGTCTCCCTCTTCTTAGATTTTAGCCTTACAGGATTCAATTTCACGCTAAAAACATAGCAGAGGTGGCTGAGACAAAGGAGGGAGAGAGTAAATCGCTTAATGTACATTCTAGAAGAAAATAACCCTGTTCTTTCCCAAGCAAATTCACTTCAACTTCCCCTCCTCTGTGGATGAATAAAAGCATGTTTAAATCAAAAGTTACCATAAATTTTGATGTTACAAAAATAAATTCCCCAGACATTTTGTGTAGCTTCAGGAGTAAAAGGCTTCCAAAGCATTTACTCTGAATGTAATAGCAGACTCTACAAGAATACACTGGGCACTAAATCCTAAATAATTTATATGCAAGATGCAGCACATTTCACACTTCATTTTTTAGGATAACTGGGGCCATGAGTGCAATCTCTTGAAAATGCAAAGTTTTAGCAAATAAACTTTAAATGCGTTTTTAAAAATTAAAGGGTGCTGTTTGAATCTGTCTGGAGTTATCACTTAAAACTGGAGAGAATCAGAGAGATTTTTTTTTTTAAGTCGGGGCAAATTGACAACATTGGATTTAATTCCTTGTTTTATAAAAACTTAGAAGATTATAAATGTTAATCGCTGAAAATAATAGAATACCATAACATCTAAATGAATATTGAAATATATTAGGTAAAACTATTTCAAGTTTGGATCCCAGGAATCACAATTACAGGCTAGAGAGTTCCTTGGCAAAACTGAAGGAACTTAAAAATAATAATAATAATTTTTTTTTGAGACAGCTGTGCCCTCTGGAGGTGGCACTTGGGAATTGAATAAATCTTCCCTAAAACACTAACAATGACTTTCCTAAAGAATTGAACATGCACTTGGAAATGCAAAGAAGGCTTTAAGAGGTTTCATTCATGTTCCTTTCTTTGTGTCAAACCAGTTTTCAATGAATACTAATTCAGAATTTCAATTTAGAAGTGTTCAAATGAGTGCAAAACATTTTGGTAGAAGGGATTAAAAGCCAGTGTTCAATATCTACAATATAATGATTAGGGACATGCTGAATATTATGAAAAGAAAGAATGGTAATTCCAAATCGAATATCCTCAAAACCTCTTTTGGTGAACTGCATGGGAGCCGATGGCCTTCCAACACTCCCAGAGAAAACCGAATCATCTAGACTAGCAAATGCATATGTCCTACCTTCTCAGAACAATTCACCACCTCCCCTTCATTTTTCTGTTGACCTGTCGTTTTCTTCTTCATTCCTAATAAAGAGAGCTAAATTTCCTCATCTGGGTAATATATTATTCCAGTGGGAGAAGTAAGAGATAAGTACTTCTCGCTGGAGTTTTAGAGATAGAAATTAATAAAGGTGGCTTTCTAATGTTTGGAATTTCGATAGGCAAAAACAGAAATAAATTAAGGATATAATTATGGAGGGGCGATCAAAAGCAAAACAACCCCAGAAGTAGTCCTTACTTGATGTGAAAACCAGAACAAACCCACCACCTTTAAAGAATGAAGACATCTCCTTGATTGTGAATTCACCTTAGATGTGGGTGAATGCTGTGCCTTTTTTTTTAAAGAACTGGGGAACAAACTAAAAGGACTGAGTAAGGCTGGAGCGTGGGGCGAGAGTATAACTACCATCCATGGGAGTGTAGGAGAATACCCCCAAATATCACTGAGGTGTGATTCTCTTAAGTAAACAAGTTCCCTGGTGTGCACCGAGCGCACCTGCGTTGCCAAGCAGGACTGCAACAGAAGGTTCTGGGAAAAGGAAGCAAAGGTCTTCCCCGCTTCCAGTTAATTTGGGCCACACTTGCATCACAGGTTCCGACCTTCCGGCCAAAGACAACTTCATTCCCCGACCTCACTTCCTCGCTGCTTCCCAGAGGGGAGTCAAGGACCCAGAGTTCTAGAACCTCGCCCTATCGGCTTCCCCCTGCCTCCGGTTTCGACCCACCCAGGCAATTCTTAACTCTTCAAGTTCTCCTGCCCCTTAGCCGCGCCCCCACCCCGAGGCCGACTCCTTAAAGACGTCCAGGACAATGAGACTCACAAGTGATATCCAGGTCCCACCGAGGGAACGCGCTCGGCACCCCGAAACAGGAAGCAAGCCCTCAGGCCCGGCAGGCTGTCAGCGGACCGACGCGCGCCACCTGTGCGTCCGCCGGCGGGGCCGCTGCACCACGGGAGCGTCGCCGGCAGAGGGCGCTCGCGGCTAGACTCGCCGCCCAAGGCCAGCACGCCGCCCGGCGGTCCAAAGCGGAGGGCCCCCAGGGAGCCAGGAAGATGCACTCATGGGTAAGGAAGTCTGGGCTTCGGCGAAAGGGGAGGAACTTCCTAACTTCTCTGAACCTCGGGCTCCTAATCTAAGAAAATGGTGATAACCCTAATATCTAAGCCAAGTCGTCAGGTATAACTATATATTCACTCATGTATTCATTCATTCATTCATTCATTCACTCCCAACAAATATGCCTTGAAGTCCCCGCCATGTTCCAAGGGCTGTAGAGGTACTAGGAATACCCTGACAATCAAATTGGAGCCAGCCTCTGCCCTCTTTGAGTGTACATTCTAATGGGATTCGCTTGGAGCAGCATAAATGAGATCACGCTCGCGTCGCAGTCTTACTCCAACTCCTAGCACATGCTCAGCCTTCGGAAATTGTTGGAGCTTATTATTATTAGGTGTTTGTGTCTACAAAAAGTTCATCCTCCATCTGCAGGAGGGTTTGCTCATTCCTGGGTTCCCCAAGGGAGAGCACAAACTTCCTTATCTTAATAGCTCAATGGTAATGAAAGGGACAAAGCCCTGGGGCTGGTATGGAACCTTCAGGGTACTCTTCCTTCTAGGAAAGGCTTTGTGTCTTTGAGGGACTGACCACTTTCCCAAGAAAAATAGAGCTTCTTCTGCTAAAAGAGGGGCAGGCCTACACAGGGATCTCCCCTAACCCAGACCCTCCTCCTGTTAAAAGCTGCCAGTGGCATTTTGGAATGTTAGACATCCCCTCCCCTTTTTGTAGGTATATTTAGGGGTTGTCAGTGGTTTCAGCAGCCCAAAATAACTTTCAAAGTTCCCCATCAAAGGAACTGATCAGAGATGATAACTTACTTCAGGGAAGGGAGACACATCTTCGTAAAAACAAATCCTAGGCAAATGCAAATGCTTTTCTTAACCTTTTTTTTTTTTTTTTTTTTGAGGTGTTTAAGGTTTTAACTCCACAAACAGCGTCTGAACTTGGGAGGCAGGGTCTATTTCTTTCTTCTGCCTGGGCCCGCTGAGACTGATTTTTTTCTTTTTAATGAATTTCAGGAAGGTGTATTAGTCTTCCACTCCTACATAAAAAATTACCACAAACTTAGTGGCTTAAAACACACTTACTTATTATCTCACAGTATCCATGGATTGGGCATCAGGCGCTGGGTTCTTATCTCAAGATCTCACAGGGCTGAACTAAAGGTGCTGGCTGACTGCATCCTCACCTAGAGGGTCCACTAGGGAAATACAAACTTCCAAGCTTCCTCAGGTTCTTGGCTGGATTCTTTTCCTTTTGGACGTAGGACTGAGGTCCCCATTGTCTTGCTAACTATTAGCCAGTGACCACTGTCAGATCCTAGAGACCACTCTCTGGTCCTTGCCACAAGGTCCCCTCCATACCCTCTCATACTTCCATTTTTCTCTTTTAAAACTCACCCGATTAGATCAGGCCCACCCAGATAATCTCCTACCTGATTAACTTGAAGTCCACTGATTAGGAACCTAATAATGGGAGTGAGGATCCCATCATAGTCACAGGGGAGGGGATTATACAGGTGTCTTAGTTTGGGCTGCTGTAACGAATACCATAGACTGGGTGGCTTAAACAAAAAACATTTATTTCACATAGTTCTGGAGGCTGAGAAGTGGAAGATCAAGAGGCTGGCTGGTTCAGTTCTTGGTGAGAGCCCACTTCCTGGTTTGCAGATGGATGCCTTCTCGCTGTATCCTCACATGGAAGAGAAAGAGATCATCCCTCTAGTATCTCTTTCTTTTAAGGGCACTGCTATCTTCATGGGGGCTCTACACCTTGGATTTAGCTTCCTAGGCCCCACCTCCTAATACTATCTCATTGAGGATTAGGCCTTCAACATGTGAATTGGGCGGGGGTGGGGGGGGTTAGTTCACAAGCATTCAGTTCACAGCAAAAAAACATGCATACCAGGGGGTGGGAATCTTTCAAGTCATCTTAGAATTCTGCCTGCCACAGGAAAAAATTGAGGAAAATAAACCAAGAAATTATAAAGCTATAGGATTGTGCTAATTGACAGACACCAGATTCCTACCTAAAATAATTAGTGTCTAAAGGCCAAGGAGGCCTCCAGGACCCAAAATACCCTCCTCTGTCTGGTCTCGAGCCCTCAGCCCTCTCCAGCCTTCTCATTCCCCTCCTCCACCCACTGCATGAGTGGGAGTAAAAGCCAAAGCTGGAGCTCAGAGGGTAAAGGGCATGGACTGAGGGCCATAGAGAGGGAAGGCCACTGACACCCACCTCATGGTGCCTCTGACCTGGCAGCAAGGCAGCAATTAGAAGTAGAGGGGTCAGGAAGACACACCTGGGTTCAGAGGCCAGCTCTGCTACTTACTCACTTTTTAAGTTTCAGTCTAGTCACTGAATCTCTGTTTTGAGGTCAGTAAAACGAAAACAAGTTTTCCCTCAGAGTCGTAAGCATCGGATGAGATAATTTACATCAGGTGCTTTACACAGTACCTGGATGGTGAGGGTAAAATAATTGGAAAAGATAAAATAAAACCTACCTAGGAAGCAGCTCAGGGAAGGAGGAGTTGCTATTTCTCATAACATCTACTGGGTGCCCAGAATGGTGCTGGGAACTGTGAGATTTACAGACTTCCATAAAGCAGGATGTCTAGCACTGACACATGTACAATCTAGGTGGAAAGACAAGCCAACAGGTGTCCTTTCATAGAGAGATAGATTATGAACGCAAGAGTTCTCTTTCTCAAGGACTTTTCACCCAGGACCTGGAAGCACTTGGCCTCTCATGGTGTTCAAGCCAGGCCTTCAGAGGTCTGTGTTGCCTCAGTAGCTGGCCTGCCATAACCAGAGTCCTGGTCCCTGGCCCAGATGTAAGGTCCCTGCAGTATCACACAGACAGAGACCCACCCATGGGACCCTCAGTTAGTGACACTCAGAATGTTCTGCCTACTCAGAGCTGGCTCCGTTTTCTTCTGCCGAGTAAGAGTGAACATCAGATGACCCTGTCTTAGAGGGTGGGGCCAGAGACTGCAAACAGTGCCGTGTTATTTTCTTACTGCTGCTGTAGCAAATCGCTGCAAACTTAGTGGCTTAAAACCACACACATTTGTTCCCTAACAGTTCTGGAGGTCAGAAGTGTCCCTGGGCTAAAGCCAAGGTGTCAGCGGGGCTGTGCTCCCTCCGCAAGCTCCAGGGAAGAACCCGTTTCTCTGCCTTGTCTAGTGCTAAACGCTGCCTGCGTTGCTTGGCTCCTGGGCCCACACCACTCTGATCTCTGCTTCTGCCATCACACCTCCCTCTTTGGCTTTGGCGTTCCTGCCTCCCCCTTATAAGGACCCTTGAGATTACATTTGGGCCCACCTGGATAATCTAGGATATTCTTCCTATGTCAAGATCCTTAATTTAATCATATCTGCAAAGTCTCTTTTGCCATGTAAGGTAACATAGTCACAAGTTTGGGGGGTTAGGATGTGGAGATTTTGAGGGGCCATGATTTTGCTTATCAATAAGTACTATTTCCCTGAGTCAGATGCCTGTATTTTTCTCCCCAAATGATTCAGAAAAAAAACTATTCATCTCTAACCATTGACCTGATCAAGCCTACAAACTTGGGGATTAAACACATTTTCATAGAAGTAAGTTCGTTGAAGTTGAGTGGGGAAAAGGTGCCGTGCTCTGGACATCATAAGAGAATAATTGATCATTAAAATCTGCTCTTAAATGCAACTGATAGGCCACCGTTTAATAAGATGTGAAAAGAGAACCTATATTTTAGTAGAGTTCTAGCATTCTTTACTTCAATATTTGCAAATTGTGATGATCACTAACACCTATGTTCCCCCACCCTGTTTCTAACTATTCTTTAAATTGACTTGATACTGCATTTTTTTTTTGACAGTTCAGTGACAGGCACAAATTACTTCACTGTTACCGTGGTAACGAAGGGACCTCCAAACAGAGAAAAAATAAGATTAAAATAAAAGGGGGAAAGGAATATTCCAAATTAGCATCGTTGTGTCGCTGTCCAAGTGTAGTCGGGTGTCACTTGGTCAAGCTTTGGGAGTTTTTTCCAGTAAGGACCCCTGAGTCAGTCAGTCAGCGGGGCAAGTTGTTCCTGTGAACAAGAATGCTTGTCTCCTGCAAGAAGCAATGGTTCAAAGTTTATGGAACCTTCTACTCTCCCTTACTTATGCATCTCTTTTATTTGGATCATCTCCTTTGTTTTTCATCTCCTGCTTTTCCCCTTCTGAACACATTAGTTACTATGGAAACATTGGTGTGAATGTCAGAAAGCTCAGCTCAGACATGCTTCATAAAGTCAGTTTACAGAATGGTCTGACATTTATCTCATGTTTGGGAAATTTAAAGAATTTGTGATATTCATGACCACAGACAGGGGTGGGTGGTAAACACTGTGCTATATATGGATTTTAAAATTCGTTATATATATACTGTGAAAACATCAGGTTTTGTCTTTTAGGAGAAGAATAGCAACACAAACAGGAATCTGGTTTGGAATTTGAAATCGGATTCATTTTCCATCAGTTCAGGGAAGATTTCCACTTTCTAAGTTTATAAGGCTGACTGGAACCTCTTGTGTCAAAATAAATGCTTTTTGAAAAAAATTATGGTTGGCTTATTTTTTAAACTTTAACCTGATAATAAAACAAATGGTATTTCCCATAATAATGTACACAGGGCACCAGCAATATTAGTTAAAGGCACAGAAATGTTAAGATCCATGCTGTAAAGATTCCTACTTCACTATGGGGAATTTCAGAGTTAGCGTTACCCTATGAAATAATAATAATAATAGCTAATGTTCATAGCACACTTACTATGTGTCAAGCCCCATTCTAAATACTTTACATGTAATAATTCATGTGATCCTCAAAACAACCTAGTGAGGTAGATGCTACCATAACACTTGTTTTACATACAAGAAAACTGAAGTACAAAGAAGTTAAGTAACTCATCCAAGTAAGTATTGATAGTTGAAGCAAAGATTCAAATGAAGGCATTTGGGTTCCAAACTGTATATTCTTAACCATCCTGCAAAACTGCTTCTTTATGAAAAAGTAAAACAATAGTAACAACATGTCTAGCTAGAGGGCTTTGAGTTATCATTCCTGTACTAAAAAGGACAATCCAGGCATCCCCCAACAGAGCTTCCTCCCTAATGGCATTGTTCAGAGCCTTAAGGCTTGCCATATTCTCCTTGGGGATACAAGTTCCTAATGATTACGGTTTGACGATGAGTTCAGATTAGAGTCAAATTTGATTCTAGACTTACAGGCTCTTGTATATTTATTTTGTTACATATAAAAGAGTAATAACGTTTTGCTATATGATCAGCAGGAAAGCTATAAATAGCTGAAAAGATACTGACGTTAACTCCACTGGATTCCATCAGAAGAATTTTAATTACAAAGAAAATCCAGTGTCAACCAGCAGGGCTACATTAATGCTTTGCCACCCAACATTCCCCAAGTCCTCTGGCAACAGCTCCCAATCTCTGTTTGAGAATGCCCCACCTGCTCAGTTCATGTGCTTGACTCTCCTAAGTCTCCTTAGATCCAGGTCTAAGCCAATCAGCACATCTCATCTCCCTGACCTCAGTGACCCCTTGACCTCAGTGACAGATGGCATGTGACCAGATCAGAGCCAATGAAATGCAAGAAGATTTTTGCTGGGAATGCTCCAACAGGAAGAGGGGCTCTTTTTCCTCCCTAGAAAATTTAACTGTGAAATGAGCTGCTCTAGCCATCTTTGCCACCACCAAAGAGTTGCCCTAGAGCATACAGAGGCAGAGAGACCGAAATCCCCGGAACAGAAGGCATGTGAAAGGTTAAGAGAAACCCAGCCTATGGTATCATTTGAGCCCTGGGTACAGCATTGTCCAAAATCTGTCTGCTAGAATTCTCAATTCTTGAATCAATAAGTTACTCCACCACCACCACCATCCTTTTTTTTTTTGTAAATCTAAACACATTTGAACTGGCTTACAACAAACAGAAAAGGCCTAATGGACAAAACAAGAAGTGTCTGTGTCCTTTGAGTGAAAACACTACCTCTTATTCACCTTGTTCGTAAGCAAGCAAACATTCCCTTATCTAAGATTCCAAAATCCACAAACCTCTGAAAACCAAAAAGTCCCTTTGTAGCTCATTTGGTGTCAAAACAGACATGACCCTCATGGACACAAGGCTGCCCACAGTCCTTCCTTATCCCACTTAATGTGAATATTCCTGTTTGCTAAGGAACAACTAATGTGTGTGATTACAGGATGCTGCTTACAGACCCCACCGGAATGGTCAGACTATACAAGGTATAAACTCTTACCTTTATTAAATCAAAGAATTATAAATTCTGAAGCCCCAAAGTGTTTCTGATAAAAGGGTGTGGACTTAGAGCCACAGGATAAATTGAACAAATAAATTGATTGAATAAATGACTGCTTACTCTCTGAACAGGATGGGATCTGAGTCAGCTATCAGTATTACTCAGAACCACAGGAGTAAGGCATCCGTTACTCCAAAACTATATTGAAGGTCAGAGTATGCTTGCATATGCTAGACAGCAAGTCAAACATCAGATTGATAAACACCAGGACAAAGTGAAAATTCATAAGCAAAAATTCATTATAAAAGCAAAAAGAGTTGAATGTCTCAAAGAATACTGTCTATCAAAAGCTTCAAGAACAGAAAATCTGGGTGAATAGAAAGAACCTGCTGCCTGACTCCACACCAAGTTACACTACACTGTACATGCTATAAACGATAACTACAAGACGCAAAAGAATTATGACGCCGAGTACATGTGGCTACTACGACATTGACTAAATCTTGAAATCCATATTCCATGTCCGTGGGGCATCCATTCCTCAACGCTTCTCCCTGGGTCCTCACATTATATATATAAAAAATGTCATTTACCTTTTATTTGACTGCAGCCAAGAAAATTATCATGTTATGCGATATTAAAAAGAGTACTGGAAACTAATTAAACACTACCCTCAAAATAGGAAAATCTGGGGTTATGACTCATCTGCTTTCTTCTTTATATCCACAACCTAAAACAGTAAGTAGTACATGGTAGGTTCTTAAGATGTACTTTATTAATAAATGAAATATGTGCTACATTCTGATACCTTTGCCATCCGACAACACCGAAAAGTCAGTGGAACAACTGACAGAGGGAGGGGAAAAACTAGAGAAAAAAACAAGCCCCTAAGGATGGTGACACCACTAGTACATGGATAGAGACCCTCCATGGGCCTCCTATCACTCACAGAAAACCAGACTGAAATCAATGATCTCTAAGGTACCCCCCCAGCCCCATGATTACATGATTTTTCTGCATTAAAAGAAAATCTAAAAGGGTGCAGACAGAAGTCTATATAACTTACTTAAAACACTGACTAATAGAGCATGGAATAATCCCTAAATTTGGAGAAGACTCTTGGAATTTGAAATTTCATATATATGAAAAACATACTCCATCAAGCATCTTACCATAACTAAAAGATGGTACAAGCCTGAAAAATAGTCCAGCTCAAACACACACTGGTCTGAGGAATATTGAATCCTTATGTTCCTGTTAATAAAATATCTAATGTCCAAACTCCAAGCTGTAAGAGCCCAACCAATCCCGGCATGTTGTCAAAGTTTTCTACCTCCATGACATTGCTTAAATCTAACCTACCTTTTCTGTGGAATAGTTCTTAACTGCCCCCCTTCACTCCAGGTTCTCCTCTAATCTTCCTTGCACCCTATTGCCAGACGAACTTTCCTAAGGAAAAGCTCTGATCTCATCACTGTTTCAAAACCTTCAACACTACTTTATTACCTTCGGCAGGAGTTCACTAATTATGTGATGATAACATGTTTCCCTATTTCCTCTCCCACTCATTATTCGGCTTCTTTTCAGTCTCCAGCACTGAGGCACTTTCCTCTACCTGTCTTTTAACGTTAGAATTCCTTAAATCTTGACTATAGCCCCTCCTCATTCTATAACTTCTCCTTAGGCAACTGCATCCTTACTGAGGCTTTCATTAATATCTAGATGCCAACGAATCTCATTGTTTTTTGTGTGTTTGTTTGTTGTATTTATTTATTTTTGGCTGTGTTGGGTCTTGCTGCGAGCGTGCTTTCTCTAGTTGCAGCGAGCGGGGGCTACTCTTCTTTGAGGTGCGCGGGCTTCTCACTGTGGTGGCTTCTTCTGTTGTGGAGCACTGGCTCTAGGTGCACGGGCTTCAGTAGTTGTGGCACGTGGGCTCAGCAGTTGTGGCACGTGGGCTCAGTAGTTGTGGTGCGTGGGCTTAGTAGCTCCGCGGCATGTGGGATCTTCCTGGACCAGGGCTCGAACCCATGTCCCCTGAATTGGCAGGTGGATTCTTAACCACTGTGCCTTCAGGGAAGTCCCTGATTAATTGCTTCTAATTACAGTAACATATACATGAAATTTACCATTCACGCATTTAAAGTGTACAATTCAATGGCGTTGAGTATGTTCACAATATTGGGCAAACATCACCATTACCTAGTTCCAGAATCTTACCACCATCTCAAATGGAAACCCCAGACCTACTGAGAATTCACTCCCCATTTTCTCACACCCCTAGTCCCTGGCAATCACTAATCTGCTTTGTGTCTCTGTGGACTTGCCTATTCTGGATATCCCATATAAATGGAATCTTACAGTATGGGGCCTTTTGTATTTGGCTTCTTTCACTTAGAAGCATAAGGTTTTTGAGGTTCATTCATGTTGTAGCATGTATCGGTACTTCATCCCTTTGTCTTTGTCTGGCTAAAAAATATTCCACTGTATGGCTATACCACATTTTGTTTATCCATTCATCCGTTGATGGACATTTGGGCTGTTTTCATCTTTTTAGCTACTGTGAATAATGCTGCTATAAACATTATTGTACAAGTTTTTGCTTGAATACCTGTTTCCAATTTTTTTATTTTTTGGATATACACCTAGGAGTGAAATTGCTGGGTCATCTGGTATTTCTATATTTAACTTATTGAGGAACTGCTAAACTGATCTCCATAATGGCTGCACCATTTTAGATTTTCACCAGCAATGTATGAGGGTTCCAATTTCTCCACATCTTTGTCAACACTTGTTATTTTCATGTTTTAAAATTATGGCCATTCTGATGGATGCAAAGTGCCATGTCTTTGTGGTTTTGATTTTCATTTGCCTAATGAATGACTAATGACATTGAGTATCGTTTCATATGCTTTTTAGCCATTTATATATATATCTTCTTTGGAAAAATGTCTATTCCAGTCCTTTGTCCATTTGTAAATGGGGTTGTTTGTCTTTTTGTTTCTGAGTTGTAAGAGTTCTTTATATATTCTGGATACCAGACCCTTAGTAGACATATGATTTACAAATAGTTTCTCCCATTTTGTAGGTTGACTTTTTACTCTTGTGATAGTGTTCTTTGATGCACAAAAGTTTTTAACTTTGATGAAGTCCAGATTATCCTTTTATGTTATTGCTGCTTTTGTTTTCATGTCATATATAAGAAATCATTAAAAGAGAAAAAAATTATTTGCAAATCCAAGGTCATGAAGATTTGCCATTATGTTTTCTACTTAGAGTTTTGAAGTTTTAGCTCGTAAATTTAGGTCTTTTGAGTCCTCATTTTAAGTTAATTTTGTTCGTAAATGATGTGACATAGGGGTCTAACTCCATTCTTTTGCATGTGGATATCCAGTTGTCCCAGCACCATTTGTTGAAGAGATTGTTCCTTTCCCCATTGAATGGTCTTGGCACCTTTGTCAAAAGTCAGTTGACCATTGATATATGGGAACCCTTATTATCTCTTACACAGATTTCTCCTCTGAACTTAAGACCCACATGTATCCATCAGGCCATTCAACATATACACCTTGAAATTCCCAAAGCAGACCAGATGGTGTCCAACATCTCCAAACATGTTCAATATTCCACCGTTCTTTCTGGGCACCACCATTCATTTAGCCGTGGAAGCCAGAAATGTTTCCCTCTCCTTTATTCTCCATATCCAACTCCTGTCAACTGAGTCTCCACAATATATCTTAAATCTGTCCAATTCTTTCAAGCTCCTCTGCCATCCCCTAGATCAAGTTACTGTGGTTCTACTCTCTGCACCATTAAAAGGTCTCCTAACCAGACTCATCTCTCTGCATCTATTCTTATACTCCTTTAGTCTATTATTCAGGGAACTTTTTAAAAAAGACAAATCAAATCATTTGTCTCTCTCACTCTCCCATCCCCACTCCAGGCCCACCTTGTTTAAAATTTTTCAATTTCCTCCCATTGTTTATAGGATAAATACCAAAACGGTAATGTGGCCTGTAAGGTTCTGCAGGACCTGATTCTGAATTTCCTCTTCAGCCTGATTATACCACTCTTTACCTTTCAAGTACATAACTCCTACTCAACCTTCAGGTCTCACCTCAGATGTGGCTTATTAAGGTGACTTCTGCTAAAGCAGGTCTCCTTGCTAATTGTTATTTTAACACACTGTGCATTTCCTTTATAGAGATTTTCACAACTTGAAATTATGTATCTGTGAGATTATTTGTGTCTATTCCCCACTAGATTTAAAGCTCCGTGAACTCCACATTTTCTAGCCTAGAAAATTTCAAGACCCTCCATCATCTGACCTTTATCCACTTAGTCACAACTATTCTCCTTCACATTCCCATCCTCACATTCTGATAAAACCCAGTAAAAATTCTGTCATTGTATACATAGTTTGTCCATACTGTTGTTTTCCTGTTTTCTCTTACTCTATCTTTCTATTTTACTATTACTCTAGCTCATTTTCACTCTTCACTCATTCATTTAAGTTTAACTTAGGGAGTACCTACTATGTGTCAAGTCCTGTACTAGAGATACTGGACTAGACATACAGAACAGAGGAAGCCATGAGTTGTGATACAAAGAAAGCAAGGAAACAGGTATATAAACAAATAGCTATAACCCCAGATAAAAGTTGATATGAAAAAGACTTCTAAAAATTATCATGGGAACAGAGAAGTTTCCTCTTCCTGAGAAAGTCATCAAAGCTCCACTACAGAATGTATAATTTTAGCTAGGTCCTGAAAAGTGAGTAAGAATGGGAAAGGAGAGGTTTTCAAGGATAAGCATTTATCATTGGTAAATCATGATGAAGGACAGTGACACGTTTGGGAACAGCAGGTGGCCCACATTGTGTGGCACACAGGGCTTGGGCAGAGGGTGTGACCAAAAGGTGAGATGTCCAAATCAAAAGCCTATGCCATTATGTTTTGGACACAGCTGACAACCACAGTCTTGAGCAACTGCCCCTTTCCCTCACTCTAAAAGAAAAAGTATAACTTTCTAATAAAACCTTAATATGAGAAACTCTCTGGTGGAAAGGATTCTAGGGTGGCTCCAGTGAATCCTGCTTCCTGGTGTTCTTACCCTGTATAATCCCTTACCCTTGAGTGTGGGTGGAACTCATGACTTTCTTGGAGCCAAAACTACAGTCTTGCCTATGAAATTAATGTCCTAAATCAAGTGTTGACCAATTAAAAGGGAGATTATTCAGGTTGGAGGAGGAAGGGACAGACTTATTCAGATGAAATCCCTCAAAAGAGAGACTGGATGTTCCCCGAAGCAAGAAACTCCACTTGTGAGGACGATGAAGTAAACAGCCATGTTGGAAAAGCTAACAAGAAACTTTGGGCAGCCTGCAGCTGACAGCCAGCAAAAAGCAGGGGCTGCAGGCATGTAGCCACGAGGAAACGAGTTCTGCCAGCAACCTTAGAAATGAATTCTTACCCAGTCAAGCCTGTTGATGTGAATGCAGCCCTGGCCAACACCTTGACTGTAGCCCTGTGCGATCCTGAGCAGAGAACCCAGTTGTGCCATGCCACACACCTGACCTAGAGAAACTGTGTGACAATAAGTGTGGGTTATTTGAAGCTGCTAATTTGTGGCAATTTGTTATGCAGAAATAGAAAACTGATATACATTCTAAGCTAGTGAAGATGTTTTTGTTGTTGTCGTGTGTTTCTTACTTTTTTTCCCCAAAAAATGGCTTAACTACTAAAGGGACAATTGAAAGAATTGGTTAGAACAAAATTTAAGTGCATTTGTAGCCAACTCCCCAGTAAAATGAACTGACAATTCAATGCTTTAAATTGATTTGCTCTACTTTACTGGAATGTGTAACTTCCCCCACCCCCACCCCCTCAGGCTTGCATTCTTAGTAGTTTCTTTGGCTTTTAATCAACTAGTTGCTCTCAGGTGAAAGAAAAAAAAAAAAAAAGATAGCAGATTTAAAGATCAAAACACAGCCATAAAAAAACAAATGGAAGAGCACTCTTACTGCACAACACACTACAGCACAGGAAACAGTCCACAGCCTGTCTTGCTGCAATGCTTCCTCACCTCTGCTATTTGAGTCAGTGTTTTCCCACAGGAATAATTTTATAATAGGAAGTTGATGACCCAGCATCAAATAAGTCATTGTTATGACTAATATGGTCAATTTATATATAATAAAAGCAAAGAAGGGATTCAGACCCTCTACAATAATTTAAAATGAAGATATTATGTTTCAAGTTATAAAGATAGGCATAAAAAGACCATTCATCTTGCTTAAAAGTTCACAAGTAACATAATAAACATATATGGTTTAAAATATAACCTTATAACATCATTTTTAATCTAACTAATATGCTAGACCAGATAAACACATCATTTAATTTAACCTAATTTTGTTAAGAAGCTAACTTATCCCCATACAAAAATCTAGCAAAGGGCTTCCCTGGTGGTGGAGTGGTTGAGAGTCCGCCTGCCGATGCGGGGGACACGGGTTCATGCCCCGGTCCGGGAGGATCCCACATGCTGCGGAGCAGCTGGGCCCGTGAGCCATGGCCGCTGAGCCTGCGTGTCAGGAGCCTGTGCTCCGCAACGGGAGAGGCCACAACAGTGAGAGGCCCACGTACCACAAAAAAACAAAAAAAAATCTAGCAAAGATAATTATGTTTATATTGCTTATGAAAATAGAATTGAAACTCTGAAGTAAAATACCAGGAAAAGATACAATAGTATATGAAAAGAGGAGTCCTCCCTGACCATGTAGAATTTATCCCCCAAACAAAAGATGGGTCCATATTCAAAAATAAATCACAACAATTCATATCTGTAGGTATTAAAGAGGGGGATGTTCAACAGATGTTGGGAATTATTAAATTTCTGTTCATACCTTTAATGTTTAAAACACTTTGAAGACTAGAGCTTATAGGATAATTATTAAATATTAAAAAGCCTTCTCAAACCAATAGCCCACCTAATGTACAACAGGTAGCTTCTAGATGCATTCCAGTTTAAATCCACTATCTTTGATCAAGCTCTGCTTATGTCACCTTCCAAATAGTTCTCTAATCTTTTGATGGTTCAGGCCTTCAGTGTGTCTTACCTGGAGGACTAAACAGTCTCCTAAATGATGAATGCTATGGTCTGAATGTTTGTGTTGCCCCCTGCACCAGATTCATATCTTGAAACCCTAACCCCCAAGGTGATGTTGTTAGGAGGTGGAGGCTTTGGGAGGTGATTAAGTCATGAGAGCAGAGCCCTCCTGAATAGGATTAGTGTTCTCATAAAAGAGGCCACAGAGAGATCCCTCATCCCTTCTCCCATGTGAGAACACAGTGAGAAGGTGCTTCCTGTGCACCAGAAAGCAGGCCCGAATCTGTCAGCACCTTGATCTTGGACTTCCCGTCCTCCAGAACGGTGAAAATATATTTCTGTTGTTTATAAGCCACGCAGTCATGGTACTTTGTTATAGCAGCCCAAACACACTAAGACTACATCACTGCCTTTAGTCTAATTCGTCTCAAAGCCATTCTCTTCACTGTGGTCAGAACCATATTTCTAAATTTGTGTCACGTCCCTGATTAAAATCCTTTATTGGTTCCTCCAAAGAGAACCTAGTACTGGGCATGCTCCCAAGGTACATGCTTGATGATCTGACATGGCTCATCTCTGCAACTCACATCCTGCCTTCCCCGCCTGGCCCTTGCAGGTCCTGTGCATGCTATTTCCAGCCTCCTGTCTAGGAGGCATGTCCTCCTCCCTCTTTACCAGGTACTTATTCATCTTTAATCCTCAGTTCAGGACTTTTATCTCCTATTTCCTCTAAGAAGCCGTCTCAGATACTACTCTCCCTTTTCAGATTGTTACTAATACCCCTCTCTGCTGCCTCCACAAGTGCCCTGTGTACATATCCATCCCCACCCTTAGCACATGATTATTCAGTCTCTGTATCTGTCATTTCTGCCTGATGAGTGTGCTCTTCAGTATGATCCCCAGCGCTTAGCGCATAGGAGGTGACTGCTGTTCACTGAATGAATGAAGACGAGGGAGCAAAAGTGAGCCCTGTCAGTTGCAACACCTCTCCTGAAGCACAGTCTGGAATGGAATCCTCTGTGGGAGTTGCCCAGACCAGGGTATAATGCCTGAGAGTATTATCTACCACTAATGCTGAGAGAAACCCCAGCAAAGCCAAACTTCTACATCTGGGATATCCTATAGATCTACCCAAATCATCTCACACCCACACTCAGAGGATGTGCTATTCCCATTTCAAACTTAAAAAGCCAAACCTGTAGTACAAAATGGATGTCAGGGCTTCCCAGGTGGCGCAGTGGTTGAGAGTCCGCCTGCCGATGCAGGGGCCCGGTCCGGGAAGATCCCACATGCCGTGGAGTGGCTCGGCCCGTGAGCCATGGCCGCTGAGCCTGCGTGTCCGGAGCCTGTGCTCCGCAAGGTGAGAGGCCACAACAGTGAGAGGCCCGCATACCGCAAAAAAAAAAAAAAAAAAAAAAAAAAAAAAAGGATGTCAGTTACACTTACCTAACAAAGCTGAAGATGGTGGTCACATTTAAGAGTGTGCATACTTTCTAACAAGAAAGGTAGAAACAGAGACGTCAGTCCCCTCATTCTGTAATCTACAGGCAAACATCCCTCTGTTTACTGGATAAATTCTAAGCTCTTAGCTATGTCTTACAAAGCCCTTCCTGATCTAGACCACCTTCCTCTCCAGTCTTCTCTTGTATAAGCTCCTCGTATGGCCCACATTCCAGCTGTTCCCTCCTACTAAATTTAGGCAACTTGGTTCTTTGCCAAAGTCAATAACTTTGATATTTAAAAAGGGTTCAGTAACGAGAGCAATATTTAGATATCCAGATATTCTTGTTTCATTTTGGCAGATAAAGATTTAGTGTGCATGATCATCTTAAAACATGAGAAATAAAATGTTTTCTCATCTCACTAGTATTCAAATAATGAGTAGGTGCCTTTTGACATAAGATGTGCTTCAAATTCTGAAAAGTTCAATTTGTCAGAATGCAAAATGAGGCACAATTGATTTTTTTTTTTTTTTTTTTTTTTTTGCGGTACGCGGGCCTCTCACTGCTGTGGCCTCTCCCGTTGCGGAGCACAGTCTCCGGACGCGCAGGCTCATTGGCCATGGCTCACAGGCCCAGCCGCTCCGCGGCATGTGGGATCTTCCCGGATCGGGGCACGAATCCGTGTCCCCTGCATCGGCAGGCGGACTCTCAACCACTGCGCCACCAGGGAAGCCCCATAATTGATTTTTAACATTTTAATTTTAAGTGAGCTGGTTGTCAGATTTCACTTGAAAAGGACCCACAATATCTACATCAAGGGCATGTCAACTATCTTCAAGCATTCTTGTCATTTTTCTATGTTCATAAATTTATCCTACTACTAGAAATCCTATTATTTGACATGTGTGAAGGGTTAACCAAACTTCCAGTTTATTGCAAATATCATAAATACCATACAGAAATTAATAATTTATAACAATCTCTACATGTTTTCCATATTATTCAACAATTGATAAAATTAGATATGAGATGATACTGAACCTCTCTTGGGGTCAAAGCACCATACTAGATACTGCAACTACAGAGAGATTTCCTAAATGGCCTCTGCCCAGTGGGGAGAGAGACCTGGAGACAAACCAACCCAATTCCATAAGAATTATAATAGTGATAGGAAGTGAATTTTTGGATGCACGGAAGAGATCATGATTGCTTTAGGTCATGGAAAAGTGTCACAAAAGAGGTGACGTGTGAAAAGTGTCCTGAAGGATCTGTAGAAGTTTGCGAGGCAGAGAGAGCAATGAAAGTGATTGCCCAGAGCTATGAAATGGCATGGTACTTTCTGGTACCTGAGACTGAAATATCTGGGGCAGGGCTGTGGAGCAGCAGGAAGGATCAGGATGCCACATCAAAGACTACACATGGGCTTTTTCTGTGGACAATTAGTTTTGCCTTTTTGGTGAGGACAACACTAGTATTATAGAAGTGTATGCAACAGATAAGAAGAAACAGAGTAAGGCAAAAAGCCTAGGTAAGAGGCTCTTACAATAAATTTCAGCAAAGTATGAAGAAGTTCCAAATCACAGCAGCTGGAATAAAGGTGAGTCAAGATGTTTATCAGTCAGCTATTGCTGCATAATAAACAACCAAGAAACTCCCAGTGGCATACAATAGTAGGCATTTGTTCCCATAGATCTGAGGATCTACTGGGCTGGACTAAAGCTGGGTTTGGCTGAGTGGCTTGGCTGAGACAGCTCGGGCATCACATGTCTCATCTTCCTCGGGACCAGCAGCTAGCCTAGGAAGCTTTTTGTTTTTCAAGGTCCATGTCAGAGGTACAAGAGAGTGGGTGGAAACATGCAAGACCTCTTAAGGCCTGGGCTTGGAATTGACACACCATCATTTCTCCTTTATTGGCCAAAGCAAGCCACTTGGCCAAACCCAAAGTCACAAGGAGGGGAAACATATTCCACCTCTTTAGTAGTAGGAACTGCAAAGTCAAATGGCAAAGGGCAGGAATACAGCTAGGGGTTTAGGACTGCTGACAATAATGCAAAATACCACATTCTGGCCTCCAGAACACAGTAATTCATGTTCTTCCTAAATGCAATATATGCTCACCCCAACCCAAGGACTCTAAAAGTCACATCCAATCACGGCATCAGGCTCAGTTCAAGACCTTGTAATCTACACTAGATTCAGATATGTTTCATCTTGATAAGAACAATGGATTGCTCTTCGTTCAGTGAACAGAATGAGCAACTTCCGAGATACACGCATGCGCGCACACGGAGCCTACAAACTGAAACCAGGACAGGATAACTGCAATAAACACTCCCATTTTAGAAGAATGGGAGGCTCCTAGCAGTCACTGGCCTACAGCAATTCTGAAATTCATCTGAGCCCAAGTTGCTCTGTGGATGGGAAATGTTTCTTAATTAGGCCTGGGCTCTGCTTCCTGGGGGCGCCTCCCAAATCATTGTTCTCCACAAGGTCTTTGACTGCTCTTCAAGATGTCCTTCGTTTTTCATCCTCCTCAACCATTTCTGAAAAGGGCTTTGGAAGATAGGCCATTTTGGCAACAGAGCAACTTTCTCAGCCTGCCTCCTGGATTACAAAGTTCAGGGCTTGGAGAATTTTTTATATTTTTGAAAAGCCTCAATCTTTTAGTCCTAAGTGGCAGCAGTGATTTTGCTAAATCAACTGTTTAAAACACTTTGTAAATGTTTATGCATTTGACCCCAGTCTACCCAGTGAGCCAAAAGTCAAAAGTCATACCCACAATTATTTTCTAGACATGCTTCTCTCTCTCTCTCGACTTAATTACTGCTACTAATAAGTGCATATCAGACTAATGTGGGACCATGCCCTTAAGCTTCCTAAATGTCCTTTTTACCAGTTGAAAAGGCATACCACAGGTTCTCAATTTTCTTAGCCTCAGGTATCTTTTATACTATTAAAAATTACTGAAGACTCCAAAGAGTTTACCTTAGAAAATTCTAGAAAGTACAAGAACCCATTCCATTAGATATCGGGGTAACGATGTAATCACATGTCACATAAGCACTGGAAAACTTCACTCTATGCTCATGAGAAAATAAGAATGAAAAAGGACAATGTCTTACTTAGTACTGTAATGAAAATAATTTTGACCTCACAGGCCCCCAAAATGATCTTAGGAATTCTCAGGGCTCACCAAACCACATTTGGAGAATTACTGGTCTACTAAAAGACACTTTTTCTCCTTTCAGAGGTTCTAACTATAGATTCCATAGCCACGCCCTTGATTTTCCCACAAATAACATAAATCTAAACAGACTCTGTCTTTACCTTTTTAACTCTGTAGTCTTTTTTAAGAGCTCCACCTATCTAAGTATGTGGAACTTGATAATTTAATACATAAAATAATTTTTTACTAGAAATATGCAGTGATTAGTATCTACAGTATTAACTTGTTTGGCATTCTGTTAACTTTAACTGCAAAGTAATACATCTAAACCTTATTGATACAAGGTAAGAAGAATCTTGAAAAGAAACAGAGTGGAGAGACTAAAAATTAGAGTTCATGACTTGCCAAGTAGGATGGTCCTACTGGAACCTCAAGAGTTTGTTTGGAACTCTGAAGGGTTACACCTTAAAAATAAGAATAAACCAGGAATTTAAACTCAACTTGGAAACACCTCCATCCCTGATTGCGTTACGATGACACGGGCGTGCTCATTCCCCTAGCCTAACTGCCTGCCACAGTGGAAGTAAATCTTCTCAGCATTCAGAGACTCAAAGTATTTCTACAATTTTTCATGATATCAATAACTCAATAAAGAAATATTCAAGAAGACCAGATGACACAATGTGACCAAAAACTGAGAGAAATAATGTAAAATAGAAACAAAAGCATAACATATCCAGATATTAGTTATCAGACACAGACTTTCAAATGAATAAGGGAGGGGCAAGATAGGGGTAGGGGATTAAGAGGTACAAACTACTATGTAAAAAAAATAAATAAGCGGCAAGGATGTATTGTACAGCACAGGGAATGTAACTAATATTTTATAATAACTATAAATGAAGTATAATCTTTAAAAATTGTGAATCACTATGCTGTACACCTGAAACTTATAAATTTATTTTTGGCTGCATTGGGTCTTCGTTGCTGCGTATGGGCTTTCTCTAGTTGTGGCCAGCGGGGGTTGCAGCGTGCGGGCTTCTCATTGCAGTGGCGTCTCTTGTTTCAGAGCACGGGCTCTAGGCACACAGGCTTCAATAGTTGTGGTGCACGGGCTTAGTTGCTCCACAGCACGTGGGATCTTCATGGACCAGGGCTCAAACCTGTATCTCCTGCATTGACAGGTGGATTCTTAACCACTGCACCACCAGGGAAGTCCCTGAAACTTATATAATACTGTAAATCAACTATATCTCAATTAAAATAGAAAAAAGAAAAGAAAATATTTGCTGTAGGTTTTTGGAAGATATATTTTCTCAGGATAAGGAAAATTTCTTCTATTAATAGTTTACCAATTTGCTGAATTTTATCAGGTATTCTTTCTGTATCTATTGAGATTATCCTTATTGTGGTGATTTAAAATAATGGATTTGTGGGCTTCCCTGGTGGCGCAGTGGTTGAGAGTCTGCCTGCCGATGCAGGGGACACGGGTTCGTGCCCCGGTCTGGGAAGATCCCACATGCCGCGGAGCGGCTGGGCCCGTGAGCCATGGCCGCTGAGCCTGCGCGTCCGGAGCCTGTGCTCCGCAACGGGAGAGGCCACGACAGTGAGAGGCCCGCGTAACGCATAAAAAAAAAAAAAAAAAAAAAAAAAAAAAAATAATGGATTTGTTAGTTAAATTATCCTTGTTTACTCAAGATAAATTCAAATTAACTATAAAAGTTATATGTGTATGTTATGTACTACACACGCTTTTTCTATAGCTTTGTTTCAGCAGTTTACAAAAAATAAAATTAATTTAACTTAAAAAACCTAAAATTAATATATTTAAAGAATTAAATTATAAGATTCACCAAGAGAATTAGAAACTATAAAAAAGAATAAAATGGAAATTCTAAGCTAAAAAATAAAATAGATAATATTAAATACTTACCAGATTAGGTAAATACTAAATTAGACATAGCTGAAGAGAAAAATAGTTTCTGCTAAAATTTTTATTATTACATTGAATCTGAAAATCAACATGGTAAAAACTGACATTTAACAATGTTGAGCCTTCCAGTCTATGAACACAGTATGTCATTTATTTAGGTTTACTTTCTCTCAGTAATGTTTTGTAGAATTCAGAGTACAGGTCATGCATAACTTTTATGAAATTTATACCTCAGTATCTCATATTTTTGATTCTACTGTAAATAGTATTAACTTTAATTTCAATTTGTTTTTTGCTAATATATAGAAATGCAATTGATTTTTGTATATTGACCTTGTATACTGTAACCTTATTAAATTCACTTATTAGTATTAAATTTTTAATATATTCCATAGGGTTTTCTATATAGTTGAATACATCATCTGTGAAGAGACTTCTTTACTTCTTCCTTTGTAATATGGATACCATTAACTTCTTTGCTTTGTCTTTGATTTTAGGGAAAAACCATTCACCATTAAGCACAGGTTAGCTGCATGTTTTTCTTAAGATGCCCTTTATCTAAAAATAGAACTACCATATGATCCAGCAATTCCACTGCTGGGTATGTATCCAAAGAAAACGAAAACACTAATTTGAAAAGATTTAGGCACCCCAGTGTTCATAGCAGCATTATTTATAGCAGCCAAGATATGAAAGCAACCTAAGTGCCCAATAACAGATGAATGGATAAAGAAGATGTGATATATATAATACATATATAATATATATTGTAATATATATATGTATATAACTCAGGCATAAAAAGAATGAAAGTCTGCCATTTGCAACAACGTGGATGAACCTAGAGAGTATTATGCTTAATGAAATAAGTCAGACAAAGACAAATACTCTGTTATTGCTTATATGCGGAATCTAAAAAATAAAACAAACAAATGTGTATAAAAAAACAGAAACAGACTCACAGATATAGAGAACAAACTAGTGGTTACCAGTGAGGAGAAGGGAGAGAGGAGGGGCAAGATAGGGGTAGGAGATTAAGAGACACAAAATACTTTGTATAAAATGAGCAACAAGGACATATCTTACAGCACGGGGAATAAAGCCATTATTTTGTAATAACTTTAAATGGAGCATAATCTATAAAAGTATTTCATCACTATATTGCAAAACTGAAATTAATATACTATTGTAAATCAACTATACTTCAATTTTAAAAATTTTAAAAATGATGCCCTTGGGAACTCACTGGCTGTCCAGTGGTCAGGACTCCACATTTTCACTGCCAAGGGCCTGGGTTCAATCCCTGGTCAGGGAACTAAGATCCTGCAAGCCATGCAGCACAGCAAAAAAAAAAAAAAAGTGAAAGATGCCATTCATCAAGTTGAAGAGGTTCTCTTTCATTCTTACTTTGCTGAGAATTTTTAATCAGAAATAAATGTTGGATATTGTCAAATGCTCTTTTTGCATTTATTGAGATGATCATATGGTTTCCCTATGTTAGTCTGTTAACATAGTGAATTACATTAATTTTATAATGTTAGCCCAAATTTGCATTCTTGAGATAAGCCTAAGTCATATGTATTATTTTTTATACATCATTGGATTCCAATTGCTAAAATTTTGTTTAGTACTTCTGTATCTGTACTTCTGATAAATATTAGTTTGTAGTTTTCCTGTGATTTTGGTGTTAGGGTAGGTAATGCTGACCTCAAAGAATAAGTTGGGAATTATCCCCTCTTCTATTTCCTGGAAGCATTTGTTGAGAATTGGGATATTTTCTTTAAATATTTTAAAGAATTCACCAGTGTAGCCATTTAGGTTTGGCATTTTCTTTGTCAGAAATATCTGCAGAATCTGTAGTGATGTCACTTCTTTCATTCCTGATATTGGTAATTTGAGGGGGTTTTTATGTTTCTCATCAATCTAGCTAAATGTTTATCCATTTTATTGATCTCAAAGAACTAGCTTTTAATTTCACTGATTTTCTCAATTGGTTTTGTTTTCTATTGCACTGAGTTCTTCTCTAATCTTTTTTCTTTTCATTTGCTCCTTTTGGGTTTTACTTGCTATTATTTTTCTAGCTTAAGGTGGAAGCTGAAGTTATTGAGTCCTTTCCTTTTCTAATACAGGTATTTAATGATATAAATTTCCCTGTAAGTACTGCTTTAGCTGATTCCCACAAATTATAATTTGTTTTCATTTGCATTCAGTTCATTATACATTCTAATTTTTTATTTCGTCTTTTTATGTTTAAGCAATTTGTATCTTTATATTTAAAGTGGATTTCATGGATTCAGTTGGATAAAAAAGATTCACTCTCATAATAAGGGTAACGACAACTTATACTTAATGCAATTACTGATACTGCTGTTTAAATCTACTATTTTACTGTTTATTTTCTATTTGTCCCATTTATTCTTTGTTCTCCTTTCCTTTCTTCTTTTCCTTCCTTCTTTTGGATTATTTTCTATGGCTACATTTTATCATCTTTGTTGGTTTACTAGTTATAACTTTTTCTTTTGTGGTTGCTTTGGGGTTTACAGTATACATTCTTAGCTTATAACATTCCACTTTCAGGTAGTATTATTCTGCTTCACAGTTAGTATAAGAATCTTAAGAGTAGTATGCTTTCATTTCCCTCCCCTCACCCTTGATGATACTCTTCTCAGACATTTCACTTTACATATGTTAACCACACAATACACTGTTATTATTTTTGCTTTAAATATCTATTAGCCTTTAATGAAAATTTAAAATAAGAAAAAAAAGCCTTACATTTGTACACATATTTACCATTTTTGTTGCTCTTTATTCCTTTGCATAGATTTCTATCCAGTACCTTTAACATTTCCTGTAGGGCAAAAGTCTTCTTGTGATAAATTCTTTCAGCCTTTCTAGGTCTGAAAAAGTTTTATTTCATTTTCAAAAGGTATTCTCACTAGGTACAGAATCTAAGTTGAGTTTTTTATTTTCAAAAATTCAGTATTTGAAAATTATTTCAAATATTTTGGGTCTTTTTAAAATTCAGTTGTATAAATCCAATCTCTATTATGCTATCTTGGCCAGAGGCTAAAATTCAATTTCAAGTTTCCCATTTTACCATTTAAATTTTTTCGTGCTTATTTAGCTTTTAAATTCCATGACAAAAAAAAGTTTCATCTTTATGCATAAAGTCACTAAAATTATTTTATTTATCCAACCTCTTTTAATACACATTATGTGCATTTATAGAAAAAGGCAATAGGAAAATATTAACCGATTTAAATACAGCATGTAGCAAAACACACTTTTATGTCTTCTAAATCTGTTTGATAATGATATATAAGAAAACCTGTTACAAGCCATAATGCCTTTATAACCTGTCAGGAAAAAAGATTATAGAAGCACTCCTAAAGCTTTAATACAAATGTATTCTCTGAGCCGCACTAGGACAAAGCAATCTGCTTTTATTTCTTGAAGTAATTATTAGTATGTTTACACTTATTTAATATATCCTTAAAATCTCTCATCACTTAGGGGAAAAAAGTTAGTAAGCTAGCTAGATTTCTTCTTTTTTTTTTTAATAGAGTTCTTTTAGTAAATACTTTCATCTCAGAAGTCAAAATTGGGCAGGAGTGCTATATACAAGGTACATAGTTTAAATCTTTGGGACAAAAGACTATAAGAAGGTAAACAAGCCAGTGGCCCTCCTAATCTTATATCACTAAAAATGTAGATCAGAGCAGGCAGGTGTACACACCTACATATTATCAAAGAGGTGTAAATTCTTTTGACAATTAACCTTCCTGTTGTGTTTTTTTTTATTTTATTTATTTTATAGTAAGGTCAATAGTATAAAATATTACACACAACACACAAAGAATTAGAGAAAGTTAATGATATAAACCACAAAATAAAATAAACCACACCTCATTTGGGAGAAAAAAAATGGCACTAATACTGTAATATTTAGTATGTAATATGAAATTTTCACTGTTTATAAGTTGAATTATATTGATTGAAATTTTACAGTATAATTTTGTATGTTATTAATTCATGAGATAATCAGCAGATATGCAGTTCTGGTTGAGTCTTATAAACCCTTAAAAGTTTTCATAAAGTGAAATTAGCTAAAAAATACTGACCAGGAGTAGAGATTTGTTAGAAGTATAATACAGTAACATAAATGCAATAGATATAATGTAATCTGTGCAATTCGAAATTCTGAAAATTTTCTTATCAAATGTACAAGTAATAAATAATAGTCATACTTGACTTCATCAAGTTAACAAAATAATTATTAATCAACCTTGTGTTTTATTAGTCAACTGCTTAGAAACCCAGAACACCAATTAAAATTACTTTCTCCATAAAAATAGAAGGTATCTCAAACTCTTTAATCATCAAACATCCAAAAAAATTTGGAAGGCAACTGTCAACCAAAAATATTATCTGTTTAAAAGAGGTTATTAAAAAACATACATAATCTATTTTTTTTTCTGCACAATTTTCTTTTCTTATGAAAAAGGGCACTTAGTGTATAGCTAAAGCTTTCAGAAAATAAAGATTCTGTTGGCTTTCCTCTTAGGCAGATGACACAGTGTACAGTTTTTAATATAAAAATATAAATATTTTTGACAGAAAAGATGAAATAGTGGTTGGTATACAATCCCATCACCTTTTTACTTGAAAAAAAATTTTCCCAGAGGCCATGAAAACAATACTGAATCTATATAGCTCTGTGTTGCCAGAAGCTTCCCAAATTACAAAACATTAAAGTATTCACTGAAATTTCAAAAGTGTGCCCGTAGTCTTTTGTTTTCTTCTCGTAGTCTTTCAATTTCCGCCACTAAACCTTCATTCACTGAGTATCTTTCCAACAAAGAGTGCATTTCATTCTAGAAAAGGGAAAAAAAAAGCTTTTAAAATTATTGCCATTTCATTTATTTGGCAAGCCGTTTTACATATTTTCAGCTACCATGTTTCTCATGTTCGATTAACTAACTGAATGATTTTTTTTAAACTTAACCACCCTTATTACTTTGTTAATATAAATGAAAGAGCACTGGTGAAATTTATATATTTGGAAAGCTTATATTTGCACATTTCGGAAGCTTTTTGCTTACTTACTGCAAAAAAAAAGCTGTGAAAAAGTAGCTATCATACTTTTTTGTCATACTATCATATCATATGTTTGTAACTATCACAGGTTACAAAGAAGGGTGACTAGTTAAAATCTATTTTACTTATTAAATTTCTAAAACTCCCTGTTTATTTCTTAGCAATTAGATATAACTAAGTAAAAATACATCACCCCTTTATGGACTTTTTAGATCCACAGCTATGCTCACTTACAATAAAATATGTCAATACATACCAATTGCATATGAAACTGTTTAATCATCTCCACTTGCAAATTCACAATATCCTTATGGCATGCTTCTCTAGGGAAGAATGTAAAATATTCATTAGAATTATAACAGTTTTACCAGCTCTAGATCATTCAAGAAAATGGCTAAACTCTTATCGTTTCACGTTACTGTTAATAATTATTATTACAATAGTAAAAATACCACTGCACCTAGTATTTATTTACTCTGTGCTAGGCACTGTTTCTTGTACTTCAGATGTAAGAACTCATTTAATCTTCACAACTAGGTGCAATTATTACCTCCATTTTACCAGTGAAGTAACTGAGTCACAAAGTAGTTATAACTTATCCAATGTCACACAACTAGTAAATGGTGGAGTAGGATATAACCCCAGACTGTCTACCTCCAGAACTCTCATTATACTACATTCCTTAATACAGAAATTATCATTAAGGAAAGACACAGGTTTATATTACAATGAAATACAGATAATGCTCTAGGTTATAATGTTTTAACTATTATCAATGTTTAAGCTATCAAAAAAAAAAAAAAACTTCCAGCAGAATGAAAAGAGCCTATTTGGGTGTTTGTAACAGAGGTTACTCAATAAAATGCAATTAATTCATGCCTACAAAAGCCATAAAAGTGGGAATTCCCTGGCATCCCAGTGGTTAGGACTCAGCACTTTCACTGCCGTGGCCCAGGTTCAACCCCTGGTCAGGGAACTAAGATCCTGCAAGCCACATGGTGCAGCCAAAGAAAGACATAAAAGTTATGAAGTATAACAATAAAAGGAACATTCAGCCACCTGCCACACAACTTATGGGCTAGAACATTACCAAAATCATAGAAGCTTCCTGTGTGCTCCTCTCTGACTCCAACATTTACCTCTTGGGAGAAGCCTAAGAAAGAAGTCACTACGCTGCTGAATTTTGTTTGAGCAAAGAAATGTTTTAAAAAGAAATATATATATATGTATGTTTGTATGTATAACACAGAATCTGTAGTCAGTCTATTTTCGTTGTGCTTGCTTTTGAGCATTACAAAAAGGGTACCATATCCTATGTAGGCTTGAGTAGCGGACATTTAAAAAATAATCCAGTATCATGTTTTCAAGTTTCATATTCTACATATCTGTAATTCACTGATTTATACTAGTGTGTACATTCTCCTGTCAATTTGAATTGTTTTCAAGTGTTTATTATTACAATGTTGTTATAAACAATCATGTATATGTCTTCCAACCCACATGTGCCAATTTCTGTAGACGATATATCCAAGAGTAGATATGTTGAGTTATAGGTATGATCCAGAGGTACACTGCTCAGACTTACAAAATAACAGAAATTATTTTCCAAAGTGGTAGTATCAATGGACACACTCATCATCAGTATAACAGAGCTCATCTAGCTTTACATCCACACCAAGACTTGGTGTTACCAAGCTTTTTACAATATTTTCCCATCTACTGGGTGTGAAATGGTATCCCACTGCATTTTCAGTTGTCTGATTAGTTTGTAGGGCTGAGCATCTTTCCTTATGTTCATATACCATTCCTCTTCTGTGAAATGCTTGCCTATGTCTTTAAACTATTTTTCTACTGAATGTCTTTTTTAAAAAAATTATAAGAGTTCTTTACATAATCTGATCCTTTATTGGTTATATGAGTACTGCAGATACCTTTTGTCTTTTCATTTTATTCATAGTGTCCTGGGATAAACAATTCCTATTAATATTCTCAAATTTACTAACCTAATATTAATGTAAATTTATCAATCTATTTTTATAGGTAGTGTACCCTCTTATTTTTAAGTAACTTCTCAAACCCTGAAGTCATATATTGATATAAATTCTCTTACAATGCCTAAAATGTTTCCATTTACATTTAAACTTTTACCCTGTATGGAATTGATTTTTTAAATAGCATGCAACAGGGATATATACATTTCCTCTGTCATATATCACATTTCCATATATACATAGGCATTCTTGGGGGGGGTGCCTATTTGATCCCTTTGGACAATTTGTCCACCCTGTGTTAATGATACACTTTTTTTTTTTTTTTTTTTTTTTTTTGCGGTATGCGGGCCTCTCACTGTTGTGGCCTCTCCCGTTGCGGAGCACAGGCTCCGGACGCGCAGGCTCAGCGGCCATGGCTCACGCGGCCCAGCCGCTCCACGGCATGTGGGATCTTCCCGGACCGGGGCACGAACCCGTGTCCCCTGCATTGGCAGGCGGACTCTCAACCACTGCGCCACCAGGGAAGCCCAATGATACACTATTTTAATGATAGCCTATCTATCTGACAAACTAGTCCGCTTCAACCTTATTCTTCTCCAGTGTCTTGGTTATTCCATATCTTCCTTCTTTCATATACATTTTGGAATTATCTCATCATCTTCCAAAAAACACAGTTGGGATTTGATTGGAATTGCATTCAATCTATAGACCAAGTTAGAAGAACTGACAGCTTCATAATATCTTCCCATTTAAGTGTTAATGCTTTCTAATAAATTTTTTTTTAATGTTTTTCCACACACAGATCTTTACCATCTTTGGTTAGATTTATTCCTAAGTACCTTATTTCTTCTGTTGCAACTAAAAGATATTTTAAAAAATTTGTTTCTCTTCTGCTTTGAGTTATGACAAGAGCTGTATTAAAAAACAAACACAAACAAACAACAACAACAAAAAGTGAAGGCATCGTAGAACCACTAAAGTAGCCAGGATTGGAGGGACCACGGTCTTGTAAAGAAGGCAAGTCTACTAGGTAACCTCCACATTTACCTCTGCTTTTCCCTCTGCGGGATGTGCTGATTCCACATTATGAGAAAAAGAGGCTGAGATGAGAGCAGTGGCCTGGAGTTTGAGACAGTCTCACTTGGTTGGGGAGTATTAGAATTCAGAACTCCCAAGGCAGCCAGCACTGCAAGGTCCAAGATTCTGGAAAGGGGGTATACCTGTAGAAAGTAAACCTGAATCTGTGCAATTTCCCCTCAAGACATCTTTGACTCCTAAGCAATGCCTGTACTGAGTTAGATGGCAGGAAAACAAACATAAAGTGGCAGCTAGGGCTTCCCTGGTGGCGCAGTGGTTGAGAGTCCACCTGCCGATGCAGGGGACACGGGTTCGTGCCCCGGTCCGGGAAGATCCCACATGCCGCGGAGCAGCTAGGCCCGTGAGCCATGGCCGCTGAGCCTGCGCATCCAGAGCCTGTGCTCCGCAACGGGAGAGGCCACAACAGTGAGAGGCCCACGTACCGCAAAAAAAAAAAAAAAAAAAAAAAAAAAAAGGCAGCTAAAGAGGAGAAAAGGATTTTGAGAGCCCTGTGATGAAGAATTGGAGGTTTAAGCTTGGGACCCACCAAGATAAAAAGGCCTGGTGAATACTCCAGACATTCAGCTCACATCTTAAAAGGGCACAGACTAAACCCTAGGAATAAAGGCAAACCAGAAATAAAATAGCCCTAAGAAAACCTAAAACCCAGGAAATGATCTGCTTGCCAGAAGAAACTTAAATCTTTTTTAAAGACAACAGAAATAAACCCACAGACTTCTGCTTAGGATGTTAGCTCCCCAGCCCTAATAATGAGAACAAGCCAGATAACCTATAAATTCATACATTTTAAATAAATTCAACTTTGAGAGTGCAAAGAAATCTAAATGAACTAAAATCCAGAAGAAGACAGACCCACAGCTGTTTTCATCCTAGACAGGGCAGCAGGGGAAGAAAGCTGCCACTGATAGGCTAAAGAGAACTAGCTGAAATTTTTATAGATTTTTAAAGGTCAAGTGAAGACTGTCAAGACAGTTTAGAATCCCAAGGAGTCCCAGCCGAAAATAAAGTCTCCATTCCCTCAACAACTTTTTGCTACAGGCCTTCACTGAGTAAAAATTAGGGACAGAGCAGGAGGGCTGAGAGAGACAGCCCCTAGGGCACAGATGCACAGGGCCTGGTGAAGACTTAGGGCAGGGGAGGAGAACTCACAGTAACCCCTCTCAAGCACTCCAGGCCATCACAGAGAAGTCAGCCTCCAGAGGTGAGGGAGAATGGCTAGCAGAGAGCCTCTCAATAGCCCACTCTGTCCCTCCGTTGTAAGGTACAGCTGGCAACACCTACTGGAGGCTGAAGTCAGAGCAGGCGAATTTGCAGAAATCCTCTGAGCCATTCTGGGTCCTCTAAGCAGAGGCTGCCTATGGCTGACAGAGGGGCAGAAGAGCAGAGAGAGGCCCCTACCCACCCTCAATCCCCAGGTACAGGCACACAAGGCATGATTTCTTTCTAAATTTGCCCCAGAAGAACTTCTCCCTTTCTGTGTTTTCAACATTGCTTTATTCACATTATATTACAGCTGTAACCAGACAATTCTGCCATTTTGCCCTATATATGCATTCCTGAAATATCTCATATATTTTAAAAAACTGTTTATGGAAAAATAATAGGACCAGATTTTTTTAAACGTGGTATGTACATATAACGGAGTATTATTCAGCCTTAAAAAAGAAAGAAATCTTGACATGTGACGTGGATGAACCTGGAGGGCATAATGCTAAGTGAAATAAGCCAGACACAGAAGCACAAATACTGCATGATCCCATTTATATGAGATATCTAAAACAGTCAAACTCATGGAAGCAAAGAACAGAATTGTGGGTGTCAGGGGCGGGGGAGAAGGGAAAACAGGGAGTTGCTAATCAACAAGTTTAAAATTTCAATACACAAAGTAAGTTCAAGAGGACTGCTGTTACAATATTGTGTCTATAGTTAACAATACCGCATACTGCACACTTGAAAATCCAAGAGGGTAGATCTCATGGTAAGTATTCTTACCACAATAATACTGAAAAAGCAAAAAAAAAAAAAAAAAAAGGAAGGAAAATAACAGGATTTAAGGAGAAAGGACTTGGGCAGACCACTCAAAACCTATATAATCTTTGTAACCTGAGCACTAACAAAAACAATTAAATCCTAATAAAAATACTAGCATAGTTTAAATATTGAATAATCAAAGATTTTACCTTAAAAAAAAGTGAGGGTCATTTGGTAAAAGGGGAAAGAAGATAGAAGAAAGGATTGGGGCTGTCAAGCATGGAGGCAAGGATAAAATGCCCAAAGATGGGGAAAAAAATCACAAAATAAGCACTTCCTAACACAAAGCACATAGCCAAGCCAAATTAAGAAGAAGGGAATAGGAAGAGATGGACATGGATAGGTGATTTGCTGCCTTTACCTGTGTTCATGTACTTTGTTCTGGTGGCTGTTACATGAACCACCAAAATTTCCTTATCATGTTGTCATTACTGCCCTATTTACAAATGAGTTAATTCACATCAAAGAAACACACATCATAGCAGCCCACACTATACCTACCCTAATTAAACTATAATGCTTTTGTGGGCAGATCATCCGTTTTTGTATCCTTAGTATCAGTACATACTAGGCACATTATAAACGTCAAAATGATTATTTTTCTTTAAAAATATATTTGTTAACATTTAAAATTTTTTTTCAAAACATTTTTAACATTAAAAAGAAACATGCACCAACAAAAACTGAACATCTTCTCCAACATTCTTGCCCACGGTATTCCAAATCTGAGCAAGAGTACTAAGTAGCTAAAGGTCAGAAAAGGAAAAAAAATGCAAAAGATTCTAGTAATTGAAAATAGCTTTCAAAATATATTGAGATGACAGGTAAAAGGAACCAGCATTCTAGAACATTCTTACAACGTTCAAAATTCAAAGAATGAGAGACAAGGACAGATCCAGGCAAGAACTTTTTAAAATTAAGTATTACATTCTAATGCATTCTACTTGAAAATATTCAGAAATCCTTTAAAAAATATCTTTACTACATTACTGCACATAGCATACTTAACAGGTGATCTATAAATATTGTAAGAATCCCATTTGAGCTTACCAGAATCTGTCCATAGTTTGATGATGAACAAGATCCACAATGGCAGCCAGCCTGCTACACCATCCTGCCAAGTTATCTAATAACTGCCCTAGGGAAATGTGCCTTTTCCTAGCTGATATAAAATAAACTCAACACTTCAAGATCAACAAAACTCATATTTTCTATGGTTTTATGGACCCCAGAACTTAGGCAAAAGTAGTAACCACAAACATTACTCATAGTTACAGTTTTACACCTAATAAAAAAAGCTAGTCAAGGTCTAGATAATTTCTCAATTACCTAAAGTCATCCAATGTTTCCTGTATCATGTTCTGAATAAAATGGATTTGAACAGATGTCAATGGTGCATTTGGCCGATTATTTCCAATGGTATCAGCTATTTTTTCTGATAGTGAACTGGCAACTCCAGCAGTGACAGAAGATGCTATCTTTGGATCTAAAATTAAAAATGGACAAAATATTAATAGTCAACTTGGACTAAGAGACATCAAACACTTCTAAATATGATTTGGCAAGAGAAAACTTAAAAAACTGGTAAGAAACAGTGATCTTGTGACATTTAGAAAAGTTCACTGTCTGGAATACAAATCTTAGAAACTTTCAATGACATTATTTCTAATAAGTCATTTCTCTCTCTATCTATCTACCTACCTAAACTGCCAACTGTCTAATGTAATAACATATGACAGAGGAATTAATCTTGAAGAATCTCTGAATCATTTTCTCTTACAAAAGATGAATGTGACAAGCCACACCACAAACTAGATAAACCAAGACTATTAGAAACAAACAGAAGGAACAGAGGAGTAAAGTAGTTCTACAGGCAAGGCCCTAGAGTTTAAGCTAATGCAATATATCCACAGAAATCTTAAAATATAGGTATCTATATAAAAGAGCTACTACTATACAAAGAGTTTTTTGTATAGGTAACTCTTATCGCTGAACCTAATATCACTTTAAATGTGATGGAGTTTTTAGGGTCTCTGCCATGAACTCTATAGACAGAACTTTAATATGGAAAAGACAAGACAATTTCAGGTACTTAATGACCCATTTTCAAAGGGTCCTATATTCCTATCTGTACCATAGTAGATCAAGACACTTACATATTGGATTGAAAATGAAATTCACACCCAAAGAGTACCAAATCAATGTGGCTGAATTTAACATTTCATACCCATTTCATCGTCTTCTAGTAAGAGAGTCACACACTAGAGAAGTGTCATAAATTTTAAACTCCTTGAACTTTTCCGTCTATGATCACTCTCTTAACTTACCCTTTTCAAGTTAAATACTGCGAGTTTTCAACTTAGCACTCAAACATCAGGAAGTTTTATGTACTTACTTGGAGTTGAGGATCCATTGACTGGAAGTTCATATATAAACTGGCCTTCAATTTCTTTTTCTGGCTTTTCAAATTTCTCAGGACTTCTTGTTTGGTTGGATGATGGAGAGGTACTTAGATTTCCAGTTTCAGCACCAGAGATCAACTTTGCAAACTTCACATTTAAAATAAACAATTAATATATAAATTCTGGTTTTATCCATATTATCCATATAATTTGTATCTACTTTTCTCTTTTTTCCAGTAAGTACGGTCAGAAAAAGGAAGAATAGAAAGGTATCTTGAAGGAGAAAAAAACGTTGCTAGGGCCAGTGGCAAAATAAATCAACTTTACTAATCAAAAACACTTTCAATGATAACATGATAAGCAAAAGCTCATTTGCTAAGAATCTGCAGTTGAGTATCATTTAAAGTGGCAACCACAGGCCAAAAAACTAAACAAATAAATCCCCAAACTCTCACGGGATAACTGGTCAGAAATATTTCAAAAATAAGTCAAAAGACTTTTTTGTACTTCTTAAATGGTATCTTTTCAATATCATTCTAAAAAATAAAAATGAAAATAGACATACTGCACAATAGACTCTATTAGATTACAGCAGAGGGTAATGATGATGAAATACCTTCTCAACACCATCAATTTGCTCTAAGACTTAGAGTAAAAGACTTGACCACCAACTTGGTGCTTTGTGCTACAATGGAAATACATTCTAAAAGAAGTCAGGTATAAAATATTCTTACACAGACAGTTAAATCAAGTATCTTGTCTTAGGAAACAAACAGTGTAAGATTACACCTGCTGTTACCTCCAACATATCCAAAGACAGATTTCAAAAGTATTCTTCAGTTTTTAACATGTGACATCAAGATTTAAGAATATTTTCTACCTAGTAAGTGCACAGCACTGTAAATAATTAGGACATATCCAGTGGCAGCTGCCTGCTTTCTAGTGATGAGATGCATTATACTTGCTAGTGATAAACACACACAGTGAGTTCAATATCATTTATAGGCAGATACCTGCTTGAAGGAGTCTTTAGATTCCTGTTTTCCCAGATACATTTTCTTAGATTCAGCTGTCAGATCGTGATTTTCATTTTCTTCTTTCCCTGGAGACCCCATAAAGACATTAAGAGGACTAGAATGCAACACTGAAGTGCTTGAAGGTACTGGATTTTTTCTTGGAGGAAACACTGAGTTCAACTGTGGTAGAAAGTCAAGGCCTGAAAAAGAGGAGAAAAAAACTAGCACTGATATGGGATGTTCCCCAATCTTGGATATTTAAGAAAAGCACTTAACACAATAGACATGTTAATACGGTAGAAAGACATGGGATTTCGATTCAGAAGACAGGTTCACTTATCAGCTCTACCCCTTAGTTCATTTGAGTTTTTGGGTAAAAGTCGTAAAACTCTCTGTGACTGTTAAGTGTGATCTGTAAATGTGAATGATGATATCCACCTCCCTGAGCGGTGAGGCTTAAAAGAGATATTGTATGTGAAGATACATTGAAAACTGCAAAATACAATGAATGTTTTAGTAAATAAAAGTTTTTGACAAAATTGTTAATTTGTATATCTCTGTGGTATATCTTGGTAGGTAGCCTCTAAGATGGTTCCTCATGATCTCCGCCTCCTGCCACGGATCCAGGGCCTCGTGTAATCACCTCCCTTGGAATGTGGGTTGGACCTAGGAACTTGCTTCTAACGAAGAGTATATAGCAAGAGTGGCAGATCTCACTTCCAAGATTAAGTTACAAACACACTGTGGCTTCCATCTTGAGTGCCCTCTCACTTTCTCACACCAGCCCTGAGAGAAGCCAGCTGCCGTGTTGTCAGCTGCCTTGTGGAGAGGCCCACATAGGTAGGAACTGATATCTTCCGCCAATAGCCACATGAATGAGTTTGGAAGCAGATCCTTGCCCAGTCAAGCCTTGAGATGACTGCAGCCCTGCTGATACCCTAATTAAAACATCATGAGACATCTGAGGCCAAAGGTACCCAACTAAGCCATGCTTGGATTCTTCACCCACAATTATGAGATGGTAAGTGTTCTTTTAAGCTTCAAAATATTGGGGTAATTTGTTTGTTACACAGCAGTAGATAACACAAAATCACTTTTAACTTTGATAAAAATACTTCTCAACAGTTCTTACCATCTCCTTTGCCTACGGACTCATCACTTCCTTTGTTAACTACAGCATCTATAATAAAATTAGAAAATAAAATTTAAAAAATAGTGAAAAAGAAGCCATAGCAATTTAGGCTTCCTATTCGTTCCCCAAAGAGTTCAGGGACTGATAGTTTTAAGAAGAAAAATCTGAGTGAAGGTAAAGCTAGTATTCATATAAACTTCCCTTTTCATTCTTTCAGCTTCAGGCATAGCAGCAAAGATAGTTCTATGTATAGAGTCATTTAATGAGGCAGCAAGGTATACTAGAAAAAGCACTGGAGTAGGCTCCAGAGACCTGTAATCCAGTTCTGCTTATACCACTGAATAGCCCTGTCACCTTGGACAAGACTTTAATATAATTATGCTTCAGTTTCTGTACCTATATAACGGGGACAAAGCCCTGACCATTTCACAAGACTGTTTTGAGGATCAATTGAAATAATGTAAAGATATTTTGTAAGCAACACAATGTTATTAAAAATATAAGGTTTCATTAAAATTTTTTCAATGGTAGAACATTTTTAAGAATATTTCAATACTGTAATATTATTCATTTACCAAATAATAACCAAAAATTGCTTACCTCCATTTTAACAGATTAATAGAAAAATGGGCAAAGGTCATTAAAAAATTCACCAGAAATTCACATGGCCAATAAACTGATTATCATACATGATTATCATATTAGTAGGACTATCATCCATCTCTCCATCCATTCATCTAGCTGCATGTGTGTATTATACCTAGCAATTGCACAACACAGACACTTTTATATAAGTTACTCATTTTTTCCTAACAAAAGCAGAGGTACTCTTATTTAAAAGATGAAGAAATTGAAGCACAAACAGATTAAGACTTTTACCTAAGTAGTGTTGAATCTTTGAGATTAAAACACAAATCTCTTGACAGTGAAAACCAGTACTATATTTAGTATCCATGTCTTTTTCTTATCAATAATATCAAACTCTAATAAACGAAGGGCCTATGGCTCAAATTCTAATCATATCTTTTTAAACAGCAAAAGCAATTAAAAAGGAATTTATAGCCTTTATTACTTTCAAAAACCATTAAAAAGGATTTCATTTATAACTCAAACACTTTCAAAAAGCCCCTTCAATTAAAAAATTACTCCAGCAGTTCTCATAAACAAAGCTCCACAATTGGGTACTAAACTCCAAAACCTTTCTCAACTCCAGCCCAAGCCACTTTTACCTCCTTTGCCCACATCTCTCCTCTCTTTACCCCTCAACTAGGTAGTATGACCTCTCTTCATCCTGAAAGGAATCCTTCCTCTTTTATTAGATGGAAGATAGCAATTTGACCGGGCAATTCAAGGAGTCATTTTCAAGCTGGGGTAAGGCAGAAGACACTCAATGATTCTGTACCACTACATATATATTTATTCTTTCTGCTTATGAAATTAGTTGAAGAAAATTTTGAAACCAGACAATTTTAAAGTAAAAAGTTAAATTTTATAAGATCATGAGTGGGTGTTATCATTTAAACACCCTGCTACTGATGACATTTAGATTCACTCCTGTTTTTCAATACTATAAATAAACAGTAAACACACAAATCTCTGTGGGCTTCTCTGAATATTTTCTTAGGTAAATTTATAGAAATGGAATTAACAGGACAAAAAGAATGAATATTTAAGTCTGCCAAATCGTCTTCTAGAAATTAACCCATACTGTTAACAATACTGCTGTTAGTAGCGAGACTATCCCAGTAAAGAAAACAGTATGAACATTAGCACCAAAAGAGCACAGCCAAACTATACGCCTAGTTCATATAGAGTGAACGACGATATATGTTTCCGTTTAACAAACTGGCAAAGGTTTTTTTTTTGCTTTTTTGGCTTTTTTCTTTTTAATGGCAACGTCTACTAGCAATGGGGAGTGTGTGTGTGTGTGTATGTGTGTGTATGTGACTTTCATACATAGTGTAAAAGATGAGGCAATCTAACCCCCAGCCATATTTCTCCATGAAAACATTTAATACCAGTTAAATACTAATAATCAAAGAAACAAACAAATTTTTTTATGCTAGGAAGGTATTTTTTGCCTATCAAAATATCCAAGATTTGGGGAAGATTTATTTAGAAGTAGATACAAGTAAAAGATTGCCTATGGAGGCAAAACTTCCTTTAAGAAACTTCTGTGGAAATTAAAATGCTAACTTGAGAGCTATTTGCTTGGTTCCCATGTGAAAATTACTAGCATATATTTTGGAATGATAACATTTGAAATATCTGGGCAAAGGGAAATATACCATCTCAGGGATTGAGAAAATTAGCAACTGTCATGAATAGAGTGAGACTGAAGCTATTATCCACATCTTTTAGCCAGAATAAAAATGTCATGACGACCCAAGCAAGAGGACATGATCCTCTGATCTGAACAGACTTACCATCTCTGATAGGTGAGAACATGTCACCTAAACTACTTTTTCCAGTATCATCAAAGCTGGAGAAATCCTGGGTTTTCCCACTCTCTGTTTCCTTAGATAAAATATCTGTGTTTATGCTTCGAGGCAGACCTTATAGAAATTGGATATAAAAATAAACATTTTTATTATTTCTCATAATAAATTTATCATGAGAAGCTAGGCTCTAAAAATGAATGCCTTACCTATATCATTGGTAACACTACAACTGTGGGCATCAGGAAGAGAAAGCAGAATATAACAATAGCTCAGTTAAACATCCTTTTCATGGAATGAAGGGCTCCTCAAAAGCAAATAACTTATTTGCTCATATAACACCACTTTTTAAATCTACTTTGATAGAACTTTTCTAAATAATTCATGTACTTTTCTTAAACAACTTATTTTTGTTAGTGACTGACTGTTAGGATCATCTACCAGTGATTAAAAAAAAAAGTCTCTAAGGCATATAGTACAATGCCTAACATATAGCAGTTTTCAAGCAACGTTAGTTCCTTTCCCCAGCTTGCAGTGAATGGGCCTCTTTTTTCCCCTTTTTATTTTTTTCTTCACTAACAGTGGGAACCGAACACTGCTCTCAGCGTTACTGACCTTAAATGACTTCATTAACCTTGGGATAGTTTACTGAGAGGAAGGAAACCAGAATACCAAACTCATAAAGAATAGTACAGTAGACAACAATAAAGAGGCATGCAGTTTACTTCCTCTCTCAGTATATATTGCATGACTTTAGGGCAAGGACATTATAATAGGAACTCTGCAGGCTCCGTAACTTCTTGCTCATTTTTGGGTCAAGGACTGAGTTCTAGAGATTCAAGAACTTTGATGAAATCTTGGCATCTGAATCGGTAGCATATTACTGTCTTACATTTTTAAAACTGTTTTATTTGCCATCTTGGTCCCAAATGAAAACTGAAAAGCCTGGGATAAAAACAAAGATCAGCTTTGTTCACAATATTCAAAAATGTCCAAGCCTGGCTAATGAAATAAACCTAATAACCTCACAAAAGTTATGACCAAACATTTGTACATCACTGTCATTGAAGGGTGTTTATACCAAGAGTGTAATCGGTTATAAAGAAGAAATTTCTCTCCCTTTTCTAGGTCCTCAACATGTTTGATGCATAACTCTAGTCTCTGGAACTTTATGAAGTAGAAGCTTGGTATCATCCGAAAATAGTGCTAAAGCCTTATTTTTCTCTTCTTAAATGGCTGTTTCCTACTGAAAATGAGCACTAGCAACAAGTCTGCAGACAGCGGTTCTTTTTTAAAAATATATTTATTTTTTTTTTGGCTGTGTTGGGTCTTCAAGGCTGTGCGCGGGCTTTCTCTACTTGTGGCGAGTGGGGGCTACTCTTCGTTGCGGTGCGCAGGCTGCTCATTGCAGTGGCTTCTCTTGTTGCGGAGCATGGTCTCTAGGCGCACAGGCTTCAGTAGTTGTGGTATGCAGGCTCAGTAGTTGTGGCTCGCGGGCTCTAGAGTGCAGGCTCAGTAGCTGTGGCACACCAGCTTAGTTGCTTCGTGACACGTGGGATTTTCCCGAACCAAGGATGGAACCCATGTCCCCTGCATTGGCAGGCGGATTCTTAACCATGGCACCATCAGGGAAGTACCTGCAGAGGTTCTTTTCAATAACTAAATTAGGACACCTTCAGTAGAAGCCATACGAACTTATTTCAAATTTTAAATTTATTTTACACCATGCTTAAAGTAATAGCAATAATGATGATCATAACGACAATATTAGCAACACTATAATTTACTGAGTGCCTACATGTGCTATGCCCTTTTGATATTTTCTCCGATTTTCACAATAACCCCAAATGTTAAATATTATCTATGGAAGAGAAAAATGAGAAAAAAGCATGGTTAAGAAAACTGCCTACTAATAAGAACCTGCTGTATAGCACGGGGAACTCCACTTTGCTGTACAGCAGAAACTAACACAACATTGTAAAACAACTATACCCCAATAAAAAATATATATATAAAAAAGAAAACTGCCTAAAGTCATCCAGGCAGGAAGGTGATAGATCTGAGACTGAAGTCTAACATACTCTCAATGTTTCACAGGGGGGAAAATGTACATGTGTGTCAGTTGAGAGAGAGAAAATGATGCAGCAAATGTGGTAAAATTTATAAAATGATGAATCTGCTGAAGGATATACTAGAACTCAAGAGTTCTTTGTATTATTATTGAAACTTTTCTGTGAGTTTGCAATTATTTCAAAATAAAATCAATAAACCGAAATTTGTCTTTGTGGGTGCACAGTAAGCACGCATTTTGCCAGAAACTGCTAATCAGCCAAGAATTATCATTAATTGGTGGCCCTGCAGACCCAAGTCTTCCATATCTAATTAATGCTGCCATTGTTACACATAAACTTCCTTATTAAAAACTAAATGAAAGACATTGAGACTTCAGAAAGTTTACAATAAATGAGAGAATCTTTATTTTAATTTTTGAAAATTATGAATAAAATAAATAATAATTTTTTAAACTAACACCAACTTTCATAACATAGTTAATTCAACATCTTGGCAAACATTATTTCTTCTTTTAAACAGACAGCAATAGTATTAGTTTCTAGGAGTTCTTAAATAAGGACCTTATTATTTTTCTACATAATATATAATGATTTTTATGTAAGGATGATACAGATATTCAAAGATAATTTATAGTGAATATACTTATTATATTTTTTAAAAAATTCTACACTACCAAGACTAACAAATTAAAGTTTTGCTTATACTTGGGAATAGTAAACTCATACTGAAAAAGCACCAACAAATATTTGTGCTCAATTTAAGTACTTGTCCTGAAAATTCAAAAAGACATGAGTACATTCATTTCTGGTAAGAATACTTTAGAGACATACTGGTATATCATGCAGACTTTTAAAAATATGTTGAAAGTTGACAGTATAGCATAACTTCTTAAAATAAAAACAAAAAGGCTTTCAGGAATTTAGGGAATTACCATCTTTATTGTAGGCAAAGAATATCTTCTACAATAAGTATGGGGAAGCTTATCACCATATTATACCTTCACAAAGTCTAAATGAACTCTTCTTTAAGAACTGTTTCATCAATACGATTATCAGAGTAGAAGAAATTCCTTAAAAATTTCAACATTTTCATTTACTTTTATTTAACAAATGACTAATTTACGGCTTAATATGTGCGAGGTACTATTCAGTACTTAAATATATTCATTTCATCACCTGACTTACTTTCCAGTCTGAAAAATGAAGTATAGGGGCCATTAATAGCTTTTTTTTTTTTAACTGAGATCAAATCATAATGAAAGCATCAAAGTTTCATATTATCTACTGATTAATCTAAAAGCACAATGAAAAGTCATCTAGTCTGTAGCGGTACTTCTGAGAGGGCATTATTCTGTTTTTAAAATATCCTACAACGGAAGTTCAGCTAAACAGAGTAAGTGAAGTACCTTTCATTAACCTTTTAAACATTTATAGCTAAAGTTAAATTTTTCACTTTTTCAATTTTCACTATCTACTAATAATTTTACCTAAATACTCAAGTGAATTTAAGTTCTAGGTTCTTAAAGAAAGTGATAATGATATCCATTTGGGGAGGAGACAGGATGGGAACTCCAAATACTAGATATAAACAACATTTACCTGCTTTGTCTTGAAGAGCAACTGTTCCTTTCCCCACAACTGCTGTCGTGGGCTGTGGCAGAACTGTGGCAATGGAAGTGGTAGCTGCTTCTCTGACAACTCCAGAATTCTGGACTCCTCCACTAGCAGTGCTCACGTTAACAGTACGTTTGTTCACAGCTGTGGGCTTATTTGAACAGCCTTTATTTAAACCTGACTGAAATGGAAGGGAATATTTAAAAGATCAGGTTTCTAATGCTCCACACGAGACATTAATATTTCATAAATTCCCTATTAGTTTAAAAAATATTGTTTTTCCCTTAGAAATCTTAAGCTTGCTGGTGGATGTGAGAGTTTCCCTCTGAACCATAAAAACCTTTTAATATTTTTGAAGAGGGAGAAATGTGAAAAGTGCAAAAAAAGTTTTAAAACTAAGTATCAAATGGATTTGTACTAAAATTATTTACAATGCTTTGATATAAAAATTATTATGAAGCAAAACTACACCGTGTTTAATTGACAACATATGACTTCTATATTCAGAACTAGATTTATTTAGTAAAATCAAAAATGCTGAAAAGAAAGAAAATATCTTACCTTAGAAAGGACAGTGGAGTACTGAAACGCTATACATTGCACAGATGTCTTATGTGCGCTGATGGTTTTAACGGGTGATTTCAACATCCTTAAATCATATTGATATATTTTCCCACGGGAAGATCCAATAGCCAAAGTGGCTCCATCAGGCATGAAATCTACTGCAGTTAGAGGAGCGTCAGCCACTAAAGTTTTCACTAGCCTTTGGAAAGGAGAGCAAAGTATATGTAGATATGTGAATGTATATATATAAGCTTATACGACATATAAACAACTGTAAACCAAAACCAAAGTTACTTAGATTTCAGCAAAGTCACTTGGAATACGCATCTCAAATGTTTGTTTAAAGCAGAAATGCAGAATTAGACCTGGAGACATTTCTACTACAATGGCATGTAAAGGAACTGCTAAGCACTCCAACCTATTTTTCTATTCACTTCCAATAGATGCAATACGTTCTATATCTTCTAGAAACAGGACCTATTTCTTTGAGTAATTCTTATTTTGGCAGTGAACGTGATAGAATTCCTGCATGTTACTCCACAAATAAGGGCTCTATAGCCTCAGGGTTAAGGAGGCTCTAAGTACCCCCTTTCCATTTAGTGACCTGCTTAGGCCTCAAGAGGATTATGACCTTTGACAAGGAAGCAGCTGCTACTTTGCTCTTGGTTATGCATCTCTTGACCCAAAAGCTAAAAGGATGCATGAGGTTTAATCCTCCCAGAAGCTAATACAGAAGTATGGATACTGATCTGCTGAAGCTGAACTCCTTGCTGGAGTGTCAGGTATACGAGAGGAATGGTTTACTGTTAGGGTTCTCGGTAAATTAGTTCAAAAAGAAAAGAATAAAAAAAAAAAAAGAAGAGTAAAATAAGTAACAGTAAACTTTAAAAAGGGGCTCACAGTAGGTCCTTCCCTAGCAGTAACATTATAATAATGCCACTTCCTTTCACATGATCATTAGATATTGTTAGGTGCCTTGAATACACCTCTTGCAGTCTTTTTTTTGTTTTTTAAGCTAACCAAGCACACTTATAACTGTAAGAAGAACAAGAAGGCATAACAGACCTAGGTACTTAGAGAATTATGTACCCTTTAGCTCTATATCAGTGGTTCTCAACTGGGGGTAATTTTACTACTTTTAATTTGGGGAGTGCTACTGACATCTAGTAAGTAGAGGCCAGGGATGCTGCTGAATATCCTACAATGCTCAGGACAGCTCCCCACAACCAAGAACTATCCAGCCCAAAATGTCAACAGTTTAGAAACCCTGCTCTAGATAATGAATTAATTTTAAAGCAAATTAATCATATTGCTTTAAAAATATACAAATTTAGTTGTATTCTGAAAAAGAGTGATATGCATGCATGCTAAAATAAAGATGTGAAATCATTAACATGCTACCCCTCAACATTCATCATCCAGAAGTACTCTAAAGCAGGGGTCCCCAACCCCCAGGCCACGGACGGGCTCGGGTCCGCGGCCGGCGCTGCACACAGTAGGAAGTGAGCGGACTGAGGGCGAGTGAGCAAAGCTTCGTCTGCTGCTCTGCACTCGCATTATGGCCTAAGCCATCTCCCCAACCCCCACCCCATCCCACCCCGTCCACAAAACCGGTCCCTGGTGCCAAGAAGGTTGGGGACCGCTGCTCTAAAGAACACCCACATCTCATCTAGTTTTTTCTGCATGGGAAAAAAAAGAAAATTCTACCTTATTAGATAACAAATACACAAACTTTACATCTTCTAACATTAATCAGAGGTCTATACAAATCACAAATATGGCTGCTAATGAAAGAATTATTTGTTACTAAATTAAGAAATGAGCATGTTATACTTACTTCTTACTTGAAGTGTCATAGAGAATGATTCTTTTATCCAAGCCTATAGTTACAAATAGCAATTCATTGACAGGAGAAAAACAGATGCCTGAACCTGGAGCTTTATGTGTACTGTCAAAGTTATGGTATGGACTCTGACTATTCACATCCCAGAGAGTTACTATTCCATTATCCGAAACACTGCCCAGTAGCGACTTCTTAAACAAGGAATACTTCAAGCGCCGAACAGACTATGAAAATAAAAATAAATTTTACGGAATTGTAAGCATACATAAGAACATTTTATATAAAGTATAAATATGGCCAACCACATTATTCACAAGGGATTTAGAACTTCTCTGGTTTATCGCATAACAGGTTTCAATCATGACAACCATAAAATCATTTAGTGGGCTATAAGATGACCCTAAGACATCTTAATTCTAGTAAGTGAATATTTGTCACGATTTTATTATGTTGGAGTAGAGTTACCTCAGTCACCTCTTTTTCAGAAGAAAAATACAATATATTGAGGTAAACTACATTAATTCAACAGGATTAGAACATTCCACCTAAATAAAAGGCCCAGTCACAGTCAAATCATGAATAAGTATAAGGGAACGCTGGTAGAGAATAAGCAGTAATATTTTGCATTTGTTTTCAGTATATATTTTTGATATCTGGATATGCTTGAAACTGATGTGCTGGCAATTCAACACTTGAAGCACAATAAAAAATTAAAACACAAAGGGGAATTGGCAACACTCTAGACTGGGGATGGACTATATACCCATTCTTTCAAAAGCTTTGGCCTGAGGGCAACGCTAGCCTTTCTCTAAAACACTCATCTCTAGAGGCAGTGGAGACATTCTTTCTAGTTTCTGCTGGACAAGAATATACAAAGATCCAGTTTGAGTAAACAGGTCGTAGATTAAAACTGGATGAATTTTATCTACTTTTACTAAAATGTTGCTTTCAAACTTGACTGATATTATCATTTATCGTGCTGAGAATTAAGTATTTTACATTTAAGCTATTTTCCCCCCCCACAGAAATAGCAATGTAAGTATAGAAATGAATATTAAGTAGAATCCACAAGAGTGGGAAACTAGCTATAAGACACCTTCAAACAGTTTAGTTACAGTCCGGAGTCAAGCAATGAATCATGTTCTAGATGGCAGGTATCAACTACACATATAGGTCCCAGATAAAACTGCCACAGAACAAAAGTCAAACCTGAGGGCTTTTTGTTTGTTCTATCTAATCTATCGCATTCCAAAAAGATTTAAAACCACTAGCTTTTATATATTAAAAAACTCATATTCTACTTCTAAGATGTTTCAAAATAGTAAGTATTAGCCCTCAACAACAACAAAATATTTAGGAATAACATAACACAAATTCTGTCTAAGGAAACGAGTATTTGTAACCCGACACCTCAGGTAAGATAATCACTACGGTCAACCATGAAATTGGGCTCCTCATTTTCACATGGCTAAAGTACAAACAAAATTTTGGTTTATATTTTCCATTTTTGTTGAGGAAAAGCATATCCATTTGAATAGACAAATCTTTCCTCTGGTCTACACTCAAGAAAAAATAAACTACATGGACCTTGACTATATAAAAGATATAGAGCCTTAGTGAATTATAATGTTTGCAGAGTCATATATCAACCTACCTAAACATAAGCAAAATATTAATTTGTAAAAGACTTCTGTAGCATTTTAAGAGTTCATATAGTTATAGCCCTTCACATAATCTAAATTTGGATAAAATGCACAAGCAGAACATTAAAAACAAAACATCACCATAAAATCATAGACCTTCTAGATACCCCAAGTTCATAAAGTTCAACCTCTTAGGCACAGTAGTAATTTGCTAAAACATCCTTAAAATACGGGCCATCCAGAATCTGCTTGAATACAGCAGGGAACAAGGAGCTTACCGTTTTATATACAGTAGTCCCTACCTTGTCCACAACCTCACTTTCCATGGTTTCAGGTACGTACCGTGGTCAACCACAGTCCAAAAATATTAAATGGAAAATTCCAGCAATAAACAATTCAAAAATATTAAATTAAGCACTAAGTAGCATGATGAAATCTCACTCCAGTCTGCCAGGATGTGAATCATCCCTTTGTCCAGGGTATCCTGCCCATTAGTCACTTAGTAGGCATCTCAGCTGTCAAATCAACTATCAAGGTATTGCAGTGCTTGTGTTCAAGTAACCTTAATAATGGCTCCAAAGTGCAACACTAATGATATTGGCGATTCAGATATGCCAAAGAGAAGCTGGGTGCAGTGCTTCCATTAAGTGAAAAGGTAAAAGTTCTCAACTTAATCATAATAAGAAAAGAAAAAAAACTATGGTAAGAATGAATCTTCTAACCGTGAAATTATGAGGAAGGATAAAGAAATTAATGCTAGTTTTGCTGTGCACCTCAAACTGTGAGTTATAGCCACAGTGTGTGATAAATGCTTAGTTAGGATGGAAATGGCGTTAAATTTGTAGAGTAAGATATTTTGAGAGAGAGAGAGAGACCACATTCACTAAACTTTTATTACAGTATATTGTTATAATTGTTCTATTTTATTATTGTTGTTAATCTCTTACTGTGCCTAATTCATAAATTAAATTTTATTATAGGTATGCATGTGTAGAAAAGCACATAGTATATACAGGGTTCGGTACTAACTGCAGTTTCAGGCATGCACTGGGGGTCTTGGAACGCACCGCCCACAGATAAGGAGGGACCACTGTAAAACTTAATAATTTAAAATGAATTTCTTAAGTCAAAACCTAAATTCCATATATTGCCTCAAATTCTGTGGACCTATATGGCAACTCATTTAGAGAAGAAAAACAAGACTAAAGATAACCATAAATCTTCCTCTCGGATGAACCTGCGTTCAAGTAGAGCCAAACTCTGTATGACTTCAGTAAAAACTTCTTAAACTCTCCAAGCCTCAGTGTTCTCGTGAACAACATAGAAAACACTTTTGTTTGCCTGTCAAGGTTACTTTAAGGATTAAATAGCATTTCTGCAAAAAGCCAGGTACATAGTAGGTGTTGCTACTATTCTGACAGGTTCATGACTCACACATTCATTCATGTACCATACATTTGAGCATCTTTTACATATAAGTTTTTAAAAGACCCTTACGTAGCCACACTGGTTTCTGTCAATAACTCACCTCTATCTCTTTGATAACAGACCTTCATTTCTGAACTTTCTACATCTATTAAATCATCATCTATTTAGAATATCAAGAGAATATCTAATGATCCTGGATAAATGAAATGTTTATCTAAATTATATTTAAAATAAGTATTAACTCATTTTAGTATCAACAGCATTTGTTAAGTCCCTATCTTGTTCCATATTCAAGATATTTCTAGGAAAAATAACAGTCAGCCTATAGGTCATAATTTGCTGATGCCTGCTATAAATATTTGGAAATGTTTCTTTAAAAAAAAATCACAAAAAGGAAAAGAAAAACCATCCATAATCCTACCACCTAGAGAAAAACTGGTTAATAATTTGGAGGATATCCTTTAAGTATTTTTCTGTGTATGTGTATGTTTGCGTTTGAGTAAAGTACCAACAGCAAACTTGGGACCATATTTTATTATTATAAAGTTAGTTGTGCTATTAATATCTTCTACTACATGATTTTAATAGCTGGATAATATATGAATGTACGAGTATATCAATTTATCTAAATAATCTAATGATGGACACTTAGGTTATTTCCAATTTCCAAGTACCCTGACTACTATTATTTTTAAAAATTGCTACTTTATAAAAGAATTTGTATTTTATTGTTGTTCACGCTTTAAAGGTTCTCGGTTGAAAAATGCTAAGTAACCATTTGTCTTCCTTCTTTTGTGAATTGCCCATTAATCTATTTTGCTTATTTTCTATTGGGCTATTAAGATTTTTAAAATACTAATTTGCAATTGATCTTAATATAATAAGGACATTAATGCTCTCATAGACATAAATATTTTCCCCATTTTCTTTTCAACTTTGTTGATTTTTATCGTCTTGCTTTTTGTCAGATTTTAGATTTTTATGTACTTAAATACATCAAACTTGTCCCATGACTTATGACGTTGTTCCTACACTTAGAAAAGCCTCCCCTTCAGAGATAGGAATGTACATTCACATTCTTATAGCTTTATAGTCTCTGATACATATATGACAATATATATATATGCATGTACATATACAAACATACATACATACACTTGTAAACATACAGTATCCGTTCAACTCCATTCCTCCCTCTTCTTCATTCCCAGTGTCTTATTTCAAGCACCAATCATCTGTCACCTGAGCTACTGCCCATTTCCATTCTCAATGGCTTGTTATCCATCCTTCACACTACTGCAGCAATAACCTCTTCAAAACTGGAAATCTGAACATAATTCTGTCTTGCTTAAAGTCCTTGTAACTGGAGGGCTCTGAGAAGACAGAGGTTATGATGGTGGCAGAGTTTTTTAATCTCCCTGAATCCCCCCATTTTTGTGTGTATGTGTGCAAAAGCAGGCCTGAGACTGCTTATCTTTAGAAAGTCCTGCTTTCAAGATTGGCCCTTGGCTGGAGTCTTGGAACTTGGATTTTTGGAGGGTTCCCACCACCCCAGCTGAAGAGAGTGGCTCACTGACTGATAAGAGTGGCTCACCGTGCCTAAACTGTTTGTGCAAAAGATATGGTTTATGGCTGAACCATGGCTGAACACCTGCTTTCCTTAGTAGAGTTTGGAATTTCGGTACATGCTAGGTAGAGGGTGCCTAGGTAACCAACCTCCAACAAAGTCCCTGGCCAGTGAGTCTCTAACAAGCTTCCCTGTAGACAATGTTCCATACATGTTGTCACAATTTGATGCTGGGGAAATTAAGTACATCCTCTCCACTGAGATAACACTCTTGGAAGCTTATACTTGGCTTCCTTGGGACTTCACCCAATGCACCTTTTTCCCTTTGCTGATTTTGCTTTGTATCCTTTCACTGTAATAAATCATAGCCATGTGTATGACTACATGTTGAGTCCTGTGAGTCCTCCTAGTGAAACATCAAACTTGGTCTTGGGGAATCCCAGCACAGTGAGTAGAAGTATGTGAGTGTGTGCGTATGTGTGTGTGTGTTTTACAGATAGATAGCAAACCAAATAGCAAAACTAAAACCCCATGAAAACATTTACAACAAAACTAGACTATCAAGTATCCCCATGAGCCCCAAAATACACACTAGTAAGTCAAACATTTAACAGCCATAGTCCTTCATAGTATTAGTATCTGTGCAAGAGGAAGCAGAAGGAAACAGGGACTGAGACAGATCTACGAACAGGAAAAGCCCCAAATAGCCAAAAGGTATTCACAGGAAAGCATGGGGACCAATTGACAACATCAGCTAGACCAGGAATATCCAGTGCATTAGTGGTTCTGTGCAAGAGGTTTGCAGAAAGGTCTGAAGGGCTAGAGCAGTTTAGCTCCAATGAACTCCCAAAACTGTCCAGCCAAGGTATCTCCTTCCCAGGTCAGGGCACCATACTGAGAAGACACTACTAAGAGTGGAAACAAACTGAATGGGATGGAGTCAATATAGTTGAAGGAAAGTGAAAATTCACATACAAGTACAGGAGTAGCACAAAGCCAAGCAACCTCAGAAAAGTTAGAAAAGATACCCTCTAAACTCCATCTCTGTCTAGGAGTTCAGGGAAACTGACTTCACAGATAAATCCCATACAAAGTTATTATGAGAACAAGAAGAAAGACATTCTCAACAGATGACCAGAAAGATAATAAAATGATACAAGACCTTAAAAAACAACATAAATCAGAATTAGAAAACTCAGAAATGAGATGTCAGAACTTGGAAAACAATTAGAGATTTTAATCCTTTTAAAAATGAAGGCTACATTATGTAGCCTTCATTAAAGGTAAAAGGAATACAGAATGAATAAATACAAAAAATAATACTGTAAAGATAGGTCAAAAGGAAAGACTTTTTAAAAGTCAAAAATAAGGAAAAAGTTAAAAATGATTTGAGAGACAGTAGTAAATCACTGAAGATAAGAAGATACAACAAGGAAAAAAACAGAGATAAAGAAAATATCAAATACTAAAAACTATAATTCAAGAAAACTTCCTGAAAGAAGAAAAGATTTGAAACTACATGTTAATTGAGCATACCATGTACCTATGAATAACAATACAGAATGACCAACACCAAGACACAGTCTAGTAAAATTACTGAATTTTAAAGGAAAAAAAAATCTTTTGGACATACAGGGAAAAAGAACAAGTGAGTTATAAGAAAAAAATACTTAAATTATCATCAGATATTTGAGACCAAAAATGATAGAGTAACACACTTGAACTCCTCAAGGAAAGAAAATGTGAGCCTGCTGCTACTGAGTTACGGTGAAAGAGAATTTGTAATCTCAAAGAAAAAGTCAAAGCAGAAAACATACACTTATGGAAACAATATTAATATATGTTACTCGTGATTATAAAAATTTGGAAAACACCTAAAGTACAGAAATGTTTAAATACGCTGTGGCATTTGAACAATGGAATATTATGTAGCCATTAAAAATTATAGCTATGAAGACTAGCAATATGAGAATACCTGGGACAGAACACTAATAAGAAAAAGCAGAAGACAAGATTGGACCAAAAGAAAGATTATAACTTTATGGAAGGAAGACAGAGCTATACAGAGAAACTGCAAGAAAACATTCTTCAAATCACTTCCTATTAAAATGTAGAAGAGAAGAACAAAAGGAAAAATTATACTTTAAGAATGTATAAACATATGGAAGTTTATTTTTTGCCAACACGTCAATCATAAAACTGCTCAAAAACATAATATAAAGGCTAGAAAAGTATACAAATACTAAAGAAATATATAAAGAGAATCAAGAACATATTATACCATAGTATACAACTGTATACCAACATTCCCATATAACATAAAAGGAAACCACTATTCTTGATATAAAGCTTTGTAGTCAGTCAAACTTTTTGAGTGCCAAAGTTCAGGTATAAACAAAACCAGTCAACCAAGTTAACTAAACTGGAATTAAATTCATTCTTGATAAAATAATTATTTTTAAAATGTAATTAATAATTATTTACCAGCTCTCCATACTCATAAGGCTTATTAATACTTACAAAAGCTATACCTAAAATGTCAAAAATTTAACTGAAGAAAATGGACTTATTTAACATACACTGAAAAATGCTGTATTTAAAATCTCACAGACATTGCATTTAAAAATCACTTTTAAATCTAAGAAATCAATAAAATAGATCCACTTTTTAACTGCTCTCAAAAAGGCTGCAGTCTGAGAAAGGCAACACAGGTTAACCTATTTGTGAGCCTAAGCTGCTGGACTTGCCAAAGAGCGACTTGCAATTATATTCTAAGGAGTCTGTCAGCCCTGGCAGCTCTGCAGAAGCAGTAAGGCTCTTTCTCCCCTGCAGACAGACGCTGCGATCCACAAAAAACTAATAGCTTCAATTCAGCTCAGACACTTCAAAGTAAGATTCTCAATATATTCAGGCAATCTCATTTCCAATATGAAATTCACTATAATGCAGATTCAGTGAGACTCCATGGTTTTGTCATTTTTGCTAAGAAATCAATTTGATGATTTTTAAAGATTTCAAATTCTTGATTGTTCACGGAAACAAAAATAGAAAATTTTAATTTAATCATTATATGTGCCCTACCTACTATTTTTCTCAAAAACCCAAACCTTATAGTAAAACTGTCAGTGTAGAAAATGGGCTGGGTGACAGTGTATTGGAATTGAATTATGTCAATTTTTAGACAGACTTGAAATTTTTATGAACATTGTTTAAATTTAAAAAATGAATATTTAATATACTTGAAATCATAAATGAATTGTGAGGAATTTTAATAAAAATAAAACCTCCACAGATTTCAATTATGCTGCCTGTAAAATGGAAACATTAAGTATACAAAATCATAGCTGTGACTTTCTTTACTAAGAAAACTGAGACTGCATACTTACATACAAAGAGGCCAAGTGGTATTTCCTAACCCATGGCACTCTGCTTTAATGCTGTAGAGAAAAATGAAATAATATAGTACACGAAAAATATATAAACATTTGTTCCAGGAAAAGGGAAAAAAACCAACACACTCCAGTTCGATTTCTTCACCTTCTTTAATGCTCTCCTTATTCTAAGTTGCTCTAAAACACGAAATATGATTACTGAGGTCAAGTTACAATTGGTTAATTAGCAGGGGTTTGGAGGGAACACATTAAACCTAAAGATGTTCAAACCAGTTTGCAGAAGTAAATCACAAAAGCTATTTTAGTAAATTAATATGATTATTCATTAAAAGTTCACACTAAAGTTCCCTAATCTCCACATGTTAGGAACTATGTTAGCATCTCATCTAGACAAAAAACAAAAAAAACCAAAAAACACCAAAACCAAACAAAACCCTGTTGAAAGTATACTTTCATTCTCACTTGACAGTTAAGGAAAAGGAGGCTTGAGAGTTAAGTCACTTGCCCAGGCTCACACAGCTAGCTCTCCAAATAAATGTGGGATTTACAATGTAAAGCGATACCAAAAAAGCTTATAGAGATGCCAACTGCCCAAGCAAGAGGCAGCAAGAACGTGAAAATCTAGGTTCTGGTTCATCTGACCTTGCACAAGAGATAAGCTTTGAGCATTACTGTTTTCCTAAACTAGAAGATATATTCAGTTTTGCCATGCAAAGTAATCAATGAAAAAAATCCTTTGAAAATCAACAATACAGCAACCTGTCACCTAGAATTTAAAAAAATTTTTTTCATGCGAAGAAGAGATAAGAATAAATGTTGGACTCCTGCACAAAGTGACAAGAGAATACTGCAAAGTTTCCAGAAGTCTGGATCCTCAAATCCTTATACACTCAGCTGCCTCTGAGCTAGAAAGAGATTCAAAAGGAAACAATGCTACCACTCTTCAAGAGTCGACCTTCAGATCAGTCAGTTAAGAATCTTGTGATCAGAAAGTCCTGGAATCTCAGTTTTCTCACTTGTAAAATGAGAATAACCTACACCTCACAAGTGAGTAGCAAAGAATAAATGAGAAAATGTAATATAAAGCAATGATCACTGTACTTGAAACACAATAAATGGTGGTAAGAATTCTACAAGGTGATAACCACTGCCTGAATGCTCTCTGAACCCTCTCACCACCTACACTCACCCCAGTGGCAATCGGATGGCCTTTGTAATAAATAATGTTGGCATAACTATATACCTGTATGGAAAGATGAACCCCATCTCACACCATATACAAAAATTAATTTGAAATGGAGCGTAACAGACATAAATTTAAGAACTTCTGTTCATTTTTTTTTAAAGGCATTAAGAGAGTGGAAAGGCAAGCCGTAGGCTAAAGGAAGATATATGCAACGTGTATACCCAAAAGATGACTCCATCTGGAATACAGAATAAACTATAAATCAATCAGAAAAACAGAAATAACCCCAAACAAAAAGGATAAACAGACTTGAACAGTGACCTCACAGTACATAAAAGCGTGCCAACTCATTCAACACAGAAAAATGCAAATTAAAACCACAATGAGACACAACTACACAACCATCAAAGTGGTTAAAGTCAATAAGATAGACAATATTTGTTATGAGCAAAAACGTGGAGCAACTGGATCTCACATACAGTGCTGGGAGAAGTATACAATAGCACAAGGACTTTAAAACCTTTTTGGCAATTTTTAATAAAGTAAAAATTGATGCCTAGCCTAAGACCCAGCAATTTCACTCCTGAGTATTTACTCAAGAGAAATGAAAACATATATCCATAAAAAGACATATAAGAATATTCATAGTAGCTTTCTCACAATAGCTACAAACTGGAAACAGTTCATGTGTCCATCAACAGTAGAATGGATAAATAAATTGTGGCGCATCCACATAATGGAATACTACACAGTGTTAAACAGTATGAACTACTATTATTCCATGCAACAAAGCAAACATAATGAAGACTAAGAGAAACCAGACACATATAATTCTTTTAAGAAGTATGAGGTAGTGACTGGAAAGGATTAAGATTCTGTATCTTGATTCTGGTAGTATGTAGTTACACAGGTGTATGTATGTATAAAAATTCATCAAGCTGTGTATTTAAGATATACGTACTTTATTATATATAAGTTATCTCAATTTTTTAAACTTTAAGATTTTACACACAATAAGGCCAAGAGCAATAACCAAACCTAATGTTTTCACGACCATTCCTTCATCTTTTAATAAGAAAACTCTCTAGCAAAATACAATAAAAACTGAAATCTAAGAATATACATGGTAGTATCTGATCTAATATTTATGTTACTGAAAAGTCAACCCAGAATTTATAAATCTAAATTTAGCATGCTTCTAATATACCAAAGGAGAGAGGAGGAGGAAGAGGAAGAGGAAGAGAAGAAGAGGAAGAAGAGAAGAAGAAGAAGAGAAAGAAGAAGGAGAAAAGAGGAAGAAGGAGAAGATTACTCTATTTCTTTAAAAAGCAAGGCATCTGAACACTAGATACAATTTTTTTCCAATAGTTCCAACTTCTGTGGGCTTAGGTTTTATGTCTCCATTATCATAATACAAATAACCAAAAAAATTACAAAAACAAAATATTATTTCCTATTTTTATGACAATATTAATACATTCTCTGTGGCAAATCACTTATCCTCATCCATAAAATGCAGAAAGTGAGATTACCTCTAAAGGCTTTTCTCAGTTCAGGGTTTCTATGATTCTAATATTCAACTAATCAAAAACTTCTGAGTTCCCTAAATGCCTTCCAAAATAAAAGCCAAACTTTGGTCTGGCATTCAAAGTCCCACTTCAACACTATGTTCCTGCTTACCTTTCTAATCTTTTTCTCACATTAGCCCTATATAAAACCCATACGCTTTCCTTTCTCCTTGTTTTTCTTCATATGATTTCCTCCATATAAAATATCCCTCTCCCAAAGTTCTTTATTAGCCTATTAAGATCTTTGTTATCATTAAATGTATTCATCTACTCATGTATTTATTGAGGATCTTTTCCATATAAGGCACAAAGTTAGACAATGGCTGAGTACAAAGAAACAAACACGGTTCCAACTATAATGTGGACATGTAAAGAGCTAACCCTAATACAAGCTAGAATCAAATAACTGTGAGAGACCAGTTTATATACTAGTAAAACAAAACAAAACAAAATCACTTATAAGCCTTAGACCCAGATGAAATCCTCCCTCCTTCAATTTTCTCTATTTTATTCCCAATCAGACAGTCTTCTCTGTTCTGGATCACCATAAGACTGTTTTTCATCATTCTTCCATAAAATCATGTATATGTACATCTCTTTTATTACCTCAATACATATGAAATCTGAGAAAAGACTTTTTTCTGTACATTTTTAATATCCATTAAATTTTCCTTAAACACTAAATACTATTCAAATAATGATTTTAATGCTTTTCAAAATTGAAGAGCTCGCATATTTTATCTAATAATACTTATGGCCAAAGTGACTACAATAAAAAGATTAAAAGAAGTTTCACCTCATTGGAAATTCCTGTGGAGAATTTCATGGAAAGTTAGCCAAGGATTAGATTTCTTGAGAAACTGAATTTATTCTTTTAAGAATTTTATAGACTAATTTTTTATAAAGGAAAAAAAATCAATAATTGACTAATTTTCCTCTATAAAAATTTTCCCTAAATACTTGTATTAACCTGAAATACACAAATATGCTTTGATACTTTAACTATCACATACTTGAAACAAACAAAAAAGAAAACTCAATTTACCCTGTGCCTCAATATTGGGTTAGTCAAAAAAGTTCATTCAGTTTTAAGTAAAAATAAAAGACATTTTTCATTTTCACCAAGAACTTTATTGAACAATGGATTCATTAACCAAATGAACTTTTTGCCAACCCAATACAATTACTCCATGTCCACCAAACAGAGTATTTATGAACATAAGTATCTGTCTTGTAGCTGACATAGATTAAGCTATGCAACACTTCTATAATTATAATGTCATAATTAATATCCATGTTTTGGGCTTAATCTATTAACAATTATCTGTATTTTTTATACAAAGTTAAGTTCTAGGAGCATGTGACTATTCAGTGGCATAACCGAACTCATGTAAGCACCATCATCTAGTATGAATTAGCTTTTACATACTACCATTAAAGAACAGCTATCTAAGTTTGAGTGAGCTACATGCAAATTTAAAATACTCAATTTTAAAAACTCAAATTCATTGTCTTATGTTAGATAATTTAAAAATCTATCTTATCAACTTTATTTTGAATAAATCCATACTGTACCTGGTTACTACCATGGCCAAAAGGAGTACTAGATAAATTAGTGGTTACACTGTGCAAACTAATTTCACCACTGAGAGATCCAGAAGCAATGTAGCAGTCATTCCAATTGTATGTTACACAAGTTACTTCATCTTTATGATCCTGAATGAAAGAAATGAAAGTAAATGCAGTGCCACACAACCTTCAAACAGCGTATTTTCACGGTTTTTTGTAAATTTCATGTTTTGTAACTATTATGTATTTGTCAATCTAATATATGCTTTAACATTTTCCTCAAATAACCCCCAAAAAATTACTCAAGTGAGTAGTAAACTATCTGATTAACACCAAGTCTTTTCAGGGAACAAAGATTTATTTTTCATAACCATAATAATGGTCAAGCACCCTGAAACAAGAGACAAAAGGGAAAGGTAATTTTCGAAATGGCATTATGTCTACCTTAAAGAATTCACTTCCACTGACAAGTAACATTTATTGCAAGTTGATTATTATGAGAGTCCCTGCCCTTGAGAATATTACTGTTCAACTGAGAAGACAGGACATTTAAGTGAACATGCAAATGGCAGAATGAATGCTAAATGAGTGGCAGAGGCAAAGTGTCAGAGGAAAGAGAGTTATCACTGTGAACTGAGTTGACAGAGGAAGCTTTATGGAAGACAGAAAGCTTGAGTTCAACATTAAAAAAAGTAATAAGAGGTAAGTTAGGGGAGGAGAAAGAAAACTGACACTGCAAAATAGAAGAGAGCAAAAAACAAAAGCCCCAAAGCCAGAATGAGCAAAGCATGTTTGAGATTTGATGGCTGCTGCTTCCATCTGCTGAGTACTGACTAAGGCTGGGAGTTTTATACATTATTATTAATCTTTAGAAAAATCATGGGAGGCAAGGCCATTTTCCCCATTTGATAGCTGAGTTAACTAAGGTTAAGAAACTGTGCAAGCTCACAGAACTGCCAGTGGTAGAGCCAGGATTCAATCCAGGTCATATTCCAAAGCTTATTTTCCTCTCATTATACTCGACTGTCTCCCAAATCCAAAGCGGAATCCACTTTGAGGAAATAAAACTGTTCAGTTTTAAACAAACTGAGTTCACAAGGACTATGTTTTCCAAAATTAAATTAAGAGATATCTAGCCTAGGAGCATAGTGATCAGCATAGTTTTTAACAGTTTGATGTCATACCTTAATAAGATAAACAAACCAACCTTTGTATCTTGTAATTAGATTAATGTAATATCAAGAATAGTAGCTATAATATTCCACTTATTTTACAACTTTTTCAAATGGTCCTTGAAGCATGCTGGGAAATGCCTTTACATTTTACTGCTTTTTTAAATCAAACAAATGCCATCCTGAGGAAAAGAATATCTGATAAGAAAGGAAAAAGAAGGAGTGGACATATAGTGCATCATTCCCATTTGAGAAATTATAACGTGGGGTCCAATACAATTTCTATGACTTTGTAAAGAGGTAGGTGTGTCTTCCTGATTTCAACTGTGGAAAATAAGTCATTCAGCTGAGGATGGAAAAATGAGTAGAATTCTGCCATGTAAGGAGGGATGGGAATAAGTGATGCTCCTAAAACGTGTGATGCTGTGTGACAAAATTGGCCACAGACTTCTAATCTCTTCTCAATTCTTTAAGATATTCTTTATTCATACTAGGTATATCCCCCAAACAGCTTTAATTATTTCATAATTTAAAATATTAAACAATGAATAATAGCTGAGTGTGCCTCTCATCTTTGCCCTTACTAGTTGCTTGACATTGAACAAGTTCTTTAACATCTCTGAGTCGGAGTTTCTCCATCTGTACTTAGGAATAATACTACCTGCTCTGCAGAGTTTGTAGAATAGATAGAATAAATATGTTAAGCACAGTGGCTGGCATGTCAAAGAATTCAATAAAAGTTAAGTATTCTCATTATTGGCAACTTCTCAATTTTCCTGAAGACTCTTCAAAGTTTAGTTAATACTTAAAAATAATGAACTTCCAAAGTAATATTTTAAACAGCAATCATAAGATTATATTTCAACTTAGCTAAGAGAAAACCATTCTTCTATATACTATTTCTCTAGTAAGAATTAACTCAATGACATTAAGATATGTAATAAAATTATAATGATCTCTGGTATTTGCTTCAAAATACTCTGAAGGTCTGAAGATGAGAGTAGATAAGCACATAAATAAAACAATACTGGCCATGAGTTGATCATCACTGAAATCAGGTGATGAGTACATGGATGATGAGTTAAAGGAAGTTCTTTCTCTGTGTATATAGGTATGTGTGTGTATAGATAAAAATGTTTAAAATTTTGCATATTAAAACTTTTTTAAAAGACATAAAAATTAAAAATAATTTAATAAATGAACTTCCAAATATTAAAAAGACAGAAGTCCAAAAAAACAATCACGACCAGGGGCTTTCATGATGATTATTTTCATTTTCTGAAACTGCAAAAAGCTAACTATTTAAAGAAACACTAACTGTCAGTAGTAAACTATTTTAGAAACATTTCATTACCAAGATGAAAATACATACATACAAACTGTAACAGAGAACTAAGAAGCCATATCCCCAAATACTGTCATCCCAAAACCACTCTCATTATTTCAAAGTGCCTTAAAAAGATTTCTAATGACAACAAACCATATTTTTGTTTAAATGAAGTGGTTCACTCACACGAGAGCAGACCAAAGTGAAAAAATAAGGAAAAAGTTTTAACCCCAGCAATATAGCAATATAGTAACATATGTGGAGGGAAAAATAAACCAAAAAAATTAAGTTTTTGGCTACACAGCATCTTTCTTTTCCCTAACAAACCTCACTTCAATTCTGAAGCAGCTTATTTTTATCATAAAAGCTCAAAATTAAAAGTTTGGTAACTATTACTAATAAACACATTGTGGGATACCCATTTCTGTAAGGATTAAAAAAAAAAAAAGTTGCTTACCTTAAGAGATCGATGAACTCTTTTTGATTTTAAATCCCAAATATTAACAGTGTTATTTAGGCCTCCGCTTACCAAATACATTGATGTTGAATTTAAACTGACACATGTCTGCTTTTGCTATTAAAGAAAACAAAAGTCACATTAACCTAACAGAGCCCAGAGCTGACTTTCAAGTCTCACCCAACACTTGGTAAGCACATGAAAAATATTTGTTGAGTTAAATGCTATAAACATGCCAATTCTTGTACTAAAGATTCACCTCTCATTATCTGTCACATGGATTCAATAGTTTGCAAAGTGTTCAAAAAGGCTTTAAGGAAATCAACCAGATTCATGTTCTAGTCCACAGAAAGGTGGTGACAAAGGAAGCTTAGGAAATACCAGCAAGTCTTGGGCTCCCATCAGGGCTTACTTGCCCTTAATATTTCCCTTTAATAAAACCTGGTCTTAGACTCCCACAGAATATCTCACATTAAAATCAACCCACAGCTCAGAAAATTCTTAAGGTAGAGGGAACTGTAAAGAATGCCTAGTTTAAAACCCTCATTTTACAGAGGGGCAAAGTTTTATAAAGATACTAGATAAGATACTAGTCCAGCGTCACAGCAAATCTCCCCCTAATGGCCCAAGTCTCAAACATCATGTCATCAGAACCTAACTCTACACTCTCCCCCACCACTGTAAAGGTCCCATTCATCCAGTTCCTCAAGATAAAAGTCCAGAATTAACCTTGATTCCTTGTTCTCCCTCTGCCCAATCTATCAGTAAGTTCTCTAAACTCCAAGCCTAAAATCTATCCCACATGGGCCCCCCTTTATCTACTGTCATTAGCTAGCACTGCTAGCTAATCCAAACCTTGACAAAACACAACAGCAGCCTCCTAACTGGCTGTCCTGCTTCCACTCCTGCTCCCTTACATCCCATGCTCCATAAGTAGAGTGACCTTTAAGAAATGTAAATCAGATCATGTGTCTCTCATTTAAAAATCTTCAATGGCTTCCAATCACACCTAGAATAAATTCCAAACTCATCATTAACCTGGCTTTCAAAGCCCTATTCATCTGCCCCTTCTTACCCGGTCTCTCACCATTTTCCTCCTTATCCACTAATTCTCTAGCCACACTGACCATCTTCCATTCCGTAAACACTATATTTGCCTCGAGGCTTCTACACAGCTAGTCTTGCCTGGAAAGTTAATTTCCCTGAATCTTGGCTTGAATGGCTGCTTCTGGTCAATAGACATCAACTTAAATGCCACAACTTCAGAAGACCTCCCTTGGCCACTTAACGTAACTTGCTATCTCAATGTCTTATTTTAGCTCTCTGCATAACAACTTATCACTATACTCAGTATTCTGTTTACTAGTTTATTGTCTCTCAGCAGGATGTCAGTTTCCTTAGAGCAAAGACCATATCCATGTTCAATAAATATTTATAGAACAAACGGCTAAAGTACAGAGGTAACCAAGTTTTTCTCACAATGATTATCTATGAGTGTCATCTATCTGGTAGTACCATCAGTAACTATGCTACAAAGAGCACAGTATTGCATGTTTTTCTCTATTTAATTTTCAGATACACTGCATAGTTACATTAATTATTCTCACCTCTAGCTGAATACCATGAGGGGAAAAAAGAGAAATGAATTCCAAAGGGGACATTTTGTGACTTAGTTAAAGGTTAAAAGGCAAACTATGTAGGTTTAGGCCTTTCCGAGCCTACATTTCTACATCTGAGAAACGAGAGATGAGGACCAGATCTACTATTCTTGAGAGTCCTGCATCTTCAGAAACATCCTCTGCTCAAGAGAGCACCAGATTCTTAAAAGGGTGCAGATAACCCCCTCTCCCTCCCCCAAGGCTTCTTCCAGCTCTGAAATTTTGACTGAGTCAAAATTATTAACACATACAAAAATATCAGGAGCACGTTCCATCAATGTTTCAGTATGGTCGCTAGAATTCTCTTGCAGGTCATTCTAGGAATTGACTTTAGTCTAAACAGACTAGTAAAAGTTAGAATCTGGTTATCATTGCAGATCAGGACAGTGTGCTAAGAGCTATCAAAATAACCTTTAAAGAAAACAGAGAAGAAGGGCATCCATCAAAGATCAATATATTAGGATTCTAGTCACCAAAAACCACTCAAATTATTCTTAAGGGCTCAGAACAAAACCTGTATTTATAGCTGCTTACCATAATGATAGAAGATCTTTTTATGTTAATAGATTATTAACGTAGCTAATGAACTTAAATAATTAATGGAAATTGAGTGGTTATTACAGAAATCCTGTACCCTAAGACACAAGCAATGGGTGGAATTTTAAAATCTGAAAATAACATCAGGTCAAATTTCTAGGCTATATAGTAGCCTATCGTATCCATTATAATACTGTTAAGACCAATATGTCTACTTTAAAGAGGTAAAATACAAAATCAAAGAAAATAAATATGAAACTTAATAAAGTTCCACCTTAAAAATAATGTTAAAATAAGTAGGATAGAACCTTATTTTCCCAATGAGCAAAAGTCTAATATCTCAAATGGTACATAAGTAATAGGACTTGGATCCTATGAAGCAAAGGTTACCAACACACTAATATGTTATAAGAAATTACTAATAAAGACTAAAAAACCAATGGTTGTAAAATATGTTTTGTAAGTAAACTAAAGCAGATTTAAATTATAATGATCTACAATGATCTCACTTTCATCAACCTGCATTCTGATATGACTTAACTGTGGGAAACAGAACTACAGCAACTAATGTAAAATATTCACAAAATCCTTAAAGTGGTGTCACACTTGTAAATATCATGTCATTTTTATATTTTACACATTAACAACAAAAAACGGTCCCAAACTGGTTCTAAGGCAACACATAAGAGTGTGTGTATGTGTGTGTGGGTGTGTGTGCGCACGCATGTGTGTAGATAGATATATAAATAGTGGTAGAGGTGGAAATCTAAATTGTTTTGATGTTGATATTTAACTCACAAATGTTTGCTGCCCACCTTTAACATGATCTGAAGATCCAAAGATGACTAAGATGTTCCGCCTGCTCTTGAAGAGTAGTTTGCCTTTACTGTGCAGCGACACTCTCTGCCTCAGTTTCACTTACTGAGGTTGATAGGCAAACGTCATTCCTACCCTTAGCAGACATTCTCTCCGCCCCAGTCTCTTAATATCTGTGGGCTGGAACTGATGCTGAGATCAATCCAACAGATACCTTTAGGAAAGGACTGATAGAAATCCTAAGTCCTTTTTACATTAGATGAGCTTATATTCCAATGCTCTGCTGTGTTCTACTCCACTGTAATTGGAGTAGAACAATTATTAATTGGGCTGCCTTATCTACTCCAGTGTGTAAAATTATGACAATTCATAATGGTTTAGAGTCTGCTACGAAAACTATGAAATTTAAAAACAGAACAAGCTACCAACTAACTACTTATTCCTTTTTATTTAGATCTTATTTAAAATGGAAATAGCTTTCAAGAAATGTGTGATTGGAAATAAGAAAGCCAGCATTATCCTGAATCAGAGGGATTAACTTATAAAACTAAAGGGTAAGAACATATAGTGAGAGCTTCATTTAAATGCTCTGGGACCAAAGCTCTGGGACAAAGACACCCTGTTGCAGGAGAGCTTGGGGAGACTCAGGCAGTACAATGTGGACAGAAGCTAAAGCAGAAGGCTACCATCAGATAAGGCTCTTTAGCTGATGGTCCTGAGCCCAATGACAGTAAAGGTAGGGCTACATCATTAGGACTCTTGCTCAAATCTACTCAGTGACCTTGGTGGAACATCATCCTGTAAAACCACAGCAATACCAGAGAACCTCCCACAGAGGGGAAATGGAGAAAGTAACTGCCTAGTTGACGAAATGTAAGTCCTTGATTGCTCCCCTACTACCCAATATTGTTTTACCTAAAGATGTTTCAGTAAGCACACTTATTTCACCTTTAAGTGTTACTCTATTATTTTAAGCTCAGGTTAAGAATACTGCTTTTAAACACCTTTATATTTAGTTGTCAGCACCATAATAAATAAGCAATTACAACCCAAGCAAAACTAAGATTTTTAAAAGTTAAAAAACAAAACAAAAGACTTACCCCTTCACCAAGCTCTAAAAGTGGAACAGGTTTACACTTGCAACTTGAAACAACTATTTTGTCACCACTGGAAGATGCTGTCACTAGAAAGTTATCTAAATGAAGAGTTATGGAGAATCGAACAATCCATGAGCAGCTCTAGCACTCGACTATCATTATAAGAATTGAGATGATAAAAGCAAGCACACTAAGCAATGAATATAGCTGATACATTAGCTTTCAAAACTGGCTCAGATTACTAATTACTAAGACTAATTCTCTTTACTACTACTGCAGGGAAGAACCATCCTTTATGATTTTGCTATCACTTGAAAGCTATTTAACCCATGTGAAATACTACTCCATTTTCAAAGAGTAGGCCAGAAGGTCTAATTTTATCCTTCAAGAATGAGAGCATGATAAAAGCAACATCAGGCAAGTATCAATCAACCTTTTCATCTATAAATACTGTTTAAGACAGCTATTTAGTAACGCAGTGCTTGATACCAATTTAAGCTAGGAAGCAAATATCCACATTAGTCTCCTATTTTTCCACTAAGAAATAAAGCCTGATATTTTCTCAGGATGGAATTTTTGTGATAGAGTGTTTTAATCTTTAATGTATTAAGAATATTACAGTATATGTAGCAAATATAAATAAGTGTGGTTACACAGCAACTATGTTATGAGAGTTTTGACTTTATTTCAATTCAATTAAATTCAAGTTATTTAAAATATAATTTTAAATTATTAAAATTATTTAAAATTTAATTTAATAATTTAAAATTATATTTTCCTTATTTTACATAAATTATAAGTGGAATAATCAGTAAACACAAAACAATGTAAGTATTTTAAAACTAAAATGACTAAATACAATAATATAACCAAGACCAAGAATCTGATTTTGAGTCAAAACAAATTAAAATATCAGAAGTTTAAACCTATACTTTTAACAAGCAAAGTCTTAACTGCATTACTTTTGGATGATTTACATAACATTCAGATATTTTGTGAACATACCATGGACTGTAATTTTATTATGATATATGATTCAAACAAAATCACTTCCACCTACCTAGATATTACAGCACTGAGAAAAATAAATCATTTCCCTTTCCTTGGCTTCTTCCTATGTTTATTGTTACTTTTCTCCTTAGAATATATTAAAGAAAGGACTGAAAGAAAACAATACAAGAGGGTACTCTAGTTACTCCTTTTATTTCTCATGTAGTTTTAGAAATCATGAGAAAGTGAGGAATATTACCTAGAGAACCAAAAAAAAGAAAACTAATCTTCCTGGCACCTCACCATCAACGCTGTCCTCGGGATCCATGCTAAGTGGTCCCTAAATCTCTGAGTCTGGGAATTCCTTGGTCTTCAGTAACTAACCTCTATGGAAGGCATCAAAGCCTCAATAGGTATAAAACTATACAAAGGTGTTGTACTTGTACAACAAAACTATACAGAAATAAGAAATAAGAATACAGAAATAAGACCAGTTTCCAAAAGTCATAGGACACCATCACATAGTTACATCAGTTTTGTTGATAGACCATTAAGTGGTTTATCAGTAAATGTATCAACTCCTAATAAAATTCCTTGGAGGAAAAATATAATAAATCTCATTAAGAACTGCTACTCTTATGCAGTGAGTAACAAGGAAAATTAAGCTCTAAACATAATAAAAATCTAATAATAGAAGGAACCTCACACATTTGTGACTCTTTTTAAAACATCTTACCCCACTCTACATCTAGAGTCCTTCAAAAATGCAGTCCCGGGCTTCCCTGGTGGCGCAGTGGTTGAGAGTCCGCCTGCCGATGCAGGGGACACGGGTTCGTGCCCCGGTCTGGGAAGATCCCACATGCCGTGGAGCGGCTGGGCCCGTGAGCCATGGCCGCTGAGCCTGCGCGTCCGGAGCCTGTCCTCCGCAACGGGAGAGGCCACAACAGTGAGAGGCCCGCGTAACGCATAAAAAAAAAAAAAAAAAAAAAAAATGCAGTCCCTTCACCATGAGTTTCATTAATAGAGCACCAAAGTTATTTATTTTGCTACTTTAATACAAAATCAAGGAATGATGAAGAGGTAAATTTAATTCAATAAGAAAATTCATCATTTTTGTTATGTATTTGCAAGAATAATTAGATTGAGCATGAAAACTTCTAATGTTTTTGTTCATGAATCATTCATATTTTAAAGCTTTGATATTTTTACTTTCATCAGGAAGCAGAATATTACTACTTTGATACTGATAAGATCAGACACATGTTAAAGCTTAATCTGTTGTTTAAGAAATAGTGTATGCGTATGAGCTCCACAGACGAATGATTATTTCTAGCATACCAAGTATACAGAACATTTTCATACAAAAGGTGGTAAGAATACTTTGTTTACAGCAGTGGTTCACAACCGAGGGTGATTCTGGCTCCCAGGTGACATCTAGCAATTCTGGAGATGATTTTTGGCTGTCACCACTGGGGCTACTGGCATCTGGTTGGTAGAGACCAGGAAGGCTTCTAAACATCCTACAATGCACAGGGCAGCCTCCATAACGAAGCATTATCTTGCCCAAAATGTCAATAGTGAGATACTGAGAAATCCCTATTTATGAGTTCATTTTATCCACATCAGGAACTTATTAAGACAGGAAGGATGTCAATCAGAAACATAAAAACCTTAGGAAAGTTCAATCTAGATAATTTTCCTGTCTTTTTGGGAAACAAGACTATTTTCATCACAGATAGAAAGGAAGAGAAATACAGAGAATACATCAGTAAGATGGGAATGTTTGACTATTTTTATCTCTTCCCTCAACCTTTGCTTCTGCCTTCAAGTTCTGTCTTTAATTTCCCAACTACAAATATCCAAACACAGACACAAAACATCATTCCAGAACCTTTCAGAACTTTTCCCACCATTACCTACCTTATTCCATTTGATTCAATAACAAACTGTCAATAACAAAACTAATTCTATGATCTGCATCTAGTAGCTAACATATTTTTAATAGCAGTGTTTTTCAATGTAGTGAATTGCAAATAAGTTTTTAATGAAATCAACAGAGAATATCAGTGTGCATCATATGACATACTGTTTTCTAAATTCCCATTTCACAGCTATGCCAAATATATTTCTCATTATGGATCACATGCAAAAGTTTCATTGATAGTGGTTGTTTAACCTAACAAAAAGTGGTTGTTTAAAAAAGAAAAGGATACTATTGCTGCTCCAACACACTGAGCTGATTCCATGTGGTGATGTGTGTGGGTTGAACTTATCCACCAATGTCATAGATGAAGCATCCCATATTTTAACATCATCTCCCGATGAAGCAAATCTGAGGTTTTCCTGCATGACTGCACCTGCAAACAGTTTAAAACAACATATTTTAAAAACAATTAAGGATAGGTTTTAAAAACAAGAGTTAAGATGAGGCATCTTATCTAAAACAAGTGGCTCTACTCGTTCACTTTTGTCTCAGAGACTGTGCTCACCACAAAGTTTTTGGAGTGATCTCTCTAAAACATAAACCAGATCACATTCTCTTAGCTGACCTTTCCAATGACTCTCCAGAACAATTACAATGAAATCCAACCTCCTTAGCGTGCCTTACACAAACTGGCCTGCTGTAACATTCCTACCTCTCTTTCCCAGGGCCACCAAACTCACTGGCCTTCTTTCTCACCTCCGAGTCTTTCTGTTTGCAGCCCCATCTGCTGGAATGGTCTTTCCCGATTTCCCAAGGTCATCTCCTTCACATCATTCCAGTCTCAGCTCATGTTTCTTCCTCAGAAAGGCCTTCCCTGACCACCATGGCTAAAGCTGCTCCATACCAGTTGTCCTATATCCCATTACCCTGTTTCATTTTTTATGGCCCTTCCTGCTATCTGCAGTCTTATTCTCACGTCTGACTCCCCTTGACTTGAACAAAATAAAGATCCTTAGGACAGGGATTTCATCTTGTTTACTACCAGTCTTGAAACATTCCTGGCACACAGCTGGTACTCAATAAATAACTGTTGGATAGGTAACTTCCTTACCTTTTAAAAAATTTATGATAAACTGTAGCACTCCTGCAGGTCAGAATCCCGCCATGGCAGGCTTTCCAAATAAGTCTAAAATTAGCAAATACAGCCTAAGAAGATGTCACTAAGTCCCTATACCAACACACAGTCTACAATGCCTTCGCTTGTATTATCTGTTCACAGTATACAGTTCAAACACAGAATTCTGACAAAGTGATTTCATAAACCAAGGCAGTCTAGAAGACAAAAAGCAAGTAGTAATGCATGACGGGTAAGAAAAAAATGCTGAGAAATACCTGGGAGAAAGGGGAAGGGAAGGGAAGGGGGCCTAGAAATATACCCTTCACACCTTCCTGGTGTGGACAGTGCAAGAGTGCAGCAGCGCCTAAGTGATATTACAGACAGGTTCCCAAGTCATCAACAAAACATCACACTTATGAGGAGCAGACTCTATTTCAGAGGACAACCTAAAGGCCTAACAAGTTACAGGGCCCTTTCATTCTCCAGAGACAAAATTTTCAATGTGTTTATAAAGAAGCTAAAACTTTTGTTAACTAGAAAAGCCACCTATGTGACTCACTATGCTTCATTCATCAGATAAATACAGTTCTACTAAGAGCTGTCAGTCACCTGTTGAAATGGAGACACAGTGTTTGGATTTGGTGCCTTAACAGCTGGTAACATGTGCCCTTTCGGATCCCTACTCAACAACAATGAAGTGCTGGAAAGGCATCTGTAAACCCAGTAAAAACCACTGAAAGATATCTTTACTATAATCTTAGACCATTCCTGTTGAGCGGCGTGATGCAGCGGAAAGATCGCTTTAGACCTGGCTCAGATGATCTGCCCCAGAGTTAGGTGACAGTCACTTTGGCCAAGTCATTCAACGTCGGTCTCCTCCTCTCAAAGTGGAGCGGGAAAGGGCCCACCAACCTCAGTCTTCCGAGAACTGAGCACATTTTAAGGGCGCGGCATCATATCAGCCTCAGGAAGAGGCTCCCATCAAAACTGAGCTGTCCTCAGGACACAAGGCGGTAGCACCGTCAGCCCCAGATTCGGGGAGCGCAGCTACAAAAAACAATTCCGCTACGACTTAGCTTAAACAAAAGTTCTACAAATTTCAGTAAAAACCCAAAATGCATTTTACTTGCAGGAGTCTTGCTCAACTGGGGTTACCTCGTAAAATGCATTTGAGCGCCTGCTAAACGAGTTGGATTTGAGAGGTTTGCAAAAAGAGAACGGGATTGTGGACAAGCGGCAAACTTTCCGGAGGCAGCGCAGACCCCAGAGCCGCCACCGACCTACCCCAGTTGACCCGGGCCACCTCTCAGGCCCGACCGGAGCCCGTCGCAGGGGGAGGTGCGCGACCCCGTCCCGCGGCTCCCTGGAACTTCCGCGCCAAAAGCGCCGCCGCACCCCTGCCCAGTAATCGTCCGGAGCGCCAGGCCGGCCGGAGCCCCGGGACCCCAGGGGCCTCCGACCCGCCCCCTGAGGTGACCGGAGAGCGGACACCAGTAGAGGGCAAGTACTCGGCAGCCGTCGGCCCCCCACCCCGGGCCCTCCGGAACCTCACCTCTCAGCCGCCGTACACCGGGGGCCCCGGCGCGGCCCTCTCCGGCGCTGGGCTTCCGGCTCCCGCCTGGACTGTTAAACTTCGGCGGCCGGAAGTCCCGCCCCCGGATGGCGTCACCGGGAGAGGCGCTACCGCAAAGGATCGTTTGGGTTGGTGGCCAGGGGCAGGGCCAGGGCCAGGGGCGGTGCTGGGCCTGGTGGGGGTCCTGGTCCTAGCGCCTGGGAGGGATCTGGGGGCCTGGGCGGCTCCCTCCACGCCCCACCGATGGCGCTAGGGCCAGAGGCTGCTGCCCTTTTGTCATCCATTTGTTCGTTGGCTGCCTATTGTGTGCCAGGCACTCTGCTAGACTCAGGGTGCACAGTGCTGAGTTTAGCCTGGGAATACAGGGGTACGGTCAACACTCGTGGTCCCTGGCCTGGTGGAGCTACAGTCCAGTATTAGAGGCAGACGTTAATAAATACATACTTAAATGAAAATCAAAAACTCTGAGAGTTGCCTCAGATGAAAGGTACAAAATGTATGAAAGGGAAATGAACATGGATGTGGGTTTGGGAATGTCTTTCCTGAAGAGGAAACCGTGGACAGCCGATAATACCCAATGCAATTTACAAACCAGGAGACATGCTAGGAAAAGCTAAGAAATAACAGAAAGCCTGAGTGTCTGAGTTATCCGACTTCAAAACCTATGATCTTTTTTCCAAATCATGCTGCAGGGTCAGGAACATCAAACACCATCTGGTTGGGAATTCTTCTGAAGGAGATGCTTCTCAGAGTGGGAAAAGGAGTAGGTGACTTGAGCTTTCATACTCCCCTTCTAACAGGGCTTTTTTTTTTTTTTTTTTAATAAGCTCTGCTGAGAATCCTTTTAAAAAATATAGGGCATTTCTTCTGTAAACAGTGTTATTATTCTTTCAGCACAAGTACATACTTGGAGTGTGTTTCTGAACTAGGTATGTAAGCCCCGGTTATTTGCAACAATATTGCAAATAACTGGAAAACTCTAATAAATGCAGAGAAGAAATTTTTTCAGAGCAGAAATTGAAGCCCTAGACAAGCTATAAAGATTGATGGGGAGCCTCAAAACAAAGACAGCAAGCAGCAACCGCCTTAATTGTAGTTTACAGTTCTTGAGGTTATTAAATACATGTTGGCAGGGGTGGGGACCAAAAAGTTGGGAAATAAGAAAATAGAGTAGGAGTAGGGGCAGGAGGAATAAGGGCAAATAGGAGAAAGAAAAGACAATTAACTAAATCTCTGAAAATTTGAAGTCAGCAGGAAAGTGGAAACTAGAATATATGAATATATGATATAGCAATATATCATATTATATATTATACAATGACATAAAAATATTTATGGAACAGATACTTTGCTAAGCACTATATATTTGTGTGTGTAGATATGTATATGAAGTATATATATATACTATATATATGTAATTTTATGTTTGTAAAACACATGTACTATTATATGTCCCCATTTTACATATGAAGAAACAGAGGTTAAGTAACTTGCCCAAGGTCACACAGTTAAGTAATGGTGGACAGCAATTAAACCTAGAACTGTAAGACTACAAAAACTGTGCTCTTAACCATTATGCTATATTGTCAGGAGCATAAAGGGCCAAATATTTACCTCTGCTGCTTTCTCGCTGCTGGTCCTACAGCCTCATCATCTGACATGGTTGTGGAATGGTCTTGCCATTCTTGTTCCTACCTCTGTGTCTATCTATGCGCATAGCGTTTCCTAGTTCTGTATAATACAGTCTACAAGTAATAAAAGCCAAATGTTGGAGACCTCACTGATATATGAATTATATAAACATATGCAGCTTTCCAAAAGTAGACATCAAGACAAGGAATATTCCTAGGGACAAAGAGGGATATTTCATAACAATAAAAAGGTCAGCAAAACCAGAAGCCATATTAATTATAAATAATATGTGACCAATAACATAAGTTCAAAGTATATGAAGAATAAATGTCAGGGACTTCCCTGGTGGTCCAGTGGTTAAAACTCCACGCTCCCAACGCAGAGGTCCCAGGTTCAATCGTTGGTCAGGGAACTAGATTCCACATGCTGCAACTAAGAGCCTGCATGCCGCAATGAAAAGATCCCACATGCCTCAATTAAAGATCCTGCATGCCACAACTAAGACCCGGCACAGCCAAATAAATAATTTTTTTAAAAAAAGAATAAATGTCAGAACTAAAGGGGGAAAAAGAACGTGCATAATCCTAATCACTGTTGGAGACTAACAGAATTATCTCAGTAATTGATAGAACATCCAGATAAGAAAAAAAAAATCAGTAAAGTTGTGGAAGATCTGAACACAATCAACTACAGTATTTTAACTGACATTTATAGAACACTGTACCCAACCTCTGCAGGATAAATATTCTTTTCAAATACACATGGAACATTTACAAAGATAGACTATATGCTGCCATGAAACAAGTCTCAATACATTTTTTTTTTTTTTTTTTTTTTTGCGGTACTTGGGCCTCTCACTGTTGTGGCCTCTCCCGTTGCGGAGCACAGGCTCCAGACGCGCAGGCTCAGCGGCCACGGCTCACGGGCCCAGTCTCTCTGCGGCATGTGGGATCTTCCCGGACCGGGGCACGAACCCGTGTCCCCTGCATCGGCAGGCGGACTCTCAACCACTGCGCCACCAGGGAAGCCCCTCAATACATTTTAAAAGAATAAATCATATAGTGTATGTTCTCTGATCACAATAGAATTAATAGAAATAGAAAACAGTAAAGCATTTAGAAAAGCCCCAAACATATGAAAATTAAACAACTTTGCTTGTATACAATGCATAGGGTAAAGAAGAAATCAAATCACAAATAAATTAGAAAATATTCAAACTAATAATCAGTAAAATGCAACATATAAAACTTTATGGAATTCAGCTAAAGCAATGCTTATAGAAAAATATATAGGTTTAAATACCTATATTATTGAAAAGAAAGATCCAACATCAGTAATCTATGCTCTCTCTTAAGGAATCTAGAAAAAGAAGAGCACTTATTTTTTAAGTAAAGATTAGAGAACAATGAAAGTGAAAACAGATGGACAGCAGAGAAAAATCAATGAAATCAGAATCTGATTCTTTGAAATTATTAATGAAACTTATAAAGCTCTAGATAGACTTATCAAGAAGAAAGAGAAAATACAAATTACCAATATGAGGATTGAAAGAGAGTCTGTCAATACAGAACCAAAAGACATTTAAAAAGATAATAAGGGAATAGTATGAACAACTTTATGCCAATAAATTTCATAACAAATAAAATGGACAAATATCTTGAAAGACACAAATATTAATACTGACACAAGAAGAAATAGATAAAAAGTAGTCCTATATGTATTACAGAAATTAAAGTTGTAATTAAGAAAACTCTCCGACAAAGGAAACTGCAGGATCAGAGGGCTTCATTGTTGAATTCTATCAAACATGTAAGGAAGAAATAATATCAACCCAATGCAATTTTTTTCAAAAACAGAAGAGAAAGGAATATCCCTTAAACTCATTTTTTTTAAAGACAGTATTACTCTGATGCTAAAACCAGACAAAGACATTACATAAAATAATAGACTCAAATCCCTCATACATAAAGACACAAATTGTATATACACATATAAATGTGAGTTAAACCCAGTAACATATAAAAAGGATTGTTACACATCGTGACCAGGTAAGGTTTATTTCAGAAATGCAAGGTTGGTTTAACACTCAAAACCAGTTAACATAATTCGCCATATTAACAAAATAAAGGAGAATCGCATTATAATTATGCCAATAGATAAAGCAAAAGCATTTTTTAAAATTCAGCATCCATTCACGATTATCAACTCTCTAGGAAAAAAAGAGAGGAAACATCCTCAACTGGTTCAAGAACATTTATGGAAGGCCCACAGTTAGCACCATACTTAATGGAAAAACACTGAATGCCTTTCTCCTAAGACTGAGAGCAATACAAAGATGCCCTGTCTTACTGCTATTCAACGTTCTACTAGAAGACCTAGCCAGTGCAAAAAGTCAAAAAAAAAAAAAAAAAAAAGAAAAGAAAAGAAAAAGCACACAGAATAGAAAGGAAGAAGTAGAACTCTATTTGCAGACAATGTGATTGTGTACTGGGAAATCATAAGGCAAACAGGAAAATGACCCTAGAACTCAATAAGTGAATTTAGCAAGGCTTATGCAAAGTCAATATACAAAAATAGAGTAGTATTTCTATATACTAGAAATAAACAATTGGAAAATGAAATAAAAATTTCATTTCCAGTAGCATTCAAAAGGATGAAATATTTACAATTAGTTTAATACAATATATGCAATAGCTATACATTGAAAACTATAAAACATTGTTGAGAGAAGCTAAAGACCTAGATAGAGAGCTATATCATATTAATGAGATGGAAAACAATATTGCTAGAATGTCAGTTTTTCCAGATTAATCTATATGTTCAACTTAATCTCCATGAAATTCCAGCAGGTTTATTTTTTGTGTGTGAAAATTGACAGGCTAATTCAAAATTTTATTTTGGAATGCAAATGACCTAGCCAAAACACTTTTTTTTTTAAAGGCAAAGTCAGAGGGCCTACCCTGATATCAATCCACATTTAATGCCAACTAATCCATAGTAACAAAAAGCAGTGCAGCACCTGCCTTGGTGGAAGGAGGAATGGACTGTAAGGAGTCAAGGAAACAACTGGTGGTGATGCAATTGGAATTGTTCTTTGTTTTGATTGTTGTGATGGTTTCAAGGTAGTTTCAATATCTCTGTCAAAATTCATAAAAGGGTATATTTTAAATGATACAGTTTATTTTTTATATACTAAACATCAATAGATTTTATTAAAAAATATCTCAGGGACTAACTGCTCCTGATTATTAAAAAATAAAGTGATATCCTCAACTTTTAAATAAAACACAAAATTAATTCTTTTTAAAAAACACACCACAGACTTCCCTGACGGTCCAGTGGTTAAGACTCCATGCTTGCAATGCAGAGGGTGTGGGTTCTACCCCTGGTTGGGGAACTAAGATCCTACATGCTACGTGGAATGGCCAAAAACTAAAAAAAAAAATTAAAAACACACCATAATAGTACATAATTGTCAAATTACAGAACATTGGCTTGACAGATTTTTTAAAATATTTATTTATTTGTTTGTTTGTTTATTTATTTAGGCTGTGCCGGGTTTTAGTTGCAGCACACAAGATCTTCCTTGCGGCATGTGGGACCTTTAGTTGCAGCATGTAGAATCTTTTTAGTTGCAGCATGAGGGCTCTTAGCTGCGGCATGCAGGCTTCTTAGTTGCAGCATGCAAACTCTTAGTTGCAGTATGCAAACTCTTAGTTGTGGCATGCATGCGGGATCTAGTTCCCTGAACACGGATTGAACCCAGGACCCCCGCATTGGGAGTGTGGAGTCTAACCCACTGGTCCACCAGGTAAGTCCCGAGAGATTTTAAACATTCCCCAAGATGAAGGAAAAAAGAAAAAAGATGTTACTAAACAGGTTTCAAGAACCAGAATACCCCTACCCCTGGGGCCCTTTGTTAAAAACGAATAATAAGAGGATTAAATTTTTTTTAATTTTTTTAATTAAAAAAATAAAAAAACCAAAATAGCTTCCACGTTCTAAATAGTAACACTAGAATTTACAAAACAATTAACGATGCCTTCATGATTCTGAGCAAAATGGTTATTGTATTTAATATTATCTAGCCATATTATCATTCAAGTGTCAGGGAGGAATAAAAACATTTTCAGACATGTAAAGTCCCAACAAATTTACTTCCCATGCAACCTTTCAGGAAGTTACTTGAGGAGGTGTTCCCCCAAAACAAAGGAATGAGCTGCAAGAGGAAGACAGGGCATCCAGTCTGAGAAAGGTAAATGGAACCCTTAGGATGTCAGCAAAGGAAAAATCCCAGGATTACTGTTGGGCACTGGGCCAAAAGAGCAACCAGTCCTGATGGCAGGTCAAAAGGCTCAACGAATGCTATTGTCAAAAAACAAAAATACACGCACACACACCCACACACACCCATATCTGACATGTTTAATTTTATTAGGAAGAGATTTACAGAACTGGAGGAGAGGAGGTAAGGGACTTAATTCATGATCGAGTACATAGAAAACTAGAAAACCGATCAACTGACCAGCCAATAACAGAAAGCTAACACTAGGGAAACAAAAAGTTGTGCAAGAAAGTAAAAATGGAAATAGAAACCACAATATACTACATAACTCTGCTATGAATATTTACGTAGTCATAAAAAAGTGAACATAGAATGTTAATTTAACCAAAATTATGATACAGCTATATTGGGTATCAACTCAATATGGATGGGAAGTGTGCATCTGTGTGTAGCAGAAGTGGAGGAGGGTGCTGTGAAAACTGATTCCTTATATTTTATGGTAGAAAGTTAATAGGTAAAGCCTAAAATTGAAAGAAAAACTGTACATTAGCTTATTATTCAGGGAGATGGAGATTAATACCAAAAGACACAGCAAGAGAGTTAAAAGGGTGACCTCTAGAGAAGTAGTAACTGGCTGTTTGTAGAGAGGCACAAGGGACTGCTTTTTTTTTTTTTTTTAAAGCCTTATGGTTCTATGTACTTCTGTTTAACTCAGTCCAATGTGTCTCATTTGTTTTTAAGTAAACTAAATTCTAAAAGAAAAAAAATTTAATGCAATATTGACCCATTCATATTTTAAAGCATGAAGACTTATAAAGGACAGAGCAGCCAGATCATATGTTTTATAGTGGTTTTCAGAAGTCACATTCAAAAAGTCACCTCGTTTGTCATTATTGTTCTGTCAACATACATTTGTGGGCCCTAGGAGTTCCCAGCAAACTGTGCTGTGTATTTCAGTCACCAAGGTGAACAACATCCCTACCTTGGAGAAGCTCAGGTTATAGCAAAGTAACAAATTCTAGTGATACAAAGTGCCATGTGCTGTGAAATTTATCACGGGCTGGACAGTCATGATGAAGGAAGGAATTAGTACTGTCTAAGGGGCTAGAGATGGTTGCAAAAGGAAGCAGACGACATATAGTACTTAAGAATTTAAGGTTTTCAGTGATTGGTAGGGGCTGCTATTATGTGAGCATCTGTATTCCTTCTCCTTCTACCCCTCCCTTACAACTTCCACCACCCACTCCTTTGGGACCCTTTTGCCCCCCAAGGTTTTCCTTACACACCCTTCCGTTGAACTTTCCCCTGCCTCCCTTTGTTACTTCAATCAGGTTTATGCTCAAATATCACCTCTTCAAAGATGCTTTTCTCTGGACTATCTTATTTTAAATATCCCCAACACCTGGTCATGCTCTGCCTTCTCACCCGAATTGTATTTGTCCTCAACATACCTACCTGACATTTTACCATAGTATACATTTATTTAGTTGTTGTTTGGTTTCTTTAGTCTCTTTTCTGGAGCGAAAGTGCCACAAAAATAGAACTTTGTTCTGTTTTTTTACCACTACATTCCCAATGCTTAGAACAGTACCTGGAATATAGTAGGCACTCAACACCTATTTGTTGAATGAGTAAATGGGTGAAGAATGAATGTCTCTGGTCTACACCTCTCACCTGAGTGCAGACCCAAATACTCAACAGCTACCATCTTTACCAAATCACACAACCAGCTCCCTGCCAAACCATTCCCTCTGCATAGCTCCTTACAGCATCCCAAGGGCTCAAACCAGCCATTTGCAAGTCAGTTCTGACATTCTCATTTTCCCCCTTCCCACAAACACCCAAATAAGTAATCACTAAACCTAGTCTGTTTTCTTGACGACTGTCTCTAGAGTCTGTCCACTTCTCCCCACCCCCACTGCTGTTTTCTTCATTTAGATCGTCCTTGCCTCTTGACTGGATTGTTGAAACAGTCTCCTCCTCCTAATTTGCTTTCCTGGTTCCAGTCTTTTATCCCTTCAACTATCCTCCAAACTTTTATCATGATGCTTTTCATAAAATGCAAATCTGATCACATGACTACACTACTTAAAACCTAGGCCCTTAGAATAAAGTCTAAACTCCTTTGCATGGACCCTGAAGCCCTTCACCACTGCCTCATGCTGATGTCTCCAGCTTGTCTCTGGCTATCCGTCCAGCCTTACTGATCAGATATGCTATGTACCACTTGTCCAGCCTTGCTTTTGGAGAGGGCCTGTTAAAACACGTCCCTCTGCCTCTCTCCAATTTGATCAGGTGGCAGGGACTGAGAAACTGTCCTTCCCTGCTGGGTTCTGCCACAGCATCCTGGGCCCCATAGACATGTGTCCACTCATTGGCCCCCTGCACTAGACACAAGCTCAGGAGCACAGCGCCTGCATAGGAAAAAGATGCCTTTGTGTTCCCAGTTCCTAGCATGATGACTGACACAAAGGAGATGCTTAATAAACGTTGGATGAATGAAGGAATGAATGCATAAATCTGTTTTTCAGAACCTCTTTTTAAAATTTAGCAGTAAAGTGGAAAATGGACTGCCAGTAGGGAGTCTGAAAGCACACTGACTAGTTAAGAGCTAATTGACATATCCCAGACAAGATGAAGGGGACCTGGACTCAGGCAGAATCAATGGGAATGGAAATAAGGAGTCAGAATCAAGAGACTTTTGCTTCTAAAAAAAAAAAAAGGTATTCTATGAGCAAATGCAATTGATTGAGCATGGTGTACTTTCTGAAGGATGGCTCTAGTGTTTTAAATTTAGACAAAGGCCTGGAAAGCCAGCCATACCCTGTTCGAAGCAATCAATCAACAAACTTCATGAAAGTGAGAAGAGGTGATTGAAGTAGACAAGAGAGGTTAGCAAGGCACACAGAGTCTCTGATACAGAAATAAAGAGAGTGTTTTAACTGCTGAAGAATCAAGAGACTGACAAGGAGAGTGAAGATTTCAATGCAGAGGATGTAATAACTGGAAAAATTTGCTTCCGCCCTTAATATAGTAATAAAATTTGCAGACAGCTTATAATACCATACTGACTAAGAAGTTATGCATTATACAAGCTGCCTTCCATTTTGATGAGAGGGGTATAAAAGTAAGCAAGCATATTTCTGGGATTTATTGGGGGGAAATAACTAATTTCCAGGGCATGTCATAAGATCAGTGCAGCCTCATTCACTGACCCTCGACATATCCAGAGCCATAACATGAAGGCAACACTTAGGATATTCCTAAAACATGGAAAGATTCTGTTATGATATCTGTGCTATTAGCCAAAGAGTGGAAAAGGGAGAGGAATGGATATTTCCTAGGCACCTACTACGTGTAGGACACCATGGTTTACCACCTTTACTTTTAAAAAATAAACATAAGTTACTATGCTGTCATAACTGACTTTGGGAAATTCTTTTTGGAGATTGTTTTCTTCAAAAACAATGAAAACCTGTAAATACATTTTTTTCTAAATAGGTAATGAATACATGTTGTTAAAATGTTGGTAAATGAGTACAAAAAGGTAGAGTTAAAAATAAATCTCCTATCTCTGATACTGAGACACAATTACTTCTCTTTAAGACAATAACTAAAAATAATTAGTTATGCATCCTTCCAAGAATATTCTATGCATATGTACAATTTTACATAATTCATTCAAAATTTGTTGAATATACACTGAACACAGTTTACTATACATCTGTTCTGTGCTTTATTCTTTTTCACTTAATATATATTGGAGAGTTACCATCTTGGTACAAATTAGTCTCGCTCCTTTTTCTGGTCACATAACATTGCACTCTGTGAATGTATCATGTGTTATTTAGTGAAGCCTCTGTTAGTGAATATTAAGGATGTTTCCAGGTATTCTTTATACATACATAATCTCTCATACATGCAAATAGAACAGTGTATGTTGTCACTGTTCATATGTGAACAACATACATAATTTTAAATGTTCTGGCAATCATACTAAAAAAAGTAAAAGAGACAAGTAAAATTGTTCTTACTAATGTATTATATTTAACACATTATATCCCAAATATCATTTCAACATGTAAGTCATTATAAAAAATATATAATGAGATATTTTACATTCTTCTGCTTGCCGTAAGTCTTTGGAATTCAGTGCGTATTTCATGCATAATGTATATCTCAATTCAGATGAGCCACACTGCAGGTGCTCAGTAATCAGATGTGGCCACTGGCTGCTATATTGGACAGCACAGGTATATACATTCCTAGAAGCAGAATTGCTCAGAAGAGTATGTGCTTAAATTTTATGGTCATTGCCAAGTTGCCTTTCAGAGAAGTTGTACCTGTATACATTTCCCTCAGGTGAAAAATAGTATATCACTGAGTTTTAATTTGCATTTACTTTATTACATATGAGGTTGAGCATCTTTTTATATGTTTAAAAGCTATTTATATTTTGTTTTCTGTGGATAATTTTTATTTCCTTTGTCCATATTCTTTTCTACTGGATTGGTCTTTTTCCCCACAGATATGAGAGAATGAAAATAATCCCTTTATGTGTTAAAAATGTTGCAGTTTACCCTCTTTGGCTTTGGTTATGGTATTATTTTGCCATGCAAAAATGTTTACATTTTATGCAATTGAAATATCAATCTTTATAGCTTCTGAATTTTATCATGCTTATAGAAGTCTTCCTTTCTCTAAGATTATTTTTAAAATCTTTTCCATAGCCTCTTCTAATCCTCACAATAAATTTATGAAACTGGTGTCATTACTTCTACTTTACAGATGAGAGGATGGATGCTTAGAGAAATATTAATAAATTGCTTAAAGACACCCAGCTAAAAAACAACAGAGCTAGGATTCAAATCCAGTCTATCTCTAAAGACTATGCTTGCTCTTTTGACTAGACTGTTACATTCAAAGTAATCTGTTTTAGGTGTCTTACTATTGTCCACTTCTTTTAATCCTAGTGCTATATTAAACATAACATTATTATCAATACCTAGAACATTGCATTAATCTAACCTCATATTCCCACAAAATTCAAGATAAACAGAAACTAGCAATTTCAATCTCAGGGGAAAGAAACCAAGGATAATCAACTGGAGTGCAGGAATCAGGGGAGGCTAGCCCATGGGGATGATGACATCTGATCATTGCCATAAAAGCAAGATAGAAATTGGTCATGGAGAGAAAACAAAAATATAAGAATTCACTGAGATTGAACAGAAAACATTCAGGAGTTCACTTTTGGGGACTGAAAGGGAGAACAAATGACAAACTTCAGTGAGACTGCAAAGAGCCTTGTCTTCCAGACCAAAGGGCTTGGACATTTTTATACCAGCAGTTTGAGTCACTGATAGATTTTGGAAAAGGTACTGACATGATGGGAATTATACTTCAGAAAGGTTAATCTGGCTGGATGTGTAAGAGCTACTGGAGAGAGAGCTGGGGGGAGAGTGAGAAAGAGGAGAAAGGAGAAGATCATTAGGGTCCTGGAGAGGAAAATCAACCCATCTCATTATTGGATTACATGATTGTGCTGTATTCCTCTAACTTACCCTTTTCACCAAATTTCACTCCAAATGACAACTTGGGTTGTTTTCAGAATTCTAATATGTCCTTAAAAGACATGGATTTTTACCCCTTCAAGCTCAGAGGCAAATTCAAAAGAGAACTTTCAAAAATGTCTTGTGCAGTAACATCACTGCTAGGATAATTGTACAGACTCCCAAAGTGAACACCTCGAAAAACTTCCCAGTGTTTTCATTTTTAAAAAAATGTCACTTTATAATTTTATCTCATACGAAAACCAAATTTCAATTACCATAAGGGAGAAAAAAGTCTTCCTTTTTTATGTGTGACTTTTAGGGAATACATACATCTTAATCCATATGTTTAGTTAATAGGCAAGCCTCTTCAAAATGAAGACTAGTCTATGGGCACTCGTCTTAGTGTTTTAATCAGTATCTGTGACAGCTGAGTCTAAAAGGCTGACTGAGTTTCAACTGCAAACTGGCTTCTACCAGCATCATTCAACAGATTGTAGAAATCTGTTATTTCTGGTCACCCTCCATTCCTACCCTAGATTCTGGGAACAGCACCTTTTCCTCTTCCTTCTTTTGGATCTATTTCTACATCCTCAAATCATGTGATTCTGGTGGTATCACCATTCACAATACCTGCTGCCTGGCTTAAGAGTGGGCTCGTGACCCTGGCTGGCCTGACCAATCAGAGTCCTTCCCAGCAAGCTGTGTATTCTGAAGTGGGGAAAGAGACGTTTCCTCTTTCCTCTGGATTTACAAGGCTGAGAAAATATGAGCCCAGAGCCACCTACAGTCTGTCTCCCTCCATGGACAGGAAGTCTGTCAGCAGTAGAAGAGAACAAGACCAAAACAGAGGACAGATGTGTAAATGAGGGGTTATGCGTAGAGATGGGGAGAAAATGATACTATTATTATTTAAGACTCTGGATCTTCCCTTCTCCCCATTAACATGAACCAATAAATTGCTTAAGCTGATTTGAGTTTCTAGTACTTGCGATCAAAAGAGACATAATTGCTGCTCTTACACATTGGTTCTAATATTTTCAATCTGACTTAGTCTTTACCTCATTCAATCCCTTTGAAGCCCGTGTTCATTAGCTCTGTTCTCTTTCTTACTCTATTCTCTTAGCTTTTTTCCCACCTGTCTGGCCCCTCCATCTTGGTCTCCTTCTGCACTTTGCCCTCTGGGTTTTTACACCCTGCCTTTCTTCCTGTGAGATAGCATTAAAACCCACGGCTTCAAAAACCATTCGTACTGTATTTATTGTATATCAGACATCCCACAAGGACCTCACACTCAAAGGGAATGCAGAAAGCCTATCGTTTTTGATACCAAACCTGTTCCTTCTCCTACTATATTCTGCATCTCAACCAGTTAACTCATCACCCATCCAAAAGACCAAACCATAAACCCAAGAATCATTGTTAGAGTCCTCCTCCCCTATCTATCTTCTCATTCCCTCCATATTCTATCAATCATTAGATCATGTAGATTTCACTTTCTAAGTATCCTTCAAATTAGTGTCTACTTTTTACCTTAACATTCCCCTACCTTAGTTCAAACTATCTAGTCTGGGATGTTACTGTTACCTCCCAGTGAGTCATCTTGCCTCCAGATCTGTTTCTTTATAGTGTATGTTCCCTACTATTGCCAGGGCATCTTCCTACAAAGTAAATATGATCATTTCACTCCTTTCCTGAACATGCTTCAGGGAATGACTCCCATAGCTTTTAGGATAAAGTTCTAACTCCTTAGCTCAGGATACACAGACATTTGTCCGTCACCAAATGTTTATTAAACACTTACCGTGTCCCAAGTGCTATGGTAGATGCTGTAGTTGCAGAAAACAAAACAAAAACATGGTTTCTGCATAAAAGAGCTACTAGTCTTGCTTATGTTTTGCAAATAGGCTTAAAGTTTGGAGAAAGTCACCAAAAAATGTGATGGAAATTTACAACACAAATGCTGTGATTCAAGCTTTCTTCACTTTTTTCTAATTCCATGAAAAAACATCAAATACATGATCCAAGAGACCTCCACCTGGGTTATTTGCCTACTACAGACCCACTCTTACTTTAAGCCATTTTGTTTGAACTGTGATAAGGCCCTTCTAGAAAAGATTAAAGGAAGATTCAGCCCAAAGAGTGACTTTTTACGTTTCTTATACCTACTGATAGATATTAGCACTCAAAGGGACTTGAACACCACAGCCTTGAACTTCTGTATTTCGATGGAAAGTGCTTTGTCTGATTGTATCCGTGTAAGGTTCACCTTTGGGTCAGGTAGCTGTCCTGTGCTTTCTAAACACAAAATAAAAGATGTTCTATATCACTTGGTTTCTAATAACATGCCATAGGCTTTTCTGCCACATCATGGGGTTGTACTACCTAACTGGTTTGGTGCATGCTTTCCATCTACTACAACAAAGGGTACATTAGGTTTGCTTTATGTGTACAGCTTGACTTTGAGTAAGAACAGCTGCTCTCATTTTAAACTAAAGAAAAAACTAGGAATCATATCAGAGGGAACAATCCTTCACCTGATGACCTAATGGAGGTTTTTTTTTTTTCCTTGAAATTTCCATGAGTCTAGACACATCTTTTGTGAAGAAAAAAATGCTTCCTGGCTGTTAATTTGAAAGCTGGAAATTTTTGCTCTGGGTCACCTGGACTTTCATCACTGATTTCAGCTTATGAAGAGGGGAGAGTTGCCTCAGAGAAACTATTTTTGAAGGTGGACTAATAATGGTCTGAGGGTGACTCTAAGCAGATTGTTGAAAAGAAAGAAAGTTGTCTGATATATTTCCTTCTCCTTGCTGAAGTATTGACCAGAAAAGGGCTTCTTGGGTACTAGTAAAATTCTATTTCTTTATCTAGGTGCTGCTTACTAGGTTCAATTTGAAAAAATTCATTGAGCTATGTACTTAGGATTTGTGCAATTTTCTGTACGTATGTTACACTTCAGTAAAAAGTAAACAACAACCAATAACCCTGTAACATTTCCACCCAGCCTGGACAATACGCAGACATACATGCCTGTATGTGCGTGCACATGCTCCCTCTTCACGCAAAGGGATTATTTTCCCAAGAGCATCTCTTTCTTTTCTATTGGACTATAACTTCTCTTTCTTCTTTATTAGACTCTAAATTCCTTGAGAGTAGGACAAATGTCTTGTTTAGTTTGTACTCTATCAGAGCTAGCACGGAGAAGGTACTTGGTAAATATATGCTGAAGGAATAAATAACAAAACTAAAGAAATTAGGAACAGGTTTTAATGTCTCAGAATAGAAATACGATAAGTTAGTATTCTTTGCATTGTAAAAGACAATGACAGGGCTTCCCTGGTGTCGCAGTGGTTAAGAATCCACCTGCCAATGCAGGGGACACCAGTTCGACCCCTGGTGTGGGAAGATCCCACATGCCACGGAGCAACTAAGCCCGTGCGCCACAACTACTGAGCCTGCGCTCTAGAGCCCACAAGCTGCAACTACTGAAGCCCACGTGCCTAGAGCCCGTGCTCCACAACAAGAGAAGCCACTGCAATGAGAAGCCTGCGCACTGCAACTAGAGAAAGCCCACGTGCAGCAACAAAGACCCAACGCAGCCATTAATTAATTAATTAAAAGACAATTACGTCCATGACTATCTTAGACATTGGCCAGGTTCTACAGGCAGTTTGAATCTCATAATCCTGGCAAGTATTAAATACAATGTTTCACCAACCAAACCAGCCTATTCCTCAGTATTACCAGATAAATGTCAGGAAGAACAAGGTCTCTTGTTATTTAAGGACTGCCTTTAAAGGGTGTTGTAGCTGCGGTACTGTGGGGCAAGATGGATGGGCTTAGAACTGGGGCAGGGGACATAGCACACAGCACTGCCTCCATCCCTTAATTTATGTCATGAGAAGAGTCACTGATATTAGAGAGACCTGACCTGTCATGTACAGTTTATAGTTTTTTTGTTTGATTTTTTAACCTTTATCTTGAAAAAAAGAAAAAATCCATGCTTAGACTATTGAAGAATCAATAGAATAGAATGGGTAGAATGTTTTTAAATGTTTCTAGTTGAAGATCTTCATTACTGTTTTTATATTAGGTTTTTAGAAAGGCCCTCTGGAATAATAGACATCAATGCCATGTTTTGAGAAGCAGGGGTGGAATGGTAATGTATTAGTTTTGTCTTTCTGTTTAACAAATTACTCTGGAAAGTAACGGCTTAACACACAATAAATACTTTTTATTTCTTATAGTGCCCGTGAGTCAGGAATTTGGGAGCAGCTATGTTGTGCAAATTGAGGCTCAAAAGGTTAATTAACCAGTCTAAAGTTATACAATTAATAAATAGCAGGGCCAGGATCTGGAAACAGGTTTTCTGACTCTTAATGACCGAGGATGACACAAGTGGCCAGGATACCAGTTAGGAAGCTATTGCAATAGGTGAGGCAAGAAATAACTTGGGACAGTTACAATTTACAGTACAGGTACAACTGGAAATATTTTGACAGCCAATTGCAGAACTACGCTGAGAGCCAGGCAAGAGGGCCTCCTGCCCCGGGCACAGTGCTTTAGAAAGCTGTACCTTGGGCACTCCCCTACCCACAGAGCCAGATCCATAGGCCTAAGAAGACTGGCCTGCTGGAGCCCACGCTCCCCGCTTTAACCTCAGGTGCACAGAACCATAGAATTCCCTGTCTAGACTGCCCTCAGCTCATATCCAGAACCTTCATGGGATTTTTCTCCAGGTTCTTGCTGTTGAAGCCAGAACTTGCTATTTGTATACACAACTCAGGCCAGAGAAGTGGCCACAGTTGCCTAGTTGCCAAAGGTTTGGACAGAACTTCATAGTCAGGCGGGGCACCGGGGTGGGGGGGGGGTGCGGGGAACACGCATGTGTATGAGGCCTATCACAGTGCTGGGTGGAGCCAGGTGCAAAAAGAGAAAGGAGACAGGCCACAGCTGGGGGCATCTCACCTTGTACAGCCAAGTTCCTGCACAGCACATCAAGGAATCTGAGAATCCTGCATCCACATCGGGCCTTCCAGGTCATGATGTAAGTGTATTTGTCAAGTTAGGATGACAGAATATATTTTAGCTTAAAAAATTATAGCTTGACTTATAACTTTTAAGTATTTGAATATATGCTCCATTTATACCCTGGTAGATTGAATATGATCATATTGGAGATTTATTTTTCTGGCAATATTTTTGCCCAGATAATCTCCAAATTCTCCTACTATGAGCCCCTAGAAATGCTGGGTAAATGTAACAAATATTCCTTTAAGTAATAAGATTTCTTATTCTAAGAAATCCCCAAAGAAGGAAAGGGAGAAATGAAATCCAAGGTAGAGAGAGTATGAGCTGATTCTGTAGCCTCGCTGGATGAAGCATTTGGTTTGGTTAACCTAACGGTGTAGGTTTTAATAACTGTGAGGCCTGGGACTGCAGAGTGGCAAGTTAGAACAAAGATCCTTGCATAAAGCTGAGATCCTCAAAAGACTGTGTGGCTGGCAGAAAAATGGCTCCCCAAAGAGTTCCATATCTTAATGCCAAGAATCTGTGGATGTTACCATAAATGGTAAAGGAGAATTAAGGTTGCTAATCAAGTGACGTTAGAATAACAAGGTTATCCTGGGTTATCTGAGTGTTCTCAGTGTTATCACAAGGGTCCTTATAAGTGGAGGAAGAGTAAATTGATACAGCCACTATGGAGAACAGTATGGAGGTTCCTTAAAAAACTAAAGGTAGAACTACCATACGACCCAGCAATCCCACTACCGGGCATATACCCTGAGAAAACCGTAATTCAGAAAGAGTCATGTACCACAATGTTCATTGCAGCTCTATTTACAATAGCCAGGACATGGAAGCAACCTAAGTGTCCATCAACAGATGAATAGATAAAGAAGATGTGGCACATATATACAGTGGAATATTGCTCAGCCATAAAAAGAAAGGAAATTGAGTTATTTGTAGTGAGGTGGATGGACCTAGAGTCTGTCATACAGAGTGAAGTAAGTCAGAAAGAGAAAAATAAATACCATATGCTAACACATATACATGGAATATTAAAAATAAAAAGGTTCTGAAGAACCTAGGGGCAGGACAGGAATAAAGATGCAGATGTAGAGAATGGACTTGAGGACACAGGGAGGGGGAAGGGTAAGCTTGGACGAAGTGAGAGAGTGGCATTGACATATATACACTACCAAATGTAAAATAGATAGCTAGTGGGAAGCAGCCGCTTCCCCCTTAAAATTTCCTAATCATAGTAAATAAAGTGTCAAATAGAAGTTCACACCCCTAGAGAATCAGCTACCTACCTTGGACATGTTAGTCAATGCCCAGCACTCCACTGATAAGACACTCAGTAATCTTTTTTTGCCCATTTCCAACTTTTGGATAATTTTTCTTAACATCCCAAAGGTTTAAAAATACCCCTAATAAACTCCATTTACACATCTATTAACATAAAAATTAGCCCTTCATTTTACTCCATGGGTTTTTCCCAGAATAACTTTAAAGAGAATAATACTTCAGTTGGTAGTAAGAAATAATACTATCAGGCTACTCAAAATTGGTATAGCTAAGGTATAATAGGCTTTCATTTTATCATAAAAATTAACATCAATGCCACAACGCTAGTGAATGTTTGCAAAGATTATTACATCTTTCCTGCCACTTTCAATCTAGTCTCCCTACTGCAGCCACAGAAATCTGAAATGCAAATATGACTGCTACTTCCTGGCTGCAAGTCCTCTCTAGCTTTGTTACCAAAAGCTCAGCCTCTTTGTACACGGGTGCCAAATCAAATCTCGGAGGCAGAGTTTTGGGTGAAGTAGAAAAGGATAGCTGGACTTACCTGGTGGTGCAGTGGTTAAGAATCCGTCTGCCAGTGCAGGGGATATGGGTTTGAGCCCTGGTCCGGGAAGATCTCATATGCCATGGAGCAAATAAGCCCGTGCGCCACAACTACTGAGCCTGAGCTCTAGAGTCCGCAAACCACAACTACCAAAACCTGCGTGCCTAGAGCTTGTGCTCCGCAACAAAAGCCACCACAATGAGAAGCCTGCCCACGGCAATGAAGAGTAGCCCCCACTTGCCGCAACTAGCGATAGCCTGCGCACAGCAACAAAGACCCAATGCAGCCAAAAATAAATAAATAAATTTATAAAAAAGAAAAAAAGAAAGAAAGAAAAGGATAGCTTTATTGCTTTGCCAGGCAAAGGGAGACACCCTGGGCTTCTACCTCAAAAAACTGTGTGTCCCAACCCAGGAGGATTTGATGAGGGGTCTTATAACAATGGTTCAAAGGTAGGGTCTCTGACAAGATTAGGGTGTGAGCAGGGCTTGCATTCCCTTAATCTCACCTCAGGTCTCCTAATCTTGATGAGCTTCTCTGGTCCTTTGAATCTTGCCTCAGCTGGTTTCTTGGTTGCCCCTCCCTTGATGAGCAACTGTCCGAATCTGGAACTCTGGGAACATGAGGCTGGAGTCCTGCCTACAAGAAATGGGGGACAAAAGGGCCTCCATGCCTGGGAGGCCCACAGGGCCTCACTCGTTTTCAGCTTTCACAACTCCTTAATATGCCCCATACAGTAATTTGTGCCCAGATGCCTCTCTAGCCATTTCTCTCACAGCCCTGACCCCAGTACCCAGGCTTGTGCTACACCAGCAAAATTGAACCTCTTTCCATTTCTGGAAAAGCCACCCTCCATTTTGCCTTGAGGCGTCCAAATTATACTGTTGTCTTAGTCTAGGCTGTTTTCCTCCACTTCCAGAGGCTACTTCTTACTTGTATATCTATACCTAGGATTAGTTTAAAAATTGTCTTAGCCCAGGTTTCCCAGACAACAGAGTTTAGGGCCAGAAATCAGTGCTGGTACTTTACAGAGGAGGCAGGGAGGGATAATCTAGGGTGAGTAAGTGGGGGAAAGACTTGAGTGAAGGAGGAAAGGATGTGAACTATGTTACCACACTGGCTACTGTTTCCTGATGCGCCTGGAAGAGATACATCAGTTTGCTCAGCAAATGTGTTTGCTGAGTATTTAGAAATCCTCAAGATGACTGTACAGAGAAACAATGCCTCCGACTGAGAGGAAGGGAGAAGGGGAATCTGTTTGCCCAGACCCCATCTGCCTCTTGCTTCCCACTGGACAAAGTCCACCCATACGGAGTCAACTGCCCCATTCTTTTAGGTCATGTCATCTGGCCCTTTCTGAAGCCTCTCAGGATACTGGATTCCATATCCCACAGTGTAGTGTCTAGGGGATCAAAATATGCCACCCCAAAATATGCCACTTAAGCATAAGGGTTATTTTGAGCTAAAAGCATTTGAGATTCAACAGATGCAAAAAGAAGCCTTCCCAGAGCTTCTCTTATCTATCAAAGAGCAGGAACTTCTGAGAAATGAGGACTGCCAATAAATCCCCTCTCCCAGGGAAGTTTATGGCCATGAAGAAGATAAAAGTTGGCACCGAGATGGCCTGAACAAACAAAATATATTCCAGTGGTTTCCCCCATATATTTACTTTGCCCCAGTTTGCCACCCTTGGAAAACTTAACCTTTTTTTTTTGTCTTGTCATTTCTCTAGGAATTTATCGTCCTTTGTTAAGATGCTCTATAAGCCCAAGTTCTAACCACCCCTTTGAGTTACTTGTCACTGAGTTTCTCCCATGTGTATGCATGTCACACACGTTAATACATTCTGTTTTTCTCTTGTTAATCTGTCTTTTGTCATCCAGTTCATAGAGCCTTAGTCAGTGAACCTAGAAAGGAAGAGAAAACAGTACTTTTTTTTTTCCTTCCCTAAAAGTGTTTCCAGAGTGAGGGGTTAAATGTGCTAGTTTGGGTGCTCTGAGCAGCAGATTCAGGGCTGGATTCGATGTCCAAGATATTCATAAGGTGAAAGAACTATGAGGGAAACGGTGGAAGGAAAAAAGGTGGAGAAAGCATAGGGATGTAAAGCATGATGGAGACAGGGAAGGAGGTTCTAAGAAAGTTTCAGTCAGGATGCTGGGGAATTGCAGGGCCAAAGTCACCTCTCACAGGAGTCCCACGTCTCATGGGGACAGGCCTGCCTCAGTATCCCTGTGTTGCTTAGTCACTGGCTGAGAGCAGTCTGGGGAACAGGGCAAATTTCTATTCTCGTTATCAGAAAGCAACTTTTACTGCATTTAAAAACAAATTTTAAAATTACACATGTGGCTATTCCCACTTGATGCAAGGATTTTCAGAATAGAATCTGAATAGATTTTCAGAAATCTTTTAAATGTGACCGAGAGGAGCATCTCTAAATATTCTAAAGTTTGAGCAGCGCAAACCAAACTCAAAATTAGAATCTTTATGTCAAACTCAAAGTAACAGCCAAACTTAAATTAAAAACCATCTTTCAGTATGTAATATTAGGTGAGTTGGCCCACCATTAGAGTAAACTTCGCTGTAATTCCATCTTCTCCCATGTCCTCCCCCAAGGCTCTGTAGGTTAGTTTCTATCTCTTGCCAGCTCTGTGTTAATTCCAACATTCTGGCATTGGAATGTGGTTTCTGTTTTTATATCACCTTTGGCTCGGAATTCCCAGGTCTCTGAATTAATTCAGTTTATGGATCATCTTCCCTCCTGCACCCTAGTCCGGGACCAGTCTTCCCTGATTTCCGCATTGATGTCTGTCTTTCACAGAAGGCATGTGTGTGTGGAGCAAGGGAAAGGACTTTAAGTCTCTCTGTTGCTTCTCACCCTTTTCCCCTCAGGGTTGTTTCTTTTCCTACTCCTCCTTTCCATTGGTCTCCCCAGTAAATGAATTTCCCTTTAGCTTTTCCTGTAAAACAATTTAGACCACTACCTCCTCCTTGCTCAGGGCTTCCATTTACTTATACTTAATATGCTCTGTAAACAACAGACCGTTTTCTCCAGCTCTTCTGTCTTGAGAAGCACCAAACTCTGCTACCAGCCTCTGAAATTATATAGCTGAAGCAAGAGATCGATTCAAAGGTAACTGAAAAATAATTGATGGCACCCTCTTCCCCACTCTTCTCTAGTTTCCTACAGAGGTTGGTGAGGGCCAAAGTGCCCTCCATGGTGGGATGGGTCGCAAGGCAATTTCAAAGGGGGAAGGGATCAGTATATTCCCTACTAAATAAATTATGCTTCCCTCCTCACTTTTGAAAGCAGATGCTCCTAAAGTCAGTTTTGGTTTTAAATAACACATTTTTGTCCTCTTCATTTCACATCTGTTACATCACTACACCAGAACATATTTAATAAAGAAGTCCATGCTAATCATTAATTATGATACCAACATACCAGTTGCATTGTATTCTAATATAACTCACACTTGTGGATTTCAAAGAGCTCGCCCAGATTTAATTAATCCTCAGCTTTGCAAATGAAAAGCATCAGTTTCTACCCGGCATGAGTTTGTGTTTCTAATCTGCTCCTTAAGGTCACCTCATTTTTCTTGAAAATGTACATTTATAATTTAACATTTCAGATCTTTCACATTCCCTATTAAGCAATTATTTTGATTACTTCATTATCTTTCTTTTTTTTCCGCTAGACTATTTAGGTTGGTTTCTGCCTACCGCTGGCCAAGTGTAATTCCTACATTCTCTCTCACTCTCTTTATTAGCATGATTTGCATTAGCAAGGGATTCATTTTCATTCTGGAGACTGAAAACAATTTCATTATCTGATAAAAATTACCTTTTCATATGCTGTAAGAAGCAATTCTCCTCATTTATGGTCTCATTAGGCATTTCATCTACCCAATACATCTTCTCAATTCTTCCTCTTTCCGGAAGTAGTCGTTCTGGGCTCAACTAACAATATCTTGGGCTAGGGATTCTCATTTTTGCCTTTCTTCCCTATTTTGTTCTTTCCTTCCCTAGCGAATTAACTTGCATCATCTCCTCCCGTGAACCCTTGTTAGTTCCCTCTGTTCCTAAACATTTCCTTCAGGCTTTGTTCTAACATCTTTATTGTTGTACCATGAATTGTAAGTCTGCATTTCTGTTGTCCTTAATAGACTAGCAGCATCTTATGGGCTGGGCCACAGCTCACAGATCTTTGTGTTTCCAAAGCCTGGCACTGTGTTTAGTGTATAGCAATGATCAAAAAATGTGTATTGAATAAAATGAAGGATTAAGTACCCAGGCAAAACTCATTTTTATTTTGAAATTTTATTCTTTTCAAAAGACAGGAATGACTGGAGAAGCCAAAGCAACTTGATAAGGAAGTAGATCAGTTGGACAAACTGAGAGGAAGCTGAAGAGAGAGACAGATCTGTAAGTAACAGGAGGGGAAGTAGTTAAACTGCCTCAGTGGCAGCTAAAATGCCCTGATGGCTGCAAGAGGCCAGCTGGGCGAGAGCAAAAACTCAAAGCAATACCTGGAGCTCTTGGATACATCATAAATGATCAGATGGGGCGAGATCCAAGTCTGAACTGGAGCCTGCTGTGCAAGCAAGATATTGAATCATGACTATTTCTTCCCACCAAATCTCCAAAAGCTCACAGATATTGCTGAAAAATTCCTCAGTCTAATGTCACAGTCTTGATTTATTTCTCAGTTTTACTCATCCCTTGAGGAGGAAAAAAAGAGCAATCAGAATACTTCCTTTTCACCATAAGTGTGCTAGAAAAATAAACAGTCCCACAAGGGATCCACGTATGATTTTTCCACTTTACAATGGTGCAAAATCAATATGCGTTCAGTAGAAACCATACTTTGAATTCTGAGCTTTTCCTGGACTAGTGATATATGGCACAATACTCTCTGATGATGCTGGGCAGCGGCAGTGAGCCGCAGCTCCCAATCAGCCACATGATCACGAGTGTCCATAACCGATACACTTAGAGCCATTCTGGACCCATACAACCATTCTGTTTTTCACTTTCATTACAGTATTCAGTAAAATACATGAGATATTCAACACCTTATTATAAAACAGGCTTTGTGTTACATGATTTTGCCCAACTGCAGGTTAATGTAAACATTTTAAGCATGGTTAAGGTAGGCTAGGCTAAGCTCTGATGTTTGGAGGGTTAGGTGTATTAAATGCATTGTTTTACTTATGATATTTTCAACTTACAACAGGTTTATCAGGATGTAACCCCACTGTAAGTAGAGAGATATCTGTTATAAGGAATGCTGAAGCACCATCCTGTGGCATTGGGGTCAATTCCATGGGAATGTGTGCACCCCACCCCACCCCCCACCCCGCCACACACACTCTTCTTTCCCTGAGATTGTTTTGGGACCAACTGGCAGTCTGATGTAAACAATTTATAGCAGATATTTAAAAGGTAATTAAATGGATAAAGAAAATGTTGTATATATACACAATGGAATATTACTCAGCCATAAAAAAGAATGAAATAATGCCAGTTGTGGCAACGTGTACGGACCTAGAGATTATCATACTAAGTGAAGTAAGTCAGATAGAGAAAGACAAATACCATATGGGATCACTTATATGTGGAATCTAAAAATAATACAAATGAATTTATTTACAAAACAGAAACAGACTCGGACATAGAAAACAAACTCTATTTACTCTCTTATTCCTCTCTTTGTAGGATGAGTAACCAACCCAGATTGCCTGGGACTTTTTCCAATTTGGGGATTGTCCTGATTTTTGCACTGAAAGTTCATGTCCCAAGAAACATCTCAGTCCCGGGCAAAGTAGAAAGATTGTTAACTCTATCATTTTGTCTCAAATAGTTTTACCTGTCTCTCTGAAGCAACAAAGCCAGCCCACACCTATGGCTCACAGGAGCCACCTGTTCCAATAGACATATCAAACAACTTCCAAATCAAGACAACTCTCCCTATACCAGATGTTGAAAAATAAACCTTTATCAATTAGATGCATACACACTTGGGATTGTTCTGTCATCTTAATGAACTGATGTTTTTATAATTATGAAATGGTCTGTTTTGCCTCTGGCAGTAATCCATGCCTTGAGATATACCTTGATGTTAATAGAATCACACCAGCTTCCTTCTGTTTAGTGTTTGTATGGTATACGTTTCTCCATCCTTTTGTTTCCTTCTGTGGTACCTAATTTGCTGTTAAGTTCATCCAATGAATTTTTAATTTCAAATATTATAGTTTTCAGTTTGAGGATTTCTATTTTTTTTTTACTAGTTTCCATATCTTTCCTGATATTCCCAATCTCATCACTCATTTTATCAATCTTTCCCAGTAGATTCTTCACACGTATATCATAGTTATTTTAAAGTCTTTATCTGCTGATTCTAACATCTGGGGCTTTGTGGATCTGTTTGATTGTTTTTTCCCTCGATTGTGGGCCACACTTTCCTGCTTCTTTGTAGATACAGTAATTTTTCCTGGAATACTGTACATTGTGGGCTGTAGATATGTTTCCTTCCTTTGGAAAGTGCTGAGTTTTGTTCTAGTAGACATACTGATGAATCACCTTGATCTTGTGGAGCCTTGATGGGATGGGCTTATTGTTGTTTTGCCCTTGGGCCTCAGTTGGAGTCCTTAGTCCTGCATCTTTATTCTTAAAGTGTGGCCCTCTTAGGGTTTCAATGGAAAGCACAAAGAACTCAGTAAGTTCCTACTTGGCTGGACTTGAATTCCAAAACTTGTCTCCCCAGCACCAAGCACTGGATGAAATCTCTGCTCAGTACTTTTAATTCCACTGGATTCCCCGAGGTCTCATTGTGGACACCTGCAGTTTGGTAGTCAGCCAACAATTGGAGGAGAATTTGTCCACAGATCTGGGGGCTCCCCGCCCTGCCTTCTTATTTTCTGGAACATCCCTCTTTAATTTCCAGCAACTCCAGCAACACCACACTCTGACTTCTGAATTTTCAATCCAATCAGTCAGCCTCTTCCTGACAGGGCTCTGTTTCTTAAGTACGTTACAAAATGAGGAGTGTCCTCAAGGAAAAAGCTGTCCAATGTGGATCTCACCTACTTTGTTTCCCTTATTGCAAGAATCATGTCCCCTCCAGTGTCTGCATCTTTTTAGTCACTCCCCAGGATTTTCAAACAGCTATTTAATTCTGATCTTATAATTGTTTATGCTGTTTTTTTAGTCAAAAACTCAAAACTGTGATGGGTAGATGGTCATTCAATAAATGCTACTCTGCTACTACCAGAAACGAACTCCCCTTATTACTGAAAACAAACAAAATTATGGTCTTTGTAGGCAGAACTGAACTTTCATGGAAGGTGTGTGTAATACTGTAAGAATGTAATAATAGTAATGATAGTAGGAGATCACCAGTATTGATCTCTAGCCCACTGTTTTTGATGCTTTATCTATCCCTAATTTGCAGATGAGAAAACAAGTACAGACAGGTTAAGAAACTGGCCAAGTTCATAAAGATGGTAAATAGGAAAACCAGAACTCCAACCCACATGGACTGATGGCTCTCTTAACCATTAAGCTATGATGCTACTTAAGTGGGGGCTGGTTGTTCCTTGATAGGGACAGTCCAGAGGGAATTCAGCTTAGAGAATTCAACTGAATAACCTTTATGGTTCTTTTAAACCTGTGAATCCACTATTCTATAAAAATTATAACCCTCTATCAGCAAAAAATATTAACTTTTATGTTAGAAAAATTATTCTCCCTCAATCAGAAATCCAGAAAAGGTACACATAATAAGAGTATTTGCATGCCTACCCATCTCTTGCAAAATCAGTTCTTTTTTCTCTCCTTTAGAATTTGACTTACAGCATCTCAAGCAGAACTATATATTTGTGGTTGCCTGATTGCTGCAGTGCTAGTTGTCTCTTGTGTTCATTCTGAATGCAGTGTCAAGATTCATAAACCAATTTACTTCAAGCAGTTCAGAGCACCAGCCTTTGAAGTTCTGAAGAATAGCTGTTTGGGTGTGTTTTTCCACACCACCCCAAATATATGTGAAAAATATTTTTAACCAGAGAAATTGCTCTAAGGAAAAAAAAAACACACACACATTGAAGTATTTTTCCTCAGACAAAAACAAAACTGTTCTAAAGATCAATAAAAATACCCCTTTCCTTGACATCCCTCCCTTGCTACAATACATGCCTTCCAAATTGCTATAAACCAATGAATCAGAAATGGATATTGTTTTGTGAAAATAAAATAAATGAAAAACCCTTGAAAGAATCATCTACAGTCCTTGCAATGATCTTTGAAATGTGTTGTATTTTACTGTAGGCTGCTGGTGAAGACACAGTTTACATAGAGCATATGCTCACGAGGAACCTCAGGAAAAACAGTTTTCTGGAATTAGTACCAGGAACAGCAGCACTTCTCCTAAGTCCATGGTCTGTGTTTCCCTCATTACAAAGTTGATCTTGTAATGCATTATATTTACTTGCCAAAACATGTTGCAGGAAAGCACACAACTATGCGGCTGACCCCTAGTAAGACTAAAGCTTGTAACAGCATCTTTTTTCAAGAAATTAACGCAATTCCTGGCTCCATCTTACTTTCCTACTTTTATTTGTTTTATTGGCCTCATTTTTCTTATCTGGTTTCAGCGAATGCATATTTGTAAGCTACCTTAAATCCTTTTTCGGGCAAGTCTGAATAAAACCAAATAAATGCTCTCGATTTGACTAACACAGCTTTAAAAATAAGAACTGCCAAACAGTAAATGAAAATTGAGAGCCAAGTGAAAACCTGACAAAAATTCACAAAACATATAAAAAGGATGAATAGCCTTGATCATGCGGAATCTTGGAAATCAACAAGAGGAAAATAGGTGAGCATACAAGTAAAAAATTGAGGAAAGGTTCTGAAGAAGTATGAAAACAGAAAAAAATGCAATGGGAAGATAACAAATGTGAAAAAAAAAGTTCAATCTCAGTTGTAGTCAAAAACATGCAAATCAAAATTTAACAAGAAACTTTCATAAACAATGGAAAAATAAATTTGTTTCCTTGAAATCCACCTACTTTGCTCCCGGATCTCAAGGAGGGGGACAGACATGTAAATAAGCATGTATGGGATAGAGTGGGTGTGACAGAGCATACATGCATTTACAGGGAAACACCAGGGGGAAGCTGAAGAGACAGGTTCATGGTAGGAGAGATCCCAGCTGAATCTGAAAAGAAGAGCTGGAGTCATTAGAGGTGAGTTTTTGAAAGTAGGGACTGCCTAAGTGGAGCCCATCAAGTGCACAGTCTCTGGCATATAGTGGGCACCTGATAAATATTTTTAAAATAAAGAGTGAGAAAGGACATGTCTGCTGGGAAGCAAAGACACAGAATAAAATCTATCAAATGAACAAGTGCATATATGAATAAATGAGCCATTTGTCAGGGAAATACTAATGCATCTCTGAAAGAGAGATCAAATGACCAGCCTCCAAAGCACAAAACGAAGATTTGGTTTTTTTCCTTTCCTATGGATCATTACCATACACTTTATTACTCAGACAGAGAACTCTGGACAATTGTTTTGGATCCACTTACATCCTGATTTTTCTAATTGCATTTCACTCCAACCACCAGGCCTAAATATTCCCAACTCAGGCATTTTCCCAGCCAATAGACTCTGAAAAGGCCCATCTGTGCTACACCTTTAGGGAATATGGATAGTTGCTGCAAATCTCAATACTTTTCAGTCTGAAGATGGTTTTTTTCTGGCTATTAGGGAAAACAGATGTGCTATAGGGAATACATTTATTTATTTATTTTTAATAAATTTATTTATTTTTGGCTGCGTTGGGTCTTCGTTGCTGTGCGCGGGGTTTTTCTCTAGTTGCAGAGATTAGGGGCTACTCTTCGTTGCGGTGGTGTGGCCTCTCATCGCAGTGGCTTCTCTTGTTGCGGAGCACAGGCTCTAGGTGAGCGGCCTTCAGTCGCTGTTGCTTATGGGCTCTAGAGCACAGACTCAGTAGTTGAGGCACACGGGCTTAGTTGCTCCAGGGTATGTGGGATCTTCCTGGACCAGGGCTTGAACCTGTGTCCTCTGCATTGGCAGGCGGATTCTTAATCACTGAACCACCAGGGAAGGCCCCGAGGATACATTTAAATGTTAACATTGGTTGCTTCACAGTAGCGGATTTCTGAGTAACTTTTATTTTCTACTTTGTACCTTACAGTATTTTGCAAATCCTCTACATCAGTTCTGAATTGCTCTTATAATGACAAGAAATCAGGTCAAGAAATTCCTGTGCATCTGTTGGGGGAGAATTAGCTTAGGAAAGTCGTGGCACTACTTAGAAATCTACTGAGTTTTCACACTGTGGACCATTTAAAGGGAGGGTTCAGGGCGATTTGTACTTGAGCAGAATATGGTTTTAGACATGCTCCATTCTAAGCTATTAAATAAAAAATGTATAAATGTTATCTTAAATATCAAACACAACCAAAGGCAATTTTATAGCAATTAATTTTGTGTCACCTCCAAAGATCCAGTTGAAAATGTCCTTGTTGTAATAAAATTCCTACGCTTCTTAACCCAGCATTTTAAGTGATGAATTTAATTATGAAGAAAACTGCTGTCACTAAAGCCTTCTTCTCAATCATACTTGTGTTTATGACAAAAAAAAAAATCTTTTGCCATGGAAATTTTAGTGTCAAAGTTGCAACTCATAAAGCTTTACTGAAGTGTAAAGTAAAAATAGGAGGTGATCTTTGGCAAAGAGAAACTTCTTCCCTAATATATTTTTAAAAACATTGAAATTATGGACAGCAGCTAGATTTTACAAGTGAACTCATTTTGCATAACCAAAAAATCATGTGAAAAGTTTGGCAAATATCTAATTTTGGAAAATCAAATAATTTAAAGTGTAACTAGGGAACTCACAAAAGACAGGAATTGCACTGGGAATCCACCTCCATTTAATTAAACATTTACGGAGGCTCTACTATCTTATAGTAAAAATTAATATATTCATAGACAGAGTTTTCTAAAATTGGGCACCTATATAGCTTGACATTAGTTTTAAAATTGTTTTAAGTTGCCATTAAAACCCCAAATAATGGAACCAGATATGAATGACACAGTTACAGTTGTATAATGAGACCAGGATCATTACTCGCATGTAATAGTTACTTACTGATAGGTGAGCCAGTAACCATACTAAGCTTGCCGGCCAACAAGATGAGGAAGGTAAACGATGTGTTTCTTTTTAATTTATGAAATATTTCATGTATACAAAAAAGTAGAAACCAATATAACAAACAGCTTAAGAAAGGAAATTTTACAACTGAAACCTCTTGGGCATTCTTACTTGACCTCATTTCCTTCCTTCATCCAAGAGGTGACCACAAACTTGAATTTGGTATTGACCATTAATTAACCTGCCTTTAAAAAGAAGTTTAGTGTATATTTATACATCTATAAATATTATATATCATTTTTCCTGTTTTCAAAACTTTAAATAGTATCTCCCTATATGTATCCTTCTATATCACTTCATTTTTTTCTTTTGCTCAACCTACTTTTGAAGCATATCTAGATTGATGTATATCTCTGTAATTCATTTACAACTGCTCTGTGGTAGTCTATTATTCATTTATACGTTTTATATAATATTCTACTGTATGTTACACAATTATTTATTTATCTATTATCCACCTGAGGGATAGTCAGTAGGGTTTTGTGTGTGTGTGTGTGCGCGCTATTGTAATCTATGCCTCAGTGAACATTTTTGCATAAGTTTCCCTGGGCATATAGGTGGGCGCTTCTTTCGGGGATATATCACAAGCATTTCAAATATAAGAAAATGAAAAAGGATGGTTAAACAGTGGACTTCTGGATCCACTATTTTCTTCCCTAACTCCCAGTTAGTGGCTTGTCCAATCCTATGCACACAAAGATAAATTAAAGTTTAAAATAATATTTTATTTTTCTACAGATTGAAGATGTTCATGATGACATTATGTATATTTCACCTACGTTTCCAGGCTTGTGGACACCTTGTAGATTAAAAGATACATCAACAAAAAATGATGTACCCGTCTCAAGACAAATGAAAGCCAAAGGACTGTAGGGCGGGCTCAAACACTTATGACACCCTTGTGCTAAGGTTATAAGACCTTGCTGTGAAATGTAACAATACAGAACTATGTGCCCTTGGGCATTGTTAAAAGCCAAATTATCACTGCACCAGGAAGTACTCCAGGAGTTCTGGGAGCCTATGCTCTGTCATTTGAGCTGCGATGGAGGGATCTGTATAATGCTGTCCAGAAGGGGAAAGAAGGACAATGCAGACCAGAGGCAGAAGCCAAGTTTCTAGTACTCTCCAAAAATGTACCATTTTTTTCCCCCTGCAATTCAGTGAAGGAGAACAAGTCAACCAGACCGGGGAATATGGAAAGTGCCTACACGTGTACTGAACCGAGACTACTGCATTTAAGCCTCTGAATAGCTGGCAGGTGGTCAATTTCTTAAGCGATCTCTTGGAGATTGATATGGGGAAAGATATGGGGAGCACTGGGGTTTTATTACCCATCACTTAGATGCTAGCACCGGCTCCTCTTCTCTCGCTCCCTGCTTCTCTCCCCCTCTTTCTCCTTCTCTTCTTCCCATTTTACTTTGTCTCCTGTCATTCTCTGTTATAATTAAGACAAATAGAAAACATTGCAGGTGTCTGCTATAAAACATCTGTAGATACTGTACGTTGCATGGGGGAAAAAAAGCAGCTGCAAATTGTGTAATTTGGTCTTTGAAGAAAGCCTGAAAGACATTTCCGGAAACAAATACATCTTTCATCCTGGTAGACGTTGAATTTTCTTTTTGTTTGTACTTCAGCCCAGTTCATCACCGTTTTCTCACTGCCTTGCACAGAAAGTTTCAGCGCTAACCAGTGACTGTTGTCCCTATTTTAGAAGAGATGGGGGATTTCTGGAATGATGCCTTAAAATGGGGAAACCGTGACTGCAGGGTCTGGTGCAGTTTTAGACAGTGTTTCTCTCAGTCAAAACAAAACCTAAGAATGACAGCATCTGTAAGTTACTAAATGTGGGAAGAAAGTAAAAATATGCTGAAATATTACCTGCAATAGTTGGAAGGGACCTGTCTTCCCCAAAGGAAAACAATGTATTGGCATGGATAACACTGGGGACACCCCATGCTTTCTTGGGTTATCCATTCAGTCTGCAAGTGATTTTTAACAATCTCTTTCTAGGGTGTTCCCCACTAGGTATTCCAGTTTTAGCTTGAGGTTCAGCTATGTCTTCCTCTCCCTTGATTTTCAAATTTCCCAAAGCAGTAGAGTAGGTACAAGGGCTGGGGAAGCCAGGTTAACAACAAAGAGCTCAAATTCTCCAGTCATGAAGAGCTGGGATTTAGATCCTGGCTCTACCTCTGAATATGATCATTGGACAAGCTGCTGAACTGCTTGATGCCTTTGTTTCCTCATCTGTAAAACAGAGCCAGTCATCCTATGTGCATCACACTCCTAATTCTTGTGAGTCCAGAAGGAGATAATGCATATGAAGTATTTACTTATACAGTGCCTTGCACGGTAAATGCTCCAGAAAGGATAGACAACAAATGCAGTGATAGTTTTTTTAAGGAACTTCCTTAAAAACTAAAACTAGAGTTACCATATGATCAAGCAATCCCACTCCTGGGCATGTATCTGGAGAAATACCTAATTTGAAAAGATACATGCAGCCCAATGTTCATAGCAGCACTATTTACAATAGCCAAGACATGGAAGCAACCCAAATGTCCATCGACAGATGAATGGATAAAGATGTGATATTATACACAATGGAATATTACTCAGCCATAAGAAGATTGAAATAATGCCATTTGCAGTGACATGGATGGACCTAAAGATTATCATACTAAGTGAAGTTAAGTCAGAGAAAGACAAATATCATACAATATCGCTTATATGTAGACTCTTAAAAAATTATACAAATGAACTTATTCACAAAACAGAAATAGACTCACAGACACAGAAAACAAACTTATGGTTACCAAAAGGGAAGAGGGGGAATAAATTAGGAATTTTGGATTAACAGATACACACTACTATATATAAAATGATAAACAATAAGGATCTACCATAGCAAAGGGAACTAAATTCAATATCTTGTAATAACATGTAATGGAAAAGAATCTGAAAAAGATATTCTTTTAAATGTATACATATATACATATATGTATATACATATGTGTATATAAATATATATATGTATAACTGAATTACTTTGCTGTATACCTGAAACATTATAAATTCACTATACTTCAATAAAAAAATAAAAAAAAACAAACAAAAAAACGATAGTGATAGTGATGGCAGTGGTGGTGGTGATACCTTTGCTTCCCCTCCTTTTAGAGCCCCATACTGTCACCTTGCCTGGGTCACGTATGTACATATATACATACAAAACATACTTACATATGTACATCCACCCATCCAATTATTCATTCAACAAATATTATAGACCTTTATTAGGTGCCAGGCATCATTCTAAAGTTCTATAAAACACTACATGTATTTGTGTTCATTAATTTTTAAATAAAGAAAAACAAAAAGCATCCAATTAGTAAAAACTTAACAGAAATGAATAATGAAAGACATGCATATACATTCTCAGTAAATGAATATTAGGTTGAAGTGAAGGGCCTTGGTTATTAGTCAGGCTGTATTTCCACACTTACGTTAAATGTGCAGTGCCTCCTGTTGTTCCTTTTGCCTCTGGTAGCTAACCTTTGCATAATAAATTAAACTTCCCTTGGGAGAAACACAAAACCCTTGAAAGCTTTCTCGATCCCAGCAGAGAAATTTATAAACCCCAGTCCGAGGCCAAAGGATTTGGAAACCTTCACCACCTTAGCACCATCACTTTCTGAACGGCTTTTCTGGCTGACCCAAATTTTATTTTGTTTGAGGGTATAGCCATCAGGCAAATTTTCTTTCTGAATTCAGTGGTAAACATTTTGTTCCTTTCTTTTTCACTACAACATGGTTTCCTGTGGGTCTCTTGCCTTTGCTTCTTTCCTTTCCATTGTATGCTGCATGCTCACCTTCCCTGAAAGCCAGGCTATCATTCATTCATTCCCTCATTCATTCTCTTTCACGCAATCAACACTTATCAAATGTCCACTAGCGCCAAGAATGTGTCACTCTTCTCCTTAATCACCAGTGATGCTACCCTATCATATACTGAATCAAGGCCAAAGTCTTCACTCCAATTCCACCCTTAGAGTTTATCTTATTTCCATCATGACTGTCCAGATTGGTAGCAGGAGAGTCCTTTGCACATACACTATATTCATTTTCACTTTTATGCCTCTGTTCTCCAACAGCATCTTCCCTACCAGCAAATTTTCAACCATTATTACCCTTCTTATCATTAAGTCTTGCTCAAGACTCATTTCTTTTATGCAGTATTCTTGACAATTCTAGCTTGGTTATTCCCAGACTTTGGACTTCATGGATGTGTAAATGAAAAAACAAAATAAACAAAAAAGACAAAAACAAAACAAAAACCAAAACAGGGACCAATATAAGGTTGCTAGGTTGCTACTTTTTTCTTTTATTGTAAAGTAAGTACATTTTAAAATATGGGTTACCAGCTCCTATTATCACTACTCCATAAAAGAAAGGCCATTTTCATTTTTCACAGAACTAGAACAAAGAGTTTTTAAATTTGTATGGAAACACAAAAGACTCCAAACAGCCAAAGCCATCTTGAGAAAGAAAAACAGAGCTGGATGAATCAGGCTCCCTGACTTCAGACTATACTACAAAGCTACAGCCATCAAAACAGTATGGTACTGGCACAAAACCAGAAATATAGATCACTGGAACAGGATAGAAAGCCCAGAGATAAACCCACGCACCTATGGTCACCTAATCTATGACATAGGAGGCAAGAATATACAATGGAGGAAAGAAGTTTCTTCAGTAAGTGGTGCCGGGAAAACTGGAGAGCAACATGTAAAAGAATGAAATTAGAACATTCTCTAAAATCACACACAAAAATAAACTCAAAATGGATTAAAGACCTAAATGTAAAACCAGATCCTATAAAACTACTACAGGAAAACATAAGCAAAACACTCTTTGACATAAATTGCAGTAATATCTTTTTGGATCTGTCTCCTAGAGTAATGGAAATAAAAACAAAAATAAACAAATGGGGCCTAGTGAAACTTAAAAGCTTTTGCACAGCAAAGAAAACCATAAACAAAACAAAAAGACAACATCCAGAATGGGAGAAAATATTTGCAAATGATACAACTGACAAGGAATCAATCTCCAAAATCTACAAACAGCTCATACAGTTCAATATCAGAAAAACAAATAACCCAATCGAAAAATGGGCAGAACATCTAAAAAGACATTTCTCCAAAGAAGATATACAGATGGCCAAAAGGCACATGAAAAGATGCTCCACATCACTAATTATTGGAAATGCAAATCAAAACAACATTAAGGTATCACCTCACACCAATCAGAATGGCCAACAAAAAAAAGTCTCCAAATAATACATGCTGGAGAGGATGTGGAGAAAAAGGAAACCTCTACACTGTTGGCGGGAATGTAAATTGGTACAGCCACTATAGAGAACAGTATGGAGGTTCCTTAAAAAACTAAAATAGAGCAACCATATGATCCTGCAATCCCACTCCTGGGCATATATCAGGAGAAAAACATAATTCAAAAAGATACAAGCACCCCAATATTCATAGCAGCATTAGTTATTGTACTATAGCCAAGACAGGGAAGCAACCTAAGTGTCCATCGACAGATGAATCAAGAAGATGTGGTATACACACATACACACACACACACACACACACATATACACACAATGGAATATTACTCAGCCATAAAAAAGTTAAATAATGCCACTTGCAGCAACATGGATGGATCTAGCAATTATCATACTAAGTGAAGTAAGGCAGACAAAGACAAATATATGATATCACTTATATGTGGAATCTAAAAAATTATACAAATGAACTTATTTACAAAACACAAATAGACTCACAGACATGGAAAACAAACTTATGGTTACTAAAGGGGAAAGTGAGGGGGGGATAAGTTAGGATTTGGGGACTGACATATACACACTACTATATAAAATAGATAACCAAAAAGGACTTAACTCGTACAGCATAGGGAACTCTATTCAATATCTTGTAATAACCAATAATACAAGAGAATGTAAAAAAAGAATATATATATATATATAACTGAAAACTAACACAACACTGTAAATCAACTGTATTTCAATAAAAATTAGAAAAAAGAAAGGCCATTTTAACCCAAATAGGAAGGAGAAAATCCATAATCTTAAAATAAAGAGCAGTTCATTAAACACATTTAACTTTATAAAAAACATATTTATGTTTCCTTATGTTTTTCATTTTACCATGAATATCCATTCATGAGCCAACATGCAGGAAGCACTCACATATAGCATTCTTTGAGGCTAAACAAAGTGGATCAGGAATGCATGATCTTCCAATTTGGCAGGGAAATGACAACTCCTAGCAAGATGATTATTACTACTTCAGGTACTAAGTACCTTTTAATCGTATCACTTAATTTAATCCTCACAGCAATTCTATTAATGTTCCCATTCTACAGGTAAGGAAAGGAAGGCTTAAAGAATTTGTTACTTTCTCAGAGTAGCAGAACTAGCAAGTGGTGAAGTTACTATTCAAATTCAGGTCTATATAGTTCCATAGCCCATGTTCTAAAACTTTATGCAATGCTATCCCTCAGAAGTGCAAAATATGAGAGGTCTAATTCACTGTAGATTTCTTCCTAAGCCACACAGACAAATTCCAAAGTTGACTGAACACTTCGAGTTGACTCGAAGTTTATCCAGAATTTTTCAACCTTGGCACAGATATTTTGAGCCAGATAATTTGTGGCTGTGGGGGGCTCTTCTGGACATTGCAGGATACTTTGCAGCATCCCTGGCTTCTACCCACTAGATGCCAGTTGTACTGCCTTCGCAGTTATAATAATCAAAAATATCTTCGGACACTGCCAAATGTCACCTGAGGGGCAAAACTGCCCCTAGTCAAGAACCACTGGTTTAATTCAGTCTTGCTGTATGGATGCATCTAAAGACCTAAACATTATACAAAAGTGGGAATAGTTGTACTGTGCACAAACATATTTTCTATGAGTAGCTCTGTAAGATAGTTTTAATAAGCAACAGCATTGTCATTTAATTCAAATACCATTTAAAACATTACTCAAAACAATGTTTTTTTAAGGAAATTTAGCTTATGAAAGAAAACAATTTTATTTTGCTTATTATAAGAGGATAGTTCCAAAAATCTATTTCAAACAAGAAAGGCAGTAACAATTAAATCCTTTATAAGGTTAACACGTAAAGGATGTTCAGGGAATAATCGACACCATCCAGTTGAAAAGGCTTCCTTCTGATACGATACAACCACTAGCAAGATCAAAAAGTCTCTCAAGACTGAACATAGATGACAGCGAGATATCAAATGGGACCTGAGAAAAAGCATAAAAGTGTTCATGAAATGCATTGTTCCGAACTGTTGACTGAAGTAATGTTCTCAAATACCAATTCCATGTAATAATTTATTTGAAAGATTTTTAACTCTTGCCTAAGACACAAATTTCACATCTCTAACCTGCTGAAATGTCACATATATCATTTTCTATCCTATGAAGGTTCATATCTATGAGTCTATAAAAACAGCCTACAGATTCATATCTGTAAATGTATAAAAATGAGCCTACAAAACAGCAGACACTCGTATAAATATGGACCATTCGTGTTTATATAATCATTGTATATGATTGTAAGTGTAGGAATTTTGGCCCAGTTACTAATGAACCACTTTCCTCCATAACACATTGCTCAGTTGACAAGTCTCCCTCCCTCATTTTGAGCTTAAATCCTGACATGGTGAAGCAAAAATTGTGTTTGGAACTCACTCTTTCTGAAAGAAACACCTAGTTACCATGCTGAGGACTAGTGCAGCCTAAGTCATCTGAGCAGCCTGAAAGATGGAAAATAAAGACCATTTTGGGGGTCATAGCACTGGTTATTTGAGTGGGAGAAGGGCAAGAAGGAGAGAACAAACATGAAGGAAAGGAAATAAATGTTTACTGGGGACGCACTTCACGCAGACTTAGATACTTTTGAAGATGTATGAGAAACATCACGGAGAATGGTCACAATGAATTAGATCCTTGGGGCCCTGAATCCTGGTAAGAAACTAGAGGACAAGTTTTTTTAATGTCTTGTCTGCTTGTTAAATGAAGCTTTTATTCTCAAGAAAACATAACGAACTTAAAAGTAGAGACTGGTTTTCATTTCTTATTCTTCATTTTATTGGATTAAAAAAATGATCAAAGTATTCCAGTGCTTTCTATAACTTCGGATAATAAAGAGGTGAAAAAAATTAATAACATCCTCCTTTTTTACTCAATCCTGAAGTAATCAGTGTTAGCAGTTTAAAGAATATCTTTCCAAAACTTAAAAAATCCTCATACAAATGTATAATCATGTGGGTTTTTTTCTTTTCCTTTTTTTCTTTACTTGTTTTTTGAAATAGGATACCTAGATTTCCATTATTTGCTTTTACAATTACCAATATGTAAGAGAAATCCCACCTTAACCAATTCAGGGGGGCAGAATAACCACATGGAGGTTAAAAGTGTACATTCTGGAGTAAGACTGCTTGGTTCACTCAGACCTCACCATATACCAGCCAGGTGAGGCTGAGTAAACTATTTGATCTGTTTAAATTTTAATTTCCTAATTTCACTACCCCAGTCCTTGGCAAACACAAATATGCTTCCTGTCTCTGTGTATATGTCTGTTCTGGATATTTCATAAAAATGGAACTATACAGTATATGACCTTTTATGTCTGGCTTAACTTAATATTTTGGAGGTTCATCCACATTGCTGTGTGTATCAATACTTTGTTCCTTTTTATGACTAATGCTCCATTTTATGAATACACCACATTTTGTTTATCCATTCATATGTTGATGGACATTTGTGCTGTTTCCACCCTTTGGCCATTGTTAAGTGTTACTGTTAAATACAAGTACAAGTTTTGTTTGAACATCTGATTTCAATTTGGGGGGGTCCATATCTAGGAATGAAATTACTGAATCACATGGTAATTCTATGTAAGTTATTGAAGAACCACCAAACTGTTTTACTCTATGTTTTACATAGAGGATGCAACATTTTACATTCCCACTATTAACGTATGATGGATCTAATTTTTTCACATCCTCTCCAACATGTATTTTCTTTTTCGCTGTACAAGTTTCAGGTGTATAGCATTATAATTCGATGTCTGTATATACCACAAAGTGATCACCATCACAACTCTAGTTGCCATCACCACAATAAGTTGACCCCCCTCACCTATTTTGCCCACTCCCCAATCCCTTCCCCGTCTGGTTAACCACTAATCTATTCTCCGTATCTATGAGTTTGTTTTCATTTTATTTTGTTTGTTCACTTGTTTTGTTTTTAGATTCCACATATAAATGAAATCATACAGTATTTGTCTCTCTCCATCTGACTATTTCACTTAGCATAATAACCTCAAGATCCATCCATGTTGTCACAAATGGCAGGATTTCATTCTTTTTTATGGCTGAGTAATATTTCATTGTATTTATACCACATCTTCTTTTATCTATTCATCTATCAATGGATATTTAGGTTGTTTCCATATGAACACAGGAGTATAGGAATTCTTTCAAATTAGTGTTTTCATGTTCTTTGGATAAATACCCAAAAGTGGAATAGTTGGGTCATATGGCAGTTCTATTCTCAATTTTTTGAGGAATCTCCACACTGTTTTCCAGAGTGGCTACGTCAATTTATAGTCGCACCAATGGTGTACAAAGGTTCCCTATCTCCATATCTTCTCCAACATTTGTTACTTCTTGTCTTTTCGATAATAGTCATTCTAACAGGTATGAGGTGATATCTCATTATGGCTTTGATTTGCATTTTCCTAATACTTAGTGATGCTGAACATAGTTTCATGTGATTGTTAGCCATCTCTGTGTCTGCTTTGAAAAAATGTCTATTCAGATCCCCTGCCCATTTTTTAATTGGGTTGTTTGGGGGCGTTTTGTTTGTTTCTTTTTGTTGAATTGTATGAGTTCTTCATAGATTTTGGATATTAACCGCTTAGTTAATATATGATTTGCAAATATCTCCTCCCACTCAGTGTGTTACCTTTTCATTCTGATAATGGTTTCCTTCACTGGGCAGAAGCTTTTAGTCTGATGTGATGTAGTCCTGTCAATTTATTTTTTCTTCTGTTTCTCCTGCCTTTGGAGCCAGATCCACAAAAACATTGCTAAGATTGATGTTAATGAATTTACCATCTATGTTTTCTTCTAGGAAGTTTATGCTTTCAGGTCTTACATTCAAGTTTTCTATCCATCTTGAGTTAACTTTTTCAATTCCATATTTCAAAACTTAACTTTTTTATTGAGCACTTTAAAAAAAATTATAGTTGATTTACAATGTTTCAGGTATACAGCAAAGTGATTCAGTTATACATACATTTATCTATCTATACTTTTCCAGATTCTTTTTTCTCTTTTTTTAATTGAAGTATAGTTAATTTACAATGTTGTGTTGTTTCAATTGTACAGCATAGTGATTCAGTTATACATATGTATATATTCTTTTTCAGATTCTTTTACATTATAAGTTATTACAAGGCACTGAATATAGTTCCCTGTGCCGTACATAAGGTCCTTGTTGTTTATCTATATAGTAAGTATGTAACTATTAATCCCAAACTCCTAATTTATCTCCCCTCAACCCTCCCCCCATCCCCTTTGGTAACCATAAGCTTATTTTCTATGTCTGTGAGACTACTTTTGTAAATAACTTCATTTGTATCATTTTCTAGATTCCACATATAAGTGACATCATATGATATTTGTCTTTCCCTGTCTGACATACCTCACTTAATGTGATAATCTCTAGATCCATTCAGTTTGCTGCAAATGGCATTATTTCATTCTTTTTTACAGCTGAATAATATTCCATTGTATATAATATACATGTCTTGGGTATCATAAATAGTACTGCTATGAACATTGGGGTGCATGGATCTTTTCGAATTAGAGTTTTCTCCAGATATAGTTTTTGATTGGGTTGTTTTTTTTGATATTGAGCTGTATAAGTTGTTTGTATATTTTGGAAATTAATCCCTTGTCAGTTGTATCGTTTGCAAATATTTTCTCCCATTCTGTAGGTTGTCTTTTCATGTCGTTTATGGTTTCCTTTGCTGTGCAAAAGCTTTTAAGTTTAATTAGGTCCCATTTGTTTATTTTTGTCTTTGTTTCCATTACTCTAGGAGGAGAATCCAAAACTGTATTGCTGTGATTTATGTCAAAGAGTGATCTGCCTATGTTTTCCTCTAGGAGATTTAGTGTCCAGTCTTACATTTAGGTCTTTGATCCATTTTGGGCATATTTTTGTATATGGGTGTTAGAGAATGTTCTAATTTTACTATTTTATTTGTTGTTGTCCAGTTTTCCCAGCACCATTTATTGAAGAGACTTTCTTTTCTCCATTGTATATTCTTGCCTCCTTTGTTGTAGATCAATTGATCATAAGTATGTGGGTTTATTTCTGGGCTGTCTATCCTGTTCCATTCATCCATGTGTCTGGTTTTTGTGCTAGTACCATACCGTTTTTATTAATATAGATTTGTAGCGTAGTTTGAAATCAGGGAGTGTGATACCTACAACTTTGTTCTTCTTTCTCAGGATTGTTTAGGGTCTTTTGTGGTTCCATACAAATTTTAGTATTCTTTGCTCTATTTCTATGAAATATGCCATTGGAATTTTGATAGGGATTGAACTAAATTTGTAAATTGCTTTGGGTAATATGGTCATTTTAACAATATTAGTTCTTCCAATCCATGGACACATAATATCTTTCCATTTATTTGTGTCTTCTTCAATTCTTTCACCAGCATCTTATAATTTACAGTGTACAAGTCTTTCCCCTCCTCGGTTAAATTTTTTTCCCATGGGCTCTGTGGCACTTTGGACACTTTTCCAGCTTCAGCTTTTGGAAATTTTATGGAAGGTTCTGGGTCTTTCATAGGGAACTTCTCAAGAAAATTTAGGTTCCAGGTGAAATTACTGAATTTCTTTCTTTGTCATTCAACAGAGATAACATTGGCAATCACATAATTACTGAGAAGTCTTGTTTGTGTTTAGAAAATAGCTTTGAGTCCAAATTGTCCAGGATAAGGTACCAGAGAATCTTGGTTCCTTTTCCTGGATTAGGAAACACTTTGTAGAAAGGAAGGAAAAAATATCTTGGTAGGTAGCAGATTGTAATTTAGTTCAAGCAGGTTATGGTTCAAGGAGCAATATTAAAGAAATGATGATTTTGCCTGCCTAGAGAGGATAAAAGTCTGAAACAGTACAAGGAAGGGAAAGGAAGTTAATCAAGGTGGGGCATCCTGAAGGGGTTCATTCAAATCTGGCCTGGACTTGAATTTGTTTGGGGGAGTTCTGAAAGCCATTGGAAAGTTAAAGGTTTTTTTTTGCCAATGCTATACTTTATATGAGTTTCTGCCTGAAAACTAGATTTTATCATAATGCAAGATTTTATTACTTCTGCTCCTTTGTTCTATTTTCCTTGATTGAAACAAAAATCATATTGTATTCAAAGTATCTATGCTTTTTCTTAAGTCACTGAGTTTTTATTGAGCACCTACTTTGAGACATCTTCTTGCTTCTCTGAGCCCAGTGTCATTTGTCTTTTCATTGATTCTAAGTGTTAATGACCAAGAAAAAAGGGAGAAAGCCAAATAACCACTAATCAATTAGATTTGCCTACTCTTGTAATTGGTAAGTAGGATATAAAAAACTGCAAGCTTTGTGAAACAAGTGGATTTAACTTTGTGTCCTTTCAAGAACCTTAAAATACAGAGTCACAGCCATTAAAAAAAAAACAATAGCTTCGAGGTAGGAAAGCAAATACTGTTTTTTTGTTGTTCTTGTTCAACCACAAATATTGATGGAGCACCTACTGTATGTCAGTCACAATGTCAGTCATGCTAAGCACCACGTGAGCCTCAATTTTCTCATCGGCAAAATGAAAACTTGTGCTTCTCAATAGAGAAACAATGGGCATCTTGGGCAGGACAATTCTTTGTGCAAGTCTGTCCCCTGCCCTCTAAACGACATGAACTCTACCTTGTAATTGGTTCAATCCAATGACGTCCCCACACATTTCCAAAGGGCCCCTAGGGGCCATTTCCACCCTGGATGGAGAATCCCAGGCCTACCATCTACGATATCAGGAGCCAGGGAAAGTGCAGAAGCCGTGTAACTGGCAGATTTTGGATGATGCCGAGTCCCAAGAAGAGCAGGTTCTGGACCATGTTTCCAGGGAACTGAGCCACACAGTGGCTCCAGGGTGACGTCAACATCCTAGGGGTTCTTGGTTTTGGCTCCTGAGTCAGAACTCCTACTCCCTATATGCAGCCACGATACAATCCAGGAACTTCGGGTTTCCGTTCCCAGCTGAGCCTGGGGTTCATTCCGAAGAAGATGCAGCAGAATGAGCGGGAGGGGCGACCGCTCATGCTGGATCCTCCTGGACGCCGGAGCCGTGAGGGTAGCAGGGGGTCCCCGGTCCAGCTGGCGGTGCCAGGCACCCCCCTACCGGGCACCGGATGTGCGGCCAGCCGGCCCGTACCAACAGGAAATACTGTGTTTATCTAGCATTCTCATATATATCTTTTTCTACCATGTTTTCTATCTCTTCTTTATATATCACCTGAGTCTTTGAAGTCTTTTTTTTTGGACTGGGGAAAAAACATGCATTCCAAAGTAGAAAGGATAATACAATACTAGCTTACTTAAGAGCTGATATCATGAATGACTGGTGACCCATCTAATAAAAGTTCCAGATGAGAGGGAACTAGATGTATTTGGTTTCACTATACTTTATGTGACTGAGAGAATCCCAATACCAACAATATTATTCTCCGCAATCTAACAGAAACAGCACCTCACTCTTAGGAGGGTGAGAAGGGCTCATACACAACTCTATCAGACCACAGGAAATTTCACACTTTGCTGTAAACAAGATTATCTTTTTCATCACTCTAATTTTTGTATGAATAAAACTTTAAATATAGCAGAAAAGAAGTTTCCTTAAACATAATATGAGATCACAGGGTCATATTGGTAAGGTGGTAGAAATCTTCTAAATTAAAATGTAAAGAAATAACATTATTATAAAGACATTTTGCAGAGAACAAGAAAATTAGAAATTAAAGACAGGATTACAGCTGAGAAAGCATATGTTCAGGAAATTGGTTCAATTGTTGTACTGCCTAAGAATAGAATCTATTCTTCTTAAATCATCCGCCCCATCACCATCGCTGTCACTGACACTCTACGACCACTGAGCCCTGGCCATGCATGGCATTTCCTTGAGCTCTTGAGCAGAGTTCACCTTTTAATAAAGCACAATTCCTGCTCAGATATATTGTCCCACATGGTCAGGAAACCAAAGGTTTCAGTCCAGCCAAAGACACTTCAGCAACATAAGGAGCCCTGTCTCCATTTTCACATCTAAGTAGATGCCAGAAATGTTTTGAACAATGGAACAAACACATGAAGAGCACCTCCATGAGAGGAGATATATTGAGGGAGACTACATTCACTGGGATATATGTTTAAAAATCAATTTTACGTGATGTTCATACTTTAAGAGAAAATCCATATTTGGTCTTTGTCCCAGTTTCTTGGCATAGAGGTCCTAAATCCCTTGGAAATTTTTTTTTGTATGTTAATAAGATGACTAAGGTGGGGAAAGGTGCCTAGATAGCTTCAGGATGGGGTTGGTCACCAAGAAAACCAACCATGTGATTAGAGAGTTAAACTTTCAGCCCAATGCCCCTGACCTTCAGGGGGGGGAGAAGAACTGGACATTGAGTTCAGTCACCAACGGCCAATGACTGAATCAATCATGCCTCCGTAATGAAACTTCCACAAAAACCCTATAATGACACATTTTGAGGAACTTCTTGGTTGGTAAACAAATTGATGTACTGGGAGGGTGACACACCTGGAGAGGGCATGGAGACTCTGTTCCTCCCAACCCCCATATCTTGCCCTATGCACCTTTCCTATTTGGCCATTCCTCAGTTGTATCCTTTATAATAAACTGGTAATCATAAGTGAAGTGTTATCCTGAGTTCTGTGAGTCTTTATAGCAACTTATCAAACCTTAGGGGGCATCATGGGAACTCCTGAATCTGCAGTCTGCTGGGACAGAAGTATGGGTAGCCTGGGCACCTCATTTACAGCTGGCATCTGAAGTGGGAGCATTCTTGGATTGAGCCCTTAATCTGTGGGAGTCTGTGCTAACTCTGGGTAGTAGCGTCAGAACTGAATTGAATTGTTGGGCACCCAGTTGGTGTCAGAGAACTGTAGAATCGGCTGGTGTCAGGAAAAACCCCACAAGAGTCGTATCTGGTATTATGTAGATTAGGGCAGTGCTCAGCTAGTGAATGTCTCTGGGGCCTTTGGGGCTTTCTCCTGCATTCCTCCTCTTCCCTTGCACCCCTTCTGCACACATTGCCCTTCATACCCTACCCCAGGCTGAGCCAAGGCACTACGTGATGACAACTGATAGAGCAGGCAGTGGTATCTCCATTATGGATATATGCTTTTTATAGGGAACTATTTAACAAAACAATCTCCTGAGACCATTAAGAAAAAAGTAAAAGTTTAGGCTGTGCGTATCCAGGCTTATTCTGACGTTCAAGAGTCTAAGTCCCAGAGAAAAGGGCCTTTGAAACCCTATTGTGCAGAAAGAACAGCTGCTCTCTCACTCCAGGAAAGTCTCTGTCACCATATAAAAAACTAATAAAGGGTCTCAAACAGGGCAAATCTCCTTTAAAATATCAAAAGCTCTAATCAGAACAGGAAGCGGAGTCATACAACCAACAATGAAGTGCATAAGGCATAAAGGCTAGATGCAAGTTTTCGGCTGGTGGTTCAGTGCTTATAATCAGAGGTTGGGGGAAGAATTAAAGGAAAAGTGTTTTGGGGTAGATGACTGAACAGAAATGCTTATAGTCAATGTGTTGTAAAACTGAGTGTGTATTCCTCACTCTCTGTGGAGATTTGAGCATAAATTCTGATATAGTTCTATGCGTGATGACATTGTTCTTTACATCATTGCCTTTATTTGCATAAAATGGTTTTAAAGCTTTACCAAGTCCTTGTTTTTTTACTCTGGGAAAAAACGGTTCTCTGAAAAAGTAAGCCTGCATTTATTGAGGATTGGAAATGGGCTCGAATCTTTGTTTTACAGACTTTATATCATTGTAAATTAACTGTTAAAACAGAGGTCAAAGGAAACTGTGATTGAACTGTGGGGTCACACTGCAGAAGGTATTTTTAATCATGAGTGGGTGACGTGTATGATGTTTTCCCCTTACTTCTACATTAGAAAATAAACTTTCAACCAGAAAGTGTGTTTCCAAGTTCCTTCAGAACTCCTCTAATTCCAATAAATAAGGATTAACGGAGCACTCTTATGTATTCATCACCAGTCAGGGATCTTCATTTTTTATTATTATTTTTAACTCATTGTTGCAGTTCAGGTTCCTGGGAAGCAGATCCTGAGATGGAACTTAGCTTTCAGGAAGTTTATTGGGGCATACCCTTGGGATCAACACCCATGGGGAAAGGGAAGAAAGCAGGATTAGGTAGAGGGAGAAGACTGGCTGCAATGCAGACACAACAAACCCCCTGCCAACACCATGGGGAGCTTTGAAGCTGGAGTGGCCCTTCAGAGTTGTCCCAACTTTTGTGTGTGTGTGGGGGGTTGGGTCACTGCACACCCATATCAGCCAGTAATTAGATACAGATACCCCCCCAACCCACCCCTGCCCAAAAAGGCCATGTCCATTAGACAGAGGCAGTTCCTGGAGAGGGTTGAGAGCTGAAGGCTGCTGGTCAGCACATTCCCAGAGCTGGGAAAATAAGTTCTTCGGTCCGGAAGAGGAGTTCTTAGTGGCTCAGTGAAGGGGCCACCCAGGCGTAAATATTTAATTCAGTGGTTAACAACAGAACCATTAAACAAATGGCAATATGGCAAAACGCATACTAGTATATAACCAATACAAGCTAACGGGAGATTTAAAGTACTGAGAATTTTTATACCGAATTTCTAGAGGCTTCTTTTCTGGGTCATGGTAAAACAAACCTAATACCTTTCCAGTATCATTTCTATTAATCACGTTATTTGATTACCCTTAGGAACACTTCCCCCTCTAGCGTACGAGGAAGAGAATTAGAAACTAAGGAGTAGGAAGAAGATTCAGAAATATCTTCCCTCAAATAATATCCCTCCCCATACACTTAAATATGAAGAAATTCAATAATTTCTCCTGAAGCCTAACTTTTCTTGAGAATTCCCTATGGAAGCCCTAGAACCTTACATAAAACTTTTTTCAAAAGCGGAAGCTGGAAATGTGTCCAGGGGCCCACAGTGCCCATGGAAGGAGCAAGAGACTGAAGTCAGGTAGGTGTGGGAGGAGAGGCTGCATGCAGCAGGGGCGTTTCATGGTGGATGGGCATGGTAGGGGGAGTTCAAGGGCAGCTGGGCAGTAGGGCAGAGGCAGTGCAGCTGGGTAGTTAGAAACGTGATCTGAGGAGCCAGTCTGCCTGGGTGTAAATCCTGGCTCTGACATTAACTAGCTAAGGGACCTTGGGCAAGCCACTTAAATATCTCACACGTAAAAGAAGGATTTTTTTTTTACAGACATCTAAACAGAAACAGAAACCTAAAGTCACATGCTGAATTTCAGAGTGCACGTGTGGATTAATGTCCTGCTGCTGCTGTAACAAATGTAAGACAAACCTAGTGGCGTGCAACACACGCTTGTTCTCTTACAGTCCCGGAGGTAAGAAATCTGAATTCAGTTTGGCCGGGCTAAAGTCAAGGTGTCAGCAGGGCTGGTTCCTTCTGGAGACTCTCAGCAAAGAATCTGTTTCTTTGCCTATTTTAGCATCTAGAGGCCACCTGTTTTCCTTGGTTTATAGCCCCTTTTCCATCCTCAAAGCACATCTCTCCAATCTTCACCTCCATCATCACGTTGCCTTCTCCTCTTCTGCTGTCAAGTCTCCCTCTGCCTCCCTTTTACAAGGATACTTGTGACTACACTTAAGGCCCGCCTGAATAATCCAGGATAATCTCCCCCATCTCAATATCCTTAACTTGATCATGTCTGAAGAGTCCCTTTGGTCATATAAGGTAACAGGTTCTGGGGATTAGGATATGGACATCTCTGGGGGGCCATGAGTCAGCCTACCACAATGTGTGATTAAATGAGATGGCTTCGTTCATAAGAATATCATATTTCTAACCTATCTTCTCAACAGAGTTTTGGTAATTGAAGTTATTGAATTAATTCTGTGGAAAAAATTCGTGGCGTTCCTGCAGATGCCTGCTGTGCCAGAGGTTACTAGAGCTCACTGAAGTACATACTTGTTCCTCTACGGTTCTCTACATCCCTGCACATCAGGGCAAGGCCAATAGGATATGGGCAGAAATTATATGAGAGCCATTCCATGCTGGCTCTTAGAAATGGTCACCCTAATTTATTGCCTAAACTGGGAGACTGTTGAGAATAAAAGGAGAGTATATTAACCATCACAACAAATCAACAGGTATGCGCTGTGACTGCTGCAGGCAAACCTGTATCTATAGTCACCCACCTTAAAAACATCCTATGAAATCCCCTAGCCCTCTTCTCCTCCTACTTGGAGGCCGCGTAGCCCAGACAGAATAGTTACAAGTTGAAGGAGAGTTGCGTACCCCTCACTGGACTTTTATGAGAAATAAGCAAACCTTTACTGCCACTGAGGTTTGGGGTTTATTTGTTAGCACAGCATAGCCTAAGCTATCCTGGCTCAAACAGCTACGCCCTGGCAAGCTTGTTCTCCCCTTGCTGTATTTCTGAATAGGGGACATTCCATCAGAGTAAGGGGTGGACTCCACTTAAAGGTCAGGTCGTTGACTCTCAGCAGCAAAGTTACAGTAAGAAATGCTCTAACTGGGTACAAATGCTGAAGTTGGGTTGCCTCCTGAATGGCTGTGACTGATCTGCCTGTGGGCTTTTGACCTGAGATACTGAAATGAAAACTCCAGAGTTTGAACAATACTTGGCATTTCTTGATGCTTTTTCATGAAGGAGCTCAGCGAGCTTAACATCTGGCAACTCTAAACAGGGGGCTCTTTTTCAGAGCAAAGGCTTACAAAGAATGTGAACTGAAGTTTGCATTTTGTTCCTGGACTTTGTTGGTTAGAGTGAAAGGCTAAGGGGCTTTGTTAGTCAGCAGCTCCCACTGCAGCAGAAACTAGAGCGCAGACCCATGAGCACGATGGGTAAGGAAACACTGCTCATGCTGACTCCTTTGTTCCCATCTGTTTACATCGCAAGTATCTGCAAACAATGTGGCCAACACTGACCAGCAGTTTTTGATAGGAAGTCTAACAGAGCTTGCAATTTACAAAGCAATTTCACATAAAGTATTTCCTTTCAACTCTTTTTGGTATTTCTAACTTGAGCAATCAGCCTTTGTCTGTCAATATCCATAAGAAGATGTGGAGAAGAACGGGGCAAGGAAAGAGGAGAAGGATGGAGAGCAGGAGGAGAGGGAGGAGGAGGGGTGAATCAGGTAGAGTGGGATCCACCCCTGCACCTCAGTGAACCTTTACCCCACACTATGTGCCAGGTACCACAACAGGCACTTTTGAGCTAATGATTATTATGTGGCCAAAGTAAAATATTCAATGTTCATAAAGATTTTTTGGTCCATCAAAAGCATGATTTAGGGCTTCGCTGGTGGCGCAGTGGTTGAGAGTCCACCTGCCGATGCAGGGGACGCGGGTTCGTGCCCCGGTCCGGGAAGATCCCACATGCCGCGGAGCGGCTGGGCCCGTGAGCCATGGCCGCTGGGCCTGCGCATCCGGAGCCTGTGCTCCGCAACGGGAGAGGCCACAACAGTGAGAGGCCCGCGTACCGCAAAAAAAAAAAAAAAAAAAGCATGATTTAATGGTTCCCCAGGGAATTAAGCTGAGTGAAAAAATACCAATCCCCAAAGGTTACATACTGTATGGTTCCTTCAATATAACATTCTTGAAATGATACAATTATAGAAATGGAGAATAGATTAATAATTGTCAAGGGTCAGGGACAGAGGTGGGGTGTGAGAGGTGGGGGTGGCTATAAAAGGAGAACAGGAGGAGTCCTTGTAGGGATGAAATTGTTCTGTACCCCGACTTTATTACTGTCATTATCCTTGTTATGACACTGTACTACAGCTTTATATTATATTATATTATTATAATGTATTACATTATTATTTCTTAAAATTGCACATGAGCCTAACATCTCAAAACAGAAAGTTTAATTTAAAAAGGATGATTGAAAAATAATATTAAGACTACATCTATTAAATGTCCCTTTACTCTTTTGAAAATTAGCAAACATTCAGATAGGCCAAAAGCCACCAATGCAGAGAGTTACGAATGATCAAATGAAGAAATGACTCATTTCTCATTATTTTAAGGCAGGGAAAAATAAAGATGGCCACAATGTATTGGATGCTTACCCATGGCGTTGACAGGCACTATATCAGACGTGTCACATACTGTTTCTAATGCAGTCCTACATGAGGAGAAGCTATCACCAATGGACAGATAAGGAGCTGAAGCAGAGAAGGAAAAGTGAGTAGCTCACGGTCACACCATCAATAGATGGTGGAACCAAGAATCAAATCATGTTTTGATCTGCTGAGATACGTTGCTTCCGAGACCTTCAACAGCATGTAATTGACCTGAGGTCTTTAAGGACTAATGACTTGTCCACAAGAGCAACAGTGGGGCTCCAGCGTGTGCTGAGCACTCTTCCCACCGTGCTGTGCTCTCACAGGTGGTTGAGAAAAGAACATAATGGTACCAGCTACCTGAGATACAGGAGAAATAAGGGCAAAAATCTCTAATGGCTGGTGTCCAAAGTATTAACAAAGAAAGTGGGTAAATTTACACCAGTTTCTCCTTTGTGGATTTATTTAAATATAAAGAACATTGGTCTGGAGAATTTCAAAAGGCTTGTCAACTGACTGAGAAATATGAGGCCACAATCAACATCCTCCTAAAATGAATTATAACGCCATTGTTAAGGGTCCAGATTTTTAATCAAGACAAAAACGTTTCGCAAAATGCATGCAGTGAATGAAACTAAGCACTTGACTCAGTTTTCAGCAAGATAGAAAGCAATGTACAGCTTTGCTAATAATACCCCTGCCTCTCACTTCCTTTGAAGTTATACAAAGTGACTAAACTTCAGGAAATTGTCCCCTTGATTCTGAAATACAGCTGTACCCAGAATGAAGCCAGGCTTGCTTTCTCAAGCATTGCACACACTTCTTGCCACTTTTACAGTAAATACACAATATCAGGTTCATGACTATATTTTGGTTTAAATTATATCCAAGGATCATTATACCCCCAAATAGCACGTCTAACAATAGTGGGACCAGTGCTTTGAGTGCAGAGAACACAAAGGCTCTCAGTTCCTGGATGAACGAGAGCTATTTCACCTTGACACTGTTGCTGGCAAATCTCCGAGAGATGAGCATTTTGAAAACGCTATAAACAGCTTAGCCTTTTCTTAGCATTTTGAAGAGCACATTAATAGCCTAGCCTTTCTTAAGGGCTTTCTTTTTCCCTTAGCCAAATTTGACAGTCGGAAATGAATAGTGAAGCGGATGGAATCAAAGTCGGAGCTGTGTTTTAGAGGCAGTGTGGAACTGATGTCATTTGGCATTGTCTCCAAAAGAATATAAGAATATTAAGTGGATGTCTCATGAACTTACATACAAAGGATACTCTTCACTTGAGGACAGAATAATAATGTCTCACAGAAGAAAGATGTAATGCTTGATGCCTGTAAAATCTATTCAGACAGCTCTTGGCTGGTACAAAAAAAAAAAACTACAACTTTCAACTGAAAGAAGTTATATTAATAGAATTAATTTTTTAATACTTAGTAAACTACAGAATACCTTGTTCCCAATGCTATAAATGACAGTTTACAGACAGTATTGTCATTGTCACCATTTGGGAAGTTTTGTTAAAAAGAAACCAAGGGGCATAGGGTAATGTAACAAAATTAGCCAAAGGAAGTTAAATAGCCTACCCTCTAGGACTTAACAGCTTAAAGGAAGATAAATAGCCTACCTTCTAGGACTTAACAGCCCCCCCCAAAAGTGATGTGGAAGCTATCCCACATAAATTGGGAAACATGCAACTCCATCCAACAGCCAGAAAAACTGCATAGCTTCTTTCAAAGGGAACTGAGAATCCACCTAGTTTTTCCTCTGTCCTCTGGGTATAAACACACTCAGCAACTCCATAACAGTTACCTAGTATATTTGGGGACAGCTGCTGACTAATTTAAAAAATTGACTAAGCACAGAAGAGTGTGGCAGGACATATTTAAAGTGATGAAAGGGAAAAACCTACAACCAAGATTACTCTACCCAGCAGGGATCTCATTCATATTCGATGGAGAAATTAAAACCTTTACCGACAAGCAAAAGCTAAGAGAATTCAGCACCACCAAACCAGCTTTACAACAAATGCCAAAGGAACTTGTCCGTGCAGGAAACACAAGAGAAGGAAAAGATCTACAATAACAAACCCAAAACAATTAAGAAAATGATAATAGGAATACACATATTGATAATTACCTTAAATGTAAATGGATTAAATGCTCCAATTAAAAGACATAGACTGGCTGAATGGATACAAAAACAAGACCTGTATATATGCTATCTACAAGAGACCCACTTCAGACCTAGGGACACATACAAAATGGAAAAAGATATTCCATGGAAATGGAAACCAAAAGAAAGCTGGAGTAGCAATTCTCATATCAGACAAAATAGACTTTAAAACAAAGACTATTACAAGGAACAAAGAAGGACACTACATAATGATCAAGGGATCAATCTAAGAAGAAGATATAATAATTACAAATATTTATGCACCCACCATAGAAGCACCTCAATACATAAGGCAAATGCTAACAGCCATAAAAGGGGAAATCGACGGTAACACAATCATACTAAGGGACTTTAACACCCCACTTTCACCAGTGGACAGATCATATAAAATGAAAATAAATAAGGAAACACAAGCTTTAAATGACACATTAAACAAGATGGACTTCATTGATATTTATAGGACGTTCCATCCCAAAACAACAGAATACACTTTCTTCTCAAGTGTTCAGGGACCATTCTCCAGGATAGATCATATCTTGCATCACAAATCAAGCCTTGGCAAATTTATGAAAATTGAAATCATAGCAAGTATCTGTTCTGACCACAGTGCTATAAGACTAGATATCAATTACAGGAAAAACACTGCAAAAAATACAAACACATGGAGGCTAAACAATACGCTACTAAATAAGCAAGAGATCACTGAAGAAATCAAAGAGAAAATCAAAAAAAGCCAAGTAGCCTAGTGCCCCTCAAATGTATGACTTTTAAATCTCATTGTGGACCTTAATTCTTCTACTTTTTCTTGGTCAGCTCCTTGCTCATCACACTCAATGACTGTGAATATTCAAGATCTTCATCTCTCTTAGAAGATCATACCCTCAACCCTTTACCCCACTCCAGTCTTAGATGAACTTGCCTCTACTTCATTGAGAAAGTGAAAACCACTGGGTGTGAATTGCCCCCGCTTCTCCTATCCTTCTCTCACACACTTACTCACATCCCTTCCTGCCCTTAATCTGCTGCCCCAAGACCTACAGAAAGAGGTGTATTTCCTGTTTCCAGGCAACTATCTCACTTATGCTGTCAATATCTTTCTGTTTCCGGCCCACTCCCTTAGGCCTTGCTTCATCATTTGTCCTTTTTTCTTCTAGACAGGCAAACTGCGCCCCTCCCAACTCTTTGCCCTGTGCGCTGCTGCTGTCCTAACACCCGCCCTTGACTCCGTGCCTCCTGGGAGCTGCTCCTCCAACCTCTCCAGACTCCTGTCCCAAACCTTCTCAAAGATTCATCTACACTTGCAAACTTCCCTTTCTCACCTCTCACTCCTCAACACCCTGCAGCATCTGCTCCCTCTTCTGATCAGACATGCACTGGGTGCACTTTAGTTAAAGATGCAGATCCCGGATGTGAGCGGATCTATGGTTGACTAGTGCCTCCTCTACTTACAAGCTGCAAGAGCTTGGGCGTGCTGCTACACCTCCCCATTTCTAAAATGGGGATAGTAACAGTAACCGACTGCATAGGCTTCTTGTAATGTTAAATGAGATACTGGCTTTAAAACACTGGACAGTGTCTTCACATGCCATGTGCTCAATAAATATTAAAATTACTACCACTATTAGTAAGATTTGCAGTTTAATGGTTATTATCATTAGTGTTTGTCAGGTACTATAGTAGGTCTAGCTAAAAACCGTGAACTCAAAAAAATATCCTACTAAACTCATGGAGCCAAGAAAAGCTACTGTGCGATCTCCTCTACAATGTGTCTTTTCTCTTGGCTTAGGGTCACCTTTCCCACCTTCAAAGCAGGATCTGCTCCTAGGAATTTCCTCTCCATACTGAGTCTGTATGACTCAAATCAGTTCAATACATACGTACACACATGTACACACGCTACAGATATACGTAACACACACACAGATACACCTACTACACACACACACACACACACACACACTAGGTAAATTCACATGTATCATGTGAGCCAATACGAAAGTATTGAATTTAGCTGAATGCAGGAACTTAAACCTATGCTGCCTTTACAGCAACAAAAGTATCTACACCAATGGTCCGCGTGCAGCTGGAAGCCACAAATTACTGATGAATGGAGTTGTAGAGAACGACTCCCCACAGGCGGTCACAGCAAGAGCGGAAAGAATATTTCTAGCGTCATATTTGAATCCTACCTGACAACTTGGAAACTGCAAGAATCTGAACCTATGTAGGCAATGAAAGGATCGCTTCATTGTTGGTGCACCAGAAAGTACCCCTAACGGTCATTTACATTCTGTAACTAACCGCTAAGAACATTAGCACGTAGCACTCATTCCCTTCCTTCACTTCCTTGCTATCTCAGGTTATTTCTGTCACAAGTTGTGTGTGGCAATATTTATTTTAATTAAGAAGAGGCAATACAGGCAAAGGCAATTATAATAGATATGTTCAGTAAGGAATTAAACTGAACAGCAAGATCTCATGCCAGTGACAAAAGAAGGCATGTAATTTTATTTAGACAAACTTACTTCTTTATTTTAACCATTTACTTCTTGGAACAAGCTTGTAAACGCCCACGCTCCATCCAGTACTATCAGGTAAGCCTTGCTCTCAGTGGAAGTGCTAGCGTGGGATTCGATTGGAGGCACCTTCTCTTGGACCAGTGATTCTTTCACGACTGTGATCTCATGTTGGGATCTTGTACCCTGACCTAATTCCTCTAGGATTCAACAATTATTTACATTACAAGCAAAGAAAAGGACTCCTGGTTTCCTCTCTCTCTTTAACACTGTTACTCTCCTTTTCTGTCAATATTTCAAAACAACTTTGGATCTTAAAAATCTGTTGAAATGAGTTGACTAGAGGATGAAGAATTCACACATGGAAGGCAGGACCACGGTAGGGAAGATGATAATGAAGATGACATGATGAAATAGCTGATAATTATTTAACATTTATTTGCACTAGACCCTAATCCAAATACTTAACATACATTATTTACTTTAGTCCTCACAACTGTGAGGCATTGTTGGCATTATTAGCCCACTCTACATATGAGAAAACTGAGGCTTAGAGAAGTTAAATGATTTGCCTCAGGTCAAACAAGATCCAAGGCTGGGATTCCAACCCAGGTCTGTCAGGGGCCAAAGCCCATTCATTAATGTTATAAATCATGTGTCTTAAAATAACAATTTTTTTCTGTGACCTATTTGTAAATCACAGTTTGTACAAAACTAGATTTAAGCTTGATTTTTATTGTCAATGGTCTGCTGCAGTAATTCTACATATTTCCATAATAAAAAATTAAGTTCCTCATTTAAAAACATGGGAAAAGAACATGAATGGCCAAATGAAAAACATATTTTAAGCAAATATTAAATTTCAGGTATTTAAAACTAAAGAGAGGGCTTCCCTGGTGGCGCAGTGGTTGAGAGTCTGCCTGCCGATGCAGGGGACACGGGTTCATGCCCCGGTCCGGGAAGATCCCACATGCCGCGGAGCGGCTGGGCCCGTGAGCCATGGCCGCTGAGTCTGCGTGTCCGGAGCCTGTGCTCCACAATGGGAGAGGCCACAACAGTGAGAGGCCCGCGTATCGCAAAAAAAAAAAAAAAAAAAAAAAAACTAAAGAGAATTTAATTCAAGAAACAATAACCAAGTGATGTCGTGTACAAGGCACTGTAAGAATTCAAAGATTAAGATAGCACCACCCCTGCTCCCGAGAAACTAATGACCTAGTGGGAGGGAAACAGTGTAATGTTTCAGGTCTTCTCCTAAGAGAATTCTTCCCTGACCACCCATCTAAACTGTTGCCCCATCCCCTGTTATTTTCTATCACAGGGATCAGAATACTTTTTTCTGTAAAGGGCCAGATAGTAAATAATGTAAACTTTGTGGGCTATATGGTCTCTGTCAAAACTACCGAGCTCTGCTGTTGTAGCTCAAAGGCAGCTATAGACAACTGGTAAACAAATGAGCGTGGCTGTGTTCCAATAAAACTTTATTTACAAACAGGCAGTGGGCCATAGTTCACAGGCTGCAGTTTGCCAACCCTACTCTAACATCTCACTCTGTTTTTTCCTTCATAGCACTTAACAAAATGCAGAATTATCTTGCTTATTGATTTATTTACTATTTCTCTCCAAAAACAAAAACAAAAAAACGGCAGCTCCAAGAGAGTGAGGTCCTTGTTGCTTGTTCACAGCAGGCTCTCTAGGGCCCAGAAAGGAGTTCCTGACACATAGGCAGTTCACTCTAAGTATTTGTTGATTGGCTAAATGAATGAACACAATTCCACAAAAGGAGAAACACAGACTGCCAACAAAGTAGGAACTATATTTGGATTTACTATTAATAAATATAAAATAATTGAAAATGTCATTTTTCACTTGTCAGACCTACAACAGTTAGAAGAAGAGGAGGGGGACGAGAGGGAGGAAAGAGAGAAGAGGAGGAGGGAGGGAGAGAGCAGAAGAAGGAGGAGAACTAGTGTGGGTGAATACACAGGTACACTGGGCCTCTCACCTACTGCAGATGGGAGAGAAAACTGGTGCCACATTTCTGGAGGCCATTTGCAATTATATAGCAAAATGTATGTGCCCATTCAAAATGGGCAAAGGATTGAACAGACATTTCTCCAAAGAAGATATAAAAATGGGCTATCAGCGATTAAATTAGTCATTAGGGAAATGCAAATCAAAATCACAATGAGATACTACTTTCCACCCATTAAGATGGCTATTATCAAAAGAGAGAAAGTAAGTGTTGGTGAGTATGTGGAGAAATTAGAACCCTCTTGCACTGTTGATGGGAATGTAAAATGGTGCAGCTGTTGGGGTTTTCTTAAAAAGTTAAACATAGAATTACCATATGATCCACCAATTACTAATTCCACTCCTAGGCGTACACCCAGATACTTGTACACCCATGGTTATAGCAGCATTATTTATAGGAGCCAAAAGGTACAAACAACTCAAATGTCCATCCACAGAAGAGTGGATAAACAAATGTGGTATATACATACAATGGGATATTATTTAGTCTTAAAAAGGAATGAAGTACTGATACATGTTAAACATGCATGAACTTTGAAAACATTGCACTAAATGAAATAAGCCAGCCACAAAAAAACCAATATTGTATGATTCCATTTATATGAGGTACCTAGAATAAGCAAATAGTAGAACAGAGATATTACCAGGAGCTGGGGGAGGAGGAAATGGGGAGTTATTACTTAATGGGTACAAAGTTTCTACCTGGGATGATGAAAAAATCGTGGAGATGGATGGTGGAGATGTTTGCACAACGTTTTGAATGTACTTAATGCTACTGATGTGTACACTTAGAAATGATTAAAATTGTAAATTTTACATTATGTATATTTTACCACAATAGAAAATGTATACAGATCTTCCTTTACTTATGATGGGGTTATGTCCCAATAAATGGGTAAACTCATCAGAGGCTGAAAATATCTTAAGTCAAAAATACACTTAATATACCTAATGTACCAAACATCAGAGCTTAGCCTAGCGTACCCTAAACATGCTCAGAACACATACATTAGCCTGCAGTTGGACAAAATCATCTAACACAAAGCCAATTTTATAATAAAGTGTTGAATAGCTCATGTAATTTACTGCATACTGTACTGAAAGTTAAGAACAGAACGGCTGTCCGGGTCCCGAATGGTTGTACGTATGTGGGTTGTTTCCCCTCATGACCATGAGGGTGATGCGAGCTGCAGTTCACTGCTGCTGCCTCACATCACAAGTATTGGACTGCATATTCCTAGCCAGGGAAAAGCTCAAAATTCAAAATTTGAAGTATGGTTTCTACTGAATGTGTATTGCTTTCATAATATCATAAAGTCAAACAAATCATAAGTTGAATCAGTAAGTCAGGGACCATATGCATATACTTTTTACTCCAAAATCCTATTCCTAAGAATTAACTCTGAGGATGGGTGAAACAGAAGGGTGAAATACATATGTTCTAGAACCCATCAACCTCAAGATCCATGAATATGGATCTAGTTATATAAATAGAGCCTGACATGACAAATACATAAAAGAAACTATTATGTAGGCATGAAATAAGACAGGGTAGACTTTTCACATAAAAATATCTCCATAGCATTATTGTTGAATGAAAAAAAAACAAGTTACAGAATGCTTGTGCAGTATGATCCCACTGATATAAAAATCCAAAAGTCTAACTATACATGAAAAAAATTTGAGATATTCTCCAAAATGTTAATAGTGGTTATTCCCTGAATGGTGAATTTGAGATGATTTTAAGATTATCCTCTCCACAACTTTCTGTACTAGTTGATTTGTTAACAAAGAATATTTCTAACCAAAATAACATGCTATTATAAATGAATGTTTAGCACTTTTCATATTAATTAAGGATGGTTAGGCCCTTGATACTTTCATAATAGATGTTTTCTGTATTTCCATTTCCATAGCAACAACAATACTTGTTAGAGAATCACATACAGTTTTAAAAGAGATGCATACCTCAGATAGTGGAGTTGCCTCTTCATCAGACAAAAACAAAGATACTATTTCAGAGCAACATTCAATAATCATGTTCTAGAAATAATAAGACAATATAGTGAGGTTCATCTTATTGGTAAAATACTAGATATTTTAATTACAAATTAGTTATTTCATTTGTATTTTGTTACATCATTCCCTAATTCCCAGGATGAAACTTAGAGGGATTCAGAGGTCACAATCTTTTAAGTAATTAGGGTTATTTGAAAAGATACAAAATAGCCACAAACTGTAAGATTCAATGACAAATAGTAAATTATTTTAGGATTCTTTCCCTGCAAAATTCACAATTAAAATTCATGTGTTAGAGAAGAACAAGTAAAGTAATTCACACCAGAATAAGATTTTGGAAGATCACTTTTCTTCTGAGAAGAGAGCCCTGGAATAAAGAGGTTCAGATCTGAGAAAGGGTTTAAGCAGAGGTGAACAGCTGGGAATCGAGAAAGAAATGGAAAGAGAAAACGAAGAAGAAGAAGAGAGAGTTGATATCATACGTGGTCTATTGCTGAGGACACTGCCGCAGCCCCTACTGTTTGGATGCAGCGTGTTTCTGTGTGGACATCTGACCCAAGAAAGATTTACCTATGGGCAGGGTTGAATCAATCAGATTCTCCATCATTGTAATTTCATATAAGGAAGGACAACAGAAGAGAGTTATCATCAGGACTGGCCAGATGAGCTGAGAGGTCGCAATACGGAGTTGGAGAAGGCACCTAATGGGCTAGATGTAACATGAGTGAGCAAGAAACAGAGATAAATGAGAACTGACACCGCCTGTGGGACTGAGTGCAATCTTGGCTCCCGACTCTCCAAGTTTCACTTTCTGTGGGGCCCACTGTGTTTTGTCCCCAGTCCTTGGTTATGCACGAGCTTACTTACCATGCCCTGACAAATACTGCCTCCTTACCAAACCTACTTCATTTGAGCTAGCATAAGTAGTTTTTCTTTACTTACAACTAAAGGAGTCACGATTATAAGACTATCAGACGCTATAAAACTCAGAGGAAAACACAGGAAGAACACTCGACATAAGTCACAGCAAGATCCTTTTAGACCCACCTCCTAGAGAAATGGAAATGAAAACAAAAATAAACAAATGGGACCTAATGAAACTTAAAAGCTTTTGCATAGCAAAGGAAACCATAAGCAAGATGAAACAACAACCTTCAGAATGGGAGAAAATATTTGCAAATGAAGCAACTGACAAAGGATTAATCTCCAAAATTTACAAGCAGCTCATGCAGCTCAATAACAAAGAAACAAACAACCCAATCCAAAAATGGGCAGAAGACCTAAATATAGACATTTCTCCAAAGAAGATATACAGATTGCCAACAACCACATGAAAGGATGCTCAACATCACTAATTATTAGAGAAATGCAAATAAAAACTACAGTGAGGCATCACCTCACACAGGTCAGAATGGCCATCATCAAAAAATCTACAAATAATAAATGTTGGAGAGGGTGTGGAGAAAAGGGAACCCTCTTGCACTGTTGGTGGGAATGTAAATTGATACAGCCACTATGGAGAACAGTATGGAAGTTCCTTAAAAAAACTAAAAATAGAACTACCATATGACCCAGCAATCCCAGTACTGGGCATATACCCTGAGAAAACCATAATTCAAAAAGAGTCATGTACCACAATGTTCATTTGAGCTCTGTTTACAATAGCCAGGACATGGAAGCAACCTAAGTGTCCATCGACAGATGAATGGATAAGGAAGACGTGGCACATATATACAATGGAATATTACTCAGCCATAAAAAGAAACGAAACTGAGTTATTTGTAGTGAGGTGGACGGACCTAGAGTCTGTCATACAGAGTGAAGTAAGTCAGAAAGGGAAAAACAAATACCATATGCTAACACATATATATGGAATCTTAGGGGGGAAAAAAAAGGTTCTGAAGAACCTAGGAGCAGGACAGGAATAAAGACACAGACATAGAGAATGGACTTGAGGACACGGGGAGGGGGAAGGGTAAGCTGGGACAAAGTGAGAGAATAACATTGACATATATACACTACCAAATGTGAAATAGATAGCTAGTGGGAAGCAGCCACATAGCACAGGAAGATCAGCTCTGTGCTTTGTGTTCACCTAGAGGGGTGGGATAGGGAGGGTGGGAGGGAGACACAAGAGGGAGGAAATATGGGGATATATGTATATGTATAGCTGATTCACTTTGTTATACGTCAGAAACTAACACACCATTGTAAAGCAATTATACTCGAATAAAGATGTTTAAAAAAAAAAAGTATAATGAACAGGGAATACTTCCTGGAGAAAGGGTCATATAAACTGAGGTATGAAAGAGTAGTAAGACTTCAACTGGCAGAGAATGGGGACAAGGGCATTCCAGATGGAGCAATGAAACAGCAGATATTTAAGGAACATAAAGAACCTGATACGGTCTTTACTGCTGGTGTGTATAGGAAGCACGGTGGTGAGAAATAAGGCTGAGAGGTGTACTTATAACAGGACACGTAAACGTAAGGAATTTGGATTTTGTTGCTTAGGAAATTGAGAGGCACTGGACTGAGGGGATAATGATCTGACTGCTTTAAAAAGACAATTCTGGGGCTTCCCTGGTGGCACAGTGGTTGAGAGTCCGCCTGCCGATGCAGGGGACACGGGTTCGTGCCCCGGTCCGGGAAGATCCCACATGCCGCAGAGTGGCTGGGCCCGTGAGCCATGGCCGCTGAGCCTGCGCGTCCAGAGCCTGTGCTCCGCAACGGGAGAGGCCACAACAGCGAGAGGCCCACGTACCGCAAAAAAAAAAAAAAAAGACAATTCTGGCTACCATGTAAAGCTGAACTGGACTAGGAAGAGATAAGAGAAAGAGAAATTAGCTAGGAGGCTACTCAAGCTGTTTGGGCAGGAAGTGATCATGGCCAGAAGTAGGGCAGCTTCCATGGGACCAGAAAGGATGGAGGGCAGGCAGGACATCCAGCACTGACTGGGGGACACCAGCTTCCTATGACGAACTTTCCAGGCTCCTGGTCCACTTTACTAGACAGAGGGGAACACACATCCTGGAGTACATTCTTACATATTCTTCTTATTTATCCAAATTTCTATATTTCTAATCGAGTTCTTAGGACTGGTTAAAGTATATTTTCTTTCTATACAAAAGGTTTCAATAATAGCTGTGATGGGTTACTGTCATGATCTCATCAAGAGCTATCAAGCAAGATGACACTGTCTGTATCATTAATCACTTCCATAACAGATGAAGACAGCCATGTTACCTGATGAATGCCTTCCGGGGCTTGTCTCAACATTTATCAAACACAAATTTCGCCTCAACAACGTTCTGTTTCTTTGGCATCATTTGAGGTAAACCACATACACACTTGGGAAACTGGCTGATTCGATGTTGGGCTGTGGGAAACCTCCCGTGATCTTGCTGCCACAGAAATGAAGACAAGGAAAGCACTGAACTCAACAACCCCAGGCAGAAGGCGGCTGGAGGGATGGTGCAGTTGGCAAGGGGCCTGGGAGGGCACAGACGGACCCCTGCTCAATCTCTGTCACTTTCCCTTAAAGAGGAGCATCTGTTGATTTGATGAGGGATAGGCTTCTGAGTGACTTCCAAAATAACAGAGCCAACATTTTGACTTAGTTGAAGTCCTCATCATTGTTCACCCATTTTATGGGAAAAAACTTCCTAAGTTGTTTTCCATCCTCCAAACTCTTGCTTCCCTCATCCCTCCTTCACATGCCATCAGTGTTATCTTAGCAAATTTCAGGGTGGATCATGAGATGCTCTTCCGGGCATTGCTCCCAGCTTTTCCTACGGCCCACGTCCAGCCCTGCCTTCCCAGGGCCCTACATTCACCCTGCACTCCTGCCACCCTGAATACAACATCCAGCTCTATGAGTTCACCTCTCATCTCTTGCTGTATCCTCAGTCTGGAGTAAGTGCTCTCCATAGGTCTCCAACTAGAAGTTGGTTACTGGGCTAGATATCAGAGAAGACACCTGAGCAAAGGAATTCAAAGTCAAGAGAGAGGAAGAGACACAGAAAGAGATAATGACCAAAACAATAGAGTCAGGGCACAGGGTGCAAGGAAACATGGTTTTTATTTCAGTCTACAGGGGCTATAAAATGCTACCTGTGCTACTGAAGCAAGCACAAAGTCTAGCTCAACTCCCTCTCTTAACACACACACACACACACACACACACACACACACACACACCCCTATGTGAATCAGTTTTTTAATGATGAATTAGAATAGTTTGCATCAACAGCTCCACCATTGAGAAGGAGGATATCAGCAACCTTGCCCTTTTGTATAAGTGTAGAATCCAGATAATGGGGGAAACAGGAAAAGGGGAAGGTGTCAGCCAGACTAAGCTGAACTTCATAACGAACAGCTGAACCAGATTCACTTTGTTATACAGCAGAAACTAACACACCATTGTAAAGCAATTATACTCCAATAAAGATGTTATAAAAAAAAAAAAAAAGAGCTGAACCAGAGCGGGAAGGGGAGAGGAGTCAAAACACTCCATGCAGACTGAGTTGGAGGGAGAGGTTTAGGAGTCTGAACCAATGAGGCAGAGGTTGGAGAGCTGCCACTGTGAACGTCAGAGAGGCACTAAGAGTAAGGCAGTTGGGAGAAAGGAGATTTAAAAGAAGTTATGCTGTATATGATGAAAGGATTCCCTCTCAGATATTCTTACGAGAGACTCATAAGAATAAGGTTTAGATTATTTTCAATGGTTTTGAACATTAAATTGATGTTTCTTTGAATGCCAGACTTTGCTTGCTAAGAGAGGGCCACCGGGCAGCTGGGCTCATTATGAACGACATCTGGGTACCTATGGTCACACTCACACAGTGATTAAGCTCCTCCTGACAGGGGCCTAATTGTACTGATTTCAGTATGTCCTTATCTCCTCAAGCCTGGAAAATTTTTGCACGTAACGGTTTCGCAAAGATAACGTGTTAATTGATGCTAATGTTCAGTTGTATTTTGTTCTATGTTTTCATAGTACTTTGATACTGGGGACATGTTGACTATATATAATTGCCTGGTACAATCCGGGCATCCCACACGTGTTTGCTGAACTCATCTTAGGTGACTTGGTCAATATATTTTAGGCTTATCAGTATGTTATCATTCCAAAAAAGGTGCTTGTGTCATGAAATCAGAATGGTTTGCACCTTTTATATGCTTTAAAACACCTGATATGCTCTGAAGATACCCCACAAAGCTGTGAACGACAGGTTAAAACAACCCAGTGATTCTGAGCCACTGTTGTCCATTTTGGAAGAAGGACATGTTTTCAAGCCAGAAGTGACTGGAACACCTGTTCTGTAGCCCTCCCAAAACATCTTAAATTAATACCTGTGTTCTGAAGCTTTTGGCTTATTCCAGACCATAGGGATTTGGGGGAGAGAAAACAAAAAAAAAAAAGGAAGGGAATGAGAAAGAGAACAAGATTCACCACCTCCCATATCAACCAAAGGTACATTTTCTGGACCTTTATATTTAACAACCCACCAAAAATCCATACTGAGATAGAAATAAATATATTTCATTATAGAAGTTATGAAATCCTGTCCAACTCCCAAACAGAATTGATCTCTTCAAGTGTCCTAGTTAACTTCTCATTAGCTCCAAGTGAAGGTTGTCATGACAACAAACTGGCAGATTTTAGTCCCTGGAATTGATTTGATAGAACCTAGAACCTAGCTGTTCCTTTTTTTCTTTTTTTTCTATGTGCTGGTTAGTATATAGGGAAAAAAAAGAGAAAAGTTTATATATTCCTTCCGTTTCACAGCTTTCAAATGTTGTGAATTAATTTGTTTGCTAATTCACCTAAACTAAAAAGAGCAGATTTTTTTCCATTTTGCGACATTCTTTCACATATAGAACTACCAGAACTGGAACACATCTCAAAATGCCCTAATTAAAGCTGAAGAAACACTTTTTAAGTTGGAGGATAAAATAAACTCAAAAACACAGAGGAGGGCTTCCCTGGTGGCGCAGTGGTTGAGAGTCCACCTGCCGATGCAGGGGACACGGGTTCGTGTCCCGGTCCGGGAAGATCCCACATGCCACGGAGCGGCTAGGCCCGTGAGCCATGGCCGCTGAGCCTGCGCGTCCGGAGCCTGTGCTCCGCAACGGGAGGGGCCACAACAGTGAGAGGCCCGCGTACCGCAAAAAAAAAAAAAAACCCAAAAAAACACAGAGGACAACATCAGGATTGAAAGCAGTTTGTTCTACTCAGGGACTGAGTTACTCACATATATCACTCAAGTCAGGACGTGAGAGCAAGTCACAAAGCTTGGCTAAGGCAAGGTGGGCCGTCTGGATTCTTCCCTCCGCTTGCATTCAAACGTCCCTACTTGCCCCTATTTATTCCTGATTTGTTTACATTCATAGTCAACTTCTTGGCTCAGGCACTGGGCTCATTGTGATGAACTTGATACCGATATCTGACTCCCAGGAAAATTCTGATGGCTCTCATCCCAACCAAGGGACAATCTCTTCATCTCAGCAGTAACTGAGTGAAAGGATCCTGTTTAGAGATGAGGAGAAAACTAGTCCCAGGAAACATTAAGTGACTGACCCTCGGTAGTAAAGCTGAGTGGCAGAGCACAACCTATAATCCTTACTCTTACGGACACTCGCCCTCCTGTCTCAGACAATGTAAGTTGAAAAGACAAATGGGTTCAGGAGAAAAATAATCATTTGCCTTTTATGGACTATATAATAATGGATTCAAGGACAATTTCAGCAAAGAACAGTCTAGGTTATGGCTCAAAGACAGCAAATTGATAAGTTTGGTCTATGACTAAAAAACTGTGATTGTAAGTGATCTACTAAAGAAGTTCAAAAACGAAATGAGCTGAGTTCTTGAAAACAGATATGAAAGGGCAACAATGCACTTTAGGAGAAGAATTACATATATGAATCTCATGAGTTTGAGATATCTGATCTACTGGGATATTTATTCTGAGTACTCAGAATATCATTACTATAGTTAAACATCTGGTAATTTGTGTTGTAACATTTGAGGACACAATAAAGGATGTGCAACTAAAATTCTAAGATATCAGTTCTATGATCAATGTAGGCACAGAGCACAGGTGACATAAATTCTGGAAAGTTGCTTTTTGCAAAGACTAACTGTTCTTGCCTGATAATCCTCTTACAGCTGGACTTGTTGCTTTCATAATATTGAAAAATGCACTCATTCACTCCACTGGTAAATTCAGAGTGAAAAACACCAACAAGTATATTCTACAGATCAGGAGAGTTGCCAACTTTTGCACTTTCACATAATCGATGTAAAGATAACATAAACAGGGCTTCCCTGGTGGCGCAGTGGTTGAGAGTCCACCTGCCGATGCAGGGGACACGGGTTCGTGCTCCGGTCTAGAAAGATCCCACATGCCGTGGAGCGGCTGGGCCCGTGAGCCATGGCCGCTGAGCCTGTGCGTCCGGAGCCTGTGCTCCGCAACAGGAGAGGCCACAACAGTGAGAGGCCCGCGTACCGCAAAAAAAAAAAAAAAAAAAAAAAAGATAACGTAAACAAGAAAACAAAAAGAGCCATACCAATAATGCTCTTTAAGAATTAAAAATATTTTGTTATTGGTCACCAATTGAATATCAAACTAGCAGAAACTGATTTTTTAAAAAAGATACAGCAGAGCAAAAATAAAGATCCTAAAAGCTTTCAGAGAAGAAAAACAGAGATGGGACCCAAGTGGCTGGGAATTCAACCAGAAAAGCAGCAGAGGGAGGTCCCAGAATCAGAGCTGTGATGCAGGCACTGGGGGCAACCAGTCCTTAACCAGAGCAGGAGAGGGGCCTCCAGGAAGGAAAAGAAGAGTTGAGCCATAAATATAAACACTTCGGTACAAATCTATGGATGAATATATGACAGGTCCGATGTAATGATCAGAAAGAAGTTAATAAAAAAGACAAGTGAAGAAAAATCAAACCTTATACAGGAAAGGAAAATAACCACAGTACATTGTGACTTGGCTGTGAACATTGTTTACGGGGTTATAATGACGTAAACACTGAATGCTGATTTAATTAAATTCTGTGATATAACAATATTTAGAAAGGATGGGGAAAGAAGAAGTTGAGGAGAAGTATAGGGAATCCTTGTATAGTAAAATCAATAGATATTATATAAAACTGATTTATCAAGAAAAAAATAATTATTTTTGGCTGTCATTAGCACCATTCAACAATTTTTCCAGCTTTCCTCTTTCAAAGCTGGTAGCAGAATTGTTGGCATGGCTCGTGACTTACTTGGCCAGTGAAATGTTAGTGCAAGTGATATGATGGAAACTCAAAGAGCCAGGGTGTGGTTTGCCCCTTTTCTTCCCTCCTGCCCAGTGACTAGGGATGTTCCAGAGGATGGATGTGCCACCAGCCTGGAGACCCACTTGGATTAGAAGGGTGTTGGTTATCTTGCTTTTCATGACTGATCCTGCATATTATTTATAGACTTGCAAGTAAATAACAAAAGGAACAGCTGAAAGAGTTGAAAATGGTCTGCTCACAGGACTGTGGGGTGTGGACAAGTCGAACAGGAGACTGTCCCTTTTCATTTTAAACCTGGTACATCTATTTGATTAAAAAGAAAAATAGCCATGGTACCTACAGAACATATATCTCAATCAACCAGATGAATGTGCAAATGGAAATTCAAAGAGCAAGTGATTAGGGGAGAACAGGTATTCCCTGCTCCTCTAATTTCCATACAGGGTAAGGAACTTCCACTCCACTCCCGAAGAAGGAGGGACACTTCCAGCTTCTTTTGGACGCAGCCAGGAGAGCGGAGTCACTTATCTGATTGGTGAGTTTGGGAAAAGCAAACTAGGCTCAGCCCCATTGGGTCAATCTTTGCTTACATTTTTTAAGGCACCCTGCCTGCGGGACTATTACTCTCTACTCCTCCATGCAGTCAGCCAGGCAGTCAGCAGCGGAGTGGGGGAAATCCTATAGCTACACAAGTGTGCTAGATTATTGTGTGACTAGGTGGGCAAGTCTGCCTAATTCAGGGGTGAAATATTAATAAGCTTGTTTGGCCAGAGATCCAGAGCCATGTTTGCTAATCAGCTTTGTCGGTAATGATGCCAGTGTTTGAGATCTCCATATATCAGTTTCCTGTGTCCTATTTCTCAATGGGTTGAGAACTCAGAAGGAACTCCTCCAAAACATGAATATCAGTCATCACTCAACTCTGTAATCAGATTAATAACACACTATAAGGATAATGCCTTTTTTTCTAGTTAGAAAAATACAGATGTGTAGAAAAAGTCTGAAAGATATATGCTTATCTATATTTTCTAATTTTTCTTCCCATATTACTTGGGTAATAAAAATGCTCAAATACTAGACTTAGAATTTAAAAGTAACATTATGAACTTACAGAGCATTGTTTTTTAGGATTCATGGTTATAGCTGAATGATTTATCTAGATTGGCTTTGTTTTCATTTACCATCAGTTTCTTATAATTGGTATGCTTAGAAGAGCTTTGAAGAAAACATTACTTATGTGTCCAAAAGTTGGGTTATATCTGGTACTCTAAGTAGAGAAAGTACAGGCCAGAAGAACCACACCGTTCAAGTTCAGTTACATAGTTATGCTCTGATAAAGTAAAAAATAATTTCATTATGTATAATGACATCCATCCTGCAATGGCAATAAAATATTCCATTATTTAATAACCTACTTCCATTTCTCTACCAATTGATTCCTCTTCTGTTTCTTCTACTTGAGATACATTTTCATTTGAAGTAACTTTAGGAGTTGTAGGCAATGATATTTCAGCGATTTGCGTAAGATTAGATAATTTCTCGTGAACTGAAATAACTCTAAAAATAACAAACATGTATGCATTTTACTTGAAAAGTTAAGTAAGGCATTCATTTATTCCCAGAATCAATAAAACATGTAAAGTAAGTCCTTAGTTATTTAACACTTAGATTTCTGGCACCCCCAAACATCATTCAATCATTCCTTCACTCAAGAGACATGAGAACAGAGACACAATTCTCACCTGCATAGTGTTTATGATCTAGTTATATGCTCAGACAGATTTATAATCATAAACTGGCAAAGACACAAAGCAAAAAAAAAATGTAGACATCCAAAATATTTGCTTAAGATGAAAATAAAGAAAATAAATATCTACATGGGCAAAGAAATACAAGGCAATGACAAAAGATCTACTCCTACTTAAACTCAGTGCCACGCTCTGATTGGCTGGCTGGCCTGAAGCTAAGAATTAGGACAAGTCAGCAATGGCTCTAAGAGACGGTTCAACGAGCCCACACAGTGACATGTACTGTGTGGGGATTGGGGGTAGGGAGAAGAATCAAGTAAAAAGGAAAAGCTAAAGCCGAGGAAGAGGGCAGAGGACGCACTGGCAATTGTGCGCAGGACAGAAAGCTTCTGGAGCCACGGTCCAGTGAACCATGGAGGCGCTGGAGACAGAGGTTAACTAGTGAATGCAGTCAGAAGCTGGAAAAGCATTGAAACAGCTGAAGGAGGCAAAGAGCCACCTGCAGGGCTCCCAGTGACTCTAGGATACAGGCACGTAGAGCGCAGGTGCGCACGTATTCGTGCGTGGGTGTGCGGGTCTCCATGCAGGGGCGGAGGGAAATTTTTATGAAAATTAAGGAGATGATGCAAAAAAGCAAAATGATATCAGGAGCAAATGCAGGAACGTCGATTTCCCCAGCTTCCCACAGCATGCTCTTCCTTTGCCTTCTATAGGATGATCAACAAGAGCAATTCCCCATAGACTGATCGTGACCCTCATAAGAACACAAGGAACTCCACCCTAGGTGGGAGAAATACTGTCACCAAGGGATGAATCAGATGAACGTTTGTCAGGCAACTTCCTCTATAATAGCCTCAGTGACAGGGGCATGTCCCTAACTTTAGTCACCCTACCATTGATCATAAACACACCAAAATCAAGAACTTTTTGGAGTAAAACAAGAATCCTGTCAGTTTGTTTACATTCTGCTCTGCAGAAATTATAATCATTTTTATCATGTGGTTCTGAAAAAAAAAATTCTGCCATGTTTCTGGATGTACAAGGAAAGAACATAATTTCCTAACTTTGTGGCTTAGCTGTGCTGGTATAGTCCTGTGTCTAAGATTTTCCACCATGACACTGAAAAAAATTTTAAAAAGGAAAAGAAAAAGAAAGTTGACTGAATAATTGAAGGTATGCCAGCTCTTGAAACATCTCGTTTTATTCTCTTTCATGGAGAGGCCAAAGAGAAAGAGTTCTTCAAAATGGAAATCAAGGACCAGGAACCAGACTCTCCAGGTAAGGATGGAGAAGTGCCAAGTCCCTGCACTCAGTACGTGGTGAGCAGGGCAAAGAGCTGACACTGACGGACACAGGAGGCCATGATGAGACTTAATATTTGCCCAGTGCTTTCAGCCTTTCAAAGTATCTGCATACATTTTACATGCATACAAAGTATATGCACACACTGTCTGGCTTGATCCTGACAGTAACCCCAAAAGGTAGGCAAAATATTATTTCCATCTCAGAAATGAGAAAATGGAGGCTGAGGTCGCAAGGGCAATGAACAATGGAATCAAAACTAAATTAACTAAGCAAAGAAAAAAAGTGAAAAACAAGGAATTTGGTAAGATGAAATCAGAAAAGAGAGAAACCAGGCATGAACAAAAATTAGAGTCTCCATCCCCTGTTTGAAGGAGAGGGAGGAAAACAGAGTGGCTGATGCAGAGGCTTTTGACTTGGGGAACAATACAAAATAGGATTGGTCAAAGAGGAAAGGGTGAGACCAGGATGGCAGTGGAGTTTGGGCTTAATTTTGCAACTTAATACAGAGCCACATTAAGTTCTTTTTAAAACACACCCCAAACTACAGGCAAAATATAGTACAGACAACATCTTTGTACTGTCTGTAATCTTTATGAAGTACCAGAAACTATTCCTCCAACAACTCTAGGTCCTATTATTATTATTCCCATTTTACTGATGAAGAGACTGAGGCACAGAGAGGTTAAGTAACCTGGTCAAGTTTGCTGAGATAGGAAGATACGAAGGGGCACAACCAGCATTTGAACCAAAACAGGCTGGATTCAGAGTTCATGCTCTTACCCACTGCAATATCATACTCTGCTAAGTAAAAGGAAGACTTTTCCAAAAATGTCTTCTAAAAGTTCGCCTGTGATTTACCTTGTATATTACTGAAACAGTCAATATTATGAAAGTATCAGCAAAGAGCTGTGGATAATCCATCTTTACTTGCCTGTCTAGTGGAATCCAGAAAGAGCCAACATATACACTGTTGTAAGCAGTAGATGTAACATCTGAAATATTCAGGGGCTTCATATTATAGGCATACAACAATAACACCTATAAGAAAATTAAAAGACATAGAAAATGTTACATCAAACTTACACTTTGCCTCAAAAACTGCAGCATCAGTACTCAAAATAGTGTCATTATACTTTAAAAGGTTTTTCTTTGGAAGAGAAAAATGAGGGTTTTTTTTTTGTTTGTTTCCAATTCACTTTAAACAGAAATGATATGAACAAGAATTGTGCAAAGGTTATGAGATGAAAATAAATGCTAGTTGGTACCAAGGTTATATTATTTTTGATGACTGACACTTCTTACTGCAGTTAAGTTTAAATTTCAGCCTCTGAAGGCCCTCTGCAACAAGTTCTAATGTATATTGTACCTGGTGAATATCCAACTTTGTTTCTTGTTCCTTCTCCATATGCCCCTTTCCCATCAGTGGTCATAGGTACGTTTGTGCATTCACTTATGCTGTTCCCTTCCTGTTCTCTCCGTGTATTCCATCCACACACAACTTACCAGCCCCCATCTCTAAGATGAAGCTTCTCCTAATGACTCATGCTTTAGTAATTTCCCTGATGTTTGAACTCTGAAAATTCTTAGAGTCAGTCCCACACTCTACAGCACCTATTTACAATCATGAATTCACAGAATTTGAGATTCAGAGGACCTTAGAGGTGGTCTGCTCTAAGTCCTTCCAAGAAAGCTGAGGTCTAGAGCTGACAGTCAAAATTAACTAATTAAATGTATGCATTTATCTCCGCTTCCTCACAAATCAAACTAAAATAAGAGTAAAGGGATTCTGGGAATTCCTGGCGGTCCAGTGGTTAGGACTCTGTGCTTCCACTGCAGGGGGCATGGGTTTGATCCCTTGTGGGGGAACTAAGATCCTGCAAGCCACCTGAAGTGTGGCCAAGAAAAAAAGAATAAAGGGATTTTTTTTTCTTAAAGGCATAAATCCACAAAGACAGAAGCAAGAGAGACAATGAAGCAGATGAGAGATGTTAAAAACATTTTGAAAGCACCTGAAACATTTGAAAGCACCTCTGCTTAGTCAGCAGAGAGGAAAGGCTGTGTCCCACCTGCCTTCAGAGGGGCTGCCAACAACAAGCACGACCAAGAACCTTGAAAGCCTTGGGGACAACCTCCCTCCCATCCCTTCTCCGAGTCCATCCAACCAGGAGACTCCCTCCCTCCTTCCCTGCCTCTCCTCTGCTAGCCAAACTTCTTCCATTTTTCTCTCTGCTGAGGTTAAATCAAAGATCTATGCTCAGGAGGGACATGAGATTACAGAGGTGGGGTGCTGAACTGAAAACGTTGGAATGAAGTGAAAGTCTATATTCTGGACAAGAGACATCCCTCTACCCCACTCCAGCCCCTGCCCAGAACATAGAAAACTAAGCAGTAGTCTAAAAGAGTCCTCTTTGGGGAAATTTACCAGATGAAGAGAAAAGACCTACAGATACTGACATTTCAGGATCCACCAATGAAGCTGCTAGCTCCCACAGTCACCCGGCAATGAGGTTAAAAGTCCATAAGCCTGACTCAGTATGCTTCTCAGTGCCTCAAACATGAACAGACAGCCAAGGGTCACTAGACATGAAATGAAAGGTAGAGACCAAAACTAAGGTAAGAAAAGGAAGTTGGAGAATCAGATACAAGATAGACAGCAGAAGAAAACATCACTGAAACCATAATTAATATCCTCAGAGAGAGAAAGGCCAATATTGCATCTATGAAATAAGAACACAGTGCTATTAAAATGAAAGAGAATACGAGCTTTTAAAAATTAAAAAATATGATAATCACAACTAAATAATCAATAAAAGATTTGAAATATAAAGTTAAATATATCTCCCTCCAAATAAACCTAAATTTAAAAACATAAATAGGGGAGAAAAGATGAGAAAAGTAAACATTCAATCTAATAGACTCAATATCTGAATAACAGAAATTCCAGAAAGTGCAGAGATCATCAGAGGGAGGAAATTATCAAAGAAAAACGTCTCCACGAACTGAAGAATATACTTCACATATTGAAAGGGGCACCCTAAGAATCCAGCACAATACCCACACCGAGGCACATCATGGAATTTTAGAACAGGGGACAGAGGGCAGATCCTCAGAGTTTCCAGAGGAAAAAAGTCACAAAGAACTAGGAATCAGAATGGGAACAGAACTCTCAACAGCAATACGGGATTGCCAGAGATAATGAAGCAGTGCCACCCACATTTTGAGGGGAAATAATTTTCAACCTAGAATTCTATGCCTAGGCAACAGTGAATTAAGCATTAAAAGGATGCTTAATTTTTGTCAGACATAGAAGGCCTTAAACTCCTATAAAAGTTCAGGGTTAATTCTAGTCTGTTGCAACCTTGCTAATCATCTCAGGGGACTGAAGTCATGGAATTATTCCGTGGCGAAACCGGAACAGAATGTACTAAATAGTGACTGTAGCCCTGTTTTAGGGTCTGAAACACACAAAGAGGCAGCCAGCTAATCAGCATTTTTTGTAGAAAATGCGCATGTTGATGATTTACATCTGAATTCTATTGTTACCTTCACTTCTCTCAGTGAGTCTGGCTCACGCCTGGTTTTGACTACATGATCAGAGAGGTACAAAAGACTCCTCTCCCAGGTAAGACAGCAGCTTTCTTGAAACCAAGATATCTCACCGTATTTCAGCGGTTCATGACCCACAGATGACGTGTGTCCCGTGCAACTGAGAGAGGACCCAGGAAGCTGCTCCTGGGTATCTTAGTCTCTCCTTTAGTCTGAAATCAGAATTAACTTGAATAAAGTAGGTCAATATTTAAACAATAAAACACTAAACTCACTCGCACAGTTGTTGTGAGCCAGAGCTCTGGAGCCGGGGTGCCTGGGTTCGCCTCCATCACTTACTGGCTGTGTGATCTTGGGCAAATTATTAAAACATTATGCTTCTGCTTTCTCATTTGTAAAATTAAGATATGGTAATCCCCATCCCATGGATCAGGGTGAGGATTGAGTGGGTCAATGTGAAGTGCTTTAAGCGGTATTTAGAGCATTATTGTTGTCATTTTTAGCCCCATGATCACTACTGGCTCCTTACCCTTCCTGGATACCTCATTTTCTATATTCTCTTGGACCTGCTGCTAATCCCAAACCAGCTTTCCATCTAATCCCCCAGCCTGTCCTCATCTAATCCACTTAGTTCTTAGTTGATAATAGTGCTTAGTTCTATTCCCAACTTGTCTTTACTCCTCAAGGATAAGTTATATAACCTTGCATACTCAGGACTGGATTCTTCAGGAGGCAATACGCCCATGATAAAATTTCCAGTGTTCCTTTATTCACTTCTGAAAATATTCTTTTTTTTCAATGGAAAAGAAGTGATATTGTTTTGACGAACACTGAGGAATACTATATTTAAAACTGCCTTGTATGTTCATCATTATCAAGTAGGATTTATCTCAGGGATGCAAGGATGATTCAGTATTTGCAAATCAATGTGATGCACCACATTAACAAACTGAAGAATAAAAATTATATGATTATCTCAATAGATGCAGAAAAGGCTTTTGACAAATTCAATGTCCATTTATGATTAAAAACTCTCAACAGAGTGGGTATAGAGAGAACATACCTCAACATAATAAAGGTCATATATGACAAACTTACAGCTAACATCATGCTCAATGGTGAAAAGCTTTTCCTCTAAGATCAGGAACAAGATAAGGATGCCCACTATGACCACTTTTATTCAACACAGTATTTGAAGTCCTAGGCACAGCAATCAGATAAGAAAAGAAGATCAAAGGTATCCAAATTACAGAGGAAGGAGTAAAACTGTCACTGTTTGCAGATGACATGATCCTATATATAGAAATCCTAAAGACACCACAGAAAACTATTAGAACTCATAAATGAAGTCAGTGAAGTTGCAGGATACAAAATTAATATACAGAAATATATTGCATTTCTATACACTAACAATGAACTATCAGAAAGAGAAATTAAGAAAACAATCCTCTTTACAATTGCATCAAAAAGAATAAAATACCTAGGAATAAATCTAACCAAGGAGCTAAAAGACCTGTACTCAGAAAACTATAAGACACTGATGAAAGAAATTGAAAACAACAGAAACAAATGGAATGATATACTGAATTCATGGACTGGAAGAATTAATATTGTTAAAATGACCATATTACCCAAGACAATCTACAGAGTCAATGAGGTTCCTATCAAAATACCAATGGCATTTTTTCACAGAACTAGAACAAATAATTCTAAAATTTGTATGTAACCACAAAAGACTTCAAAGAGCCAAAATAATCTTGAGAAAGAAGAACAAAGCTGGAGATACCATGCTCCCTGATTTCAAATTCTACTACAAAGCTATAGCAATCAAAACAGTATGGTACTGGCCCCCAAACAGACACATAGACCAATGGAACGGAATAGAAATAAACCCAGAAATAAACCCACACTTATATGGCCAACTAATCTACAACAAAGGAGGCAAGAATATACAATGGGAAAAAAAAAACCTCTTTAATAAATGGTGTTGAGAAAACTGGACAGCTACATGCAAAAGAATCAAACTAGACTACTCTCTCACACCATATACAAAAATAAACTCAAATGGATTAAAGACTTAAATCTAAGACCTGAGGCCATAAAACCCCTAGAAGAAAACATAGGCAATATGATCTTTGACATTGGTCTTAGCAATATTTTTTTGGATCCATCTCCTCAGGCAAGGGAAACAAAAGCAAAAATAAACATGTGGGACTACATCAAACTAAAAATCCTCTGAACAATGAAGGAAACTATCAACAAAAGGAAAAGACAGCCTACTGAGTGGGAGAAGATATCTGCAAGTGATATACCTGATAAGGCATTAGTATCCAAAATATACAAAGAACACATGCAACTCAAGCTCAAAAAAAGCAACAACAAACAAACAACCTGGATAAAAAATGGACAGAGAATATGAGTAGACATTTTTCCAAAGAAGACATACAGATGGCCAACAGGCACATGAAAAAATGCTCAACATCAAACATTATTAGGGAAATGAAAATCAAAACCACAATGCTCACCTCACACCTGAAAGAGTGGCTATTATAAAAAAGAACAAATAACAAGTGCTGATGAGGATGTGGAGAAAAGGGAAGTCTCATGCACTGTTGGTAGAAATGTAAATTGGTGCAGCCAGTATGGAAAGCAGTATGAAGGTCCCTCAAAAAATTAAAGATAGAACTACCATATGATCCAGCAATTCCACTTCTGGAAAAAACACTAATTCAAAACTATATATATATATATATATATATATATATATATACACACATATATAGTTATCAATATATATATACACATATATATGTGTATATATATACAAATATATATATACACATGTGTATATATATACACGTGTATATATATATATATACACATATATAGTTATCAATATATCAATCAATCAAATATTTCTCAGCCATAAAAAATAACAAGATCTTGCCATTTGGGACAACATGGATGGACCTAGAGGGTAGTATGCTAAGTGAAATAAGTCAGATGGAGAAAGACAAATACCACATGATTTCACTTACATGTGGACTCTAAAAAACAAAACAAATGATCAAATATAACAAAACAGAAACAGACTCATAGGTACAGAGAATACACTTGTGGTTGCCAGAGGGGAGAGGGGTTGGGGGATGAGTGGAATAGATGGGGGAGATTAAGAGGTACAAACTTGCAGTTTTGAAATAAATGAGTCACAGGGATGTAATATACAACATAGGAAATATAGTCAATACTACTGTAACAACTTTGTATGGTGACAGATGATAACTAGACTTTTCATGGTGATTATTTTGTAATGTGTACAAATGTGGAATCATTATGTTGTACACCTGAAACTAATACAATATTGTAAAACAATTTTACTTCAATAAAAAAAAAAGAAAGAAAAAGAAGAAATCGTCTTGTCCTCACAGCCCAGGAACAGTGAAAGATGAATCCCTCTTCCACTAGATAGAGCTGATTTGTAATTTCCTCATCTTGATATCTTAATCACCTAACAAAATGCTTGGCACATAGTATGCACTCAATAAATACTTTATTCATTAGTTAGTAAGCAGTTGAGCTATATGTGGTTTGTAAAGAAATCAATATTAATACTGAAAAGACTTAGGTTCCCATTCTTATTTTTGTCACTAGTGAGTTGTGGTGTTGGTCAAGTCATTTTACCCCTGTGGAACTTTTCTTCCTCATCTGTAAAATGAGAATGTCGATTAGGTGTTCTCCTAGTTTCCTTTCAGTTCTGACATTTGACCTGGGTGATACCAAAAGTCAGAGGTTACCAATAGAGCCCACTATATAAACTGGCAATGGAGTAATTTCTTGGAGAGTCATCATGAGAGCTGTAAGTTCACTGGTAGCACCAGCCTAGACCAGTGCTTCTCAACCTTAAATGTGCATACATTACTTGCACATTCTAAACTGTGCAAGTAAAATGAACATTCTGATTCAGTGGGTCTGAAGTGAGACCTGAGATTCTGCATTTCTAATGAGCTTCCAGGGGATGCCAGCGGGGCTGTTTCCTGACCACACTCTGCAAGGGCCAGGGACTATCAGATGCCTGCCTCATTTATGCAGCTTTTGTCTTCCCCAGCTTCCAGAAGTTGGATGTAATTTTGGGCCCCATCTGCAGGACCAGACTCTAGTTAATCACTTAGCCAACAAGTCCCAGAATCCAGAGGACTTCAGAGGGAGGTCCTGGGCATCTGTATGATCTCTAAGTTATAGCACTCCTGACATCCAAGTTGATAACATTGGGCTTTTGCTTTTGTTGAGACTTGATAATTTTCCCAGGAACCCTAGCTCATCTTTCACTACCCTGCTAGGCCTGAGCTTGTCTTGAATGCACAGCCTGTTTCTTTGGGACTCTGAAATAGAGTCTTGCTCTTCTTAGGGATTTAAAGCCCTCCAGAAAAGAGCACTGGCTCCATATTTCTTGTTCCCAGACTGGCTGGACTTCTGAATAAACTTATCTCCAAGGACTATTTCAGCTCTATCCAAGTTTCTGTTTTTACTTTGCCAGATGGAGTCTTCCTTTTCAGTGCTTTGCTTAACCAGACTTCTTGGACTTGATCACGCTTGTCTGCCTACATCTTCTGGGGCCTCTGAAGAACATGCCTTGGGCTGTCCAGCTGCCTTCAACACAACAGCCTTTGAGGTCGTTTGCTTCCCTCCAACTCAACAATGTGCTGAGTTGCTCCAATCCTGATTCATTGTCAACTAGCATTCCTCCATCCTGGTTCTCAGTTTCCTCTCTTGTAAAATGGGGCTAATGATAATACTCGGCCGTTTGGATCCATGGGTTTGGCATCCGTGGATTCAACATCCCGTGAATCAAAAATATTTTTAAAAATCCAGAAAGTTCCAAAAACAAAAATTTGAATTTGCCATGTGCTGGTAACTATCTACATAACATTTACATTGTATTAGGTTTTATAAGTAATTAAGAGATGATTTAAAGTATACAGGAGGATGTGCATAGTTTATATGCAAATACTATGCCATTTTATACAAAGGACTTGAACATCTATGGATTTTGGTATCTGAGGGGGTTCTGAACCAATCCCCTGTGAATACTGAGGGACGACTGTACCTACCTCATAGACGTGCTGTGAAGTTAATGAAGTAGAATACCGGGAACACAGTAAGCTCTACATTGGTGTTCATTATTGCTATTATCTTATGGGTTTCGTGAGCTTCACCCAGTTTTTCCAACATTAAACTCTACACTAAAGGTCTAAGATAATAACTAGATGAATGCTCACATACATGAATATTGAAAGCATCACACAAATTTCAGTGTTGTCTTCTGAAAACATAGACTCGCAGGTCTGAGAAGATCTAGCCCTCCCAAGTCAGCGTTTCCTGATTTGGTAGCTGAGATTTATGGCAGCAACTGAATCTTTTATCATGACCCAATACATACATACTCACTGTCAAAGGGCGAAAAATGTCCCTGAACTAAGATAGGAAAACTGTGTGTTCTGGGGGCTTCCCTGGTGGCGCAGGGGTTAAGAATCCACCTGCCATTGCAGGGGACACAGGTTTGAGCCCTGGTTCAGGAAGATCTCACATGCCGCAGAGCAAAACTAAGCCTGCGCACCACAACTACTGAGCCTACGCTCTAGAGCCCGTGAGCCCACGTGCCACGACTACCGAAGCCCACACACTTAGAGCCTGTGCTCCGCAACAAGAGAAGCCACCCCAATGAGAAGCCTGCGCACCAAAACGAAGAGTAGCTCCCATTCGCCACAACTAGAGAGCCCACACGCAGCAATGAAGACCCAGTGCAGACAAAAATAAATTAATTAATTAAAAAAAAAACTGTGTTCCGTGTCTTTGTGGCTTACGCAAATCACTCAAGCAACCTGTTTAAATCAGAATTCGTTAGTTGGTGCTCCACTTCTAATCTCTGTCTGACACCCGTTCATGCGCCCATGCTAATTGTCAGACATGGCTGTTGATTCATGAAACCTCGTTATTCTAATTATCAGCCACAGATGCAGTCTTAACATTAACTCCCAAGATCATCCTGCCCCAGACTGATAGGGATGTGATATTTCTACAACCTTGTGAAATGAACTTTATACTTTGTTCCTCATTTTTTAAAACTAACTATTTGGGTAAACAATCTGTTTCCCAACAATGTTATCCTTCCATACCCTTTCTGAATGGATATACTCTTTTATCACACCTTGTTGGTTCTCTTGCCAGCAAGTAAAGAAATTCTTCAGGATGCCGAATGTCAATCTAGAAATGTTCTTTTTAACAGTATCTGTCATGAAACAAAAGTTTCAGAAAACAACATTTTCACTTACTGTATGTGATGCATTCTGATATTGCCTTCTTATATTTAATTTCTTTAAAAAGATACTATTCATGACACACTATATTGACTCCATGAACCATGAGTATCCTTGGAACTTTGGTTTGAAAACTACTGCACTAAATTCCCCCAAAGAGACCACAGATTTATTATTTTAAAATGTATATGAAATATCTGGCAAGGATTGGGTATGGAAAGGGTGGGAAGGAGAGTACTTTCAAAATACGAGAAATAGCATTAAATGTTTCTGGGGAGTGATGTGTTCAAGTGTCTCTTTTTTGTATGAGTAGGAGGGATGTATAACCGACCAAGAGTTAGCAAAAGGTTGCCAGCCTAAGGAAGAAGAATGAAGAGGCTATTGGGAGAAGCGTGCTTGAGAGCAAAGAGAGGTGGGCTCTGGAGGTTTCCCCACCTGACACGGTTCATATGAGTCAAGGAGCAGCAGAAGTTACCAGAGCCATAGCTAGAGGGGACAGCGCTCAAGAGGTAGGAAGTACAGGAGCAGACCATGGCAGGAGGCAAAAAACACAGATAAAAAGTACTGAATAGGGTAAAACTATATGGCAAATGTTTTATGGGAAAGAGCCTGAGGCTCTTCTTAGAGACAGCAGTAATCAGAGGAGTGCTATAGTGGAAGGTTCCTCTGCAAAAGGTGGTAGTTAGACCCCCTGTCCCATTTTTAAAAGCTTGACTCTTCAAGACCCTCCTAGAATCGGAATCACTGTTCTACCTCCCAGAGTTCAGGCATTGATACTGAACTGCTCCCAAATACTTGCCCCCTTTCCTGCTCCCCAGTTAGCCCTGTTGCAAATGTCTATACATGTATATGAACATAGATATGGATACAGATATAGAGTTAGATAAAGATAATAAACATTAAAATAAGGAGTTTCGTATGTGATACAAAGTTGTAAACAGCATTTAGAGAGAAAGTAAGTTTTTTCTCCTATTTGCTATGCACTTTAATTTTTGCTGGTTAGGCAGAGTTTACTCTCTCTTCTGCCCATTGTTGGCAGCTTAAGTATGTATAAGGAGATATTGTTGGTAAACTTTAAAAGGTGCTTTAAAATAATGCTTACCAAGTGTATTACATGTGTATTTGAAGTTATTAAACTTTCAAACAGCATAATAATGTGAAAATCGTTTCACATAAGAATAATAAATGACAACTACTGTTTAGGTCGAGGGTTTACACAATTATCTCTAGGGTACCCATGATACAGAAAAGTTAACTAATCTACTGAAGGTTACAAAATTACTAAGTAACAGAGCTGGGATTCAAAACAAGAGTCTGATTTGCTCCAAAAGAAAACCATAAAAGAAAACCATTCGCAGTAAAACTGTGCAAGGACAAAGTCTCAAAAGTGGCTCGTGAAAGAAGTCAGAATATTTTTAAAGCAACAACAATTTGACTCTCAAGAGAACAATTGAAATGAGTAGATGACATTCTGAATGTACTGAAAGAAAATAATTTCCAATCTTTAATTCTTTACTCCATAAAAATTCATTTCACAGATAAATGTAAAACAATGATATTTATCAGGCAAACAAAAATTGAGAGTGTTTGCCTCCAGAAGATGCTCACCACAAGAAATTCCAGAATATGTACTTCAACAGAAAGAAGTGATCCTAAATGGAATGTCTAAAATGCAAGAGGGAGTAGAAAGCAAAGCAAATGATGAATATGTAGAAAATTCTAAAGGAAAATAACTCTTGTATAAAACAATTAAAAATAATATTTTGGTTAAAAAAAGAAAATGTACAATAGTATCATTTAAGTCATTAGAGGAATAAAGATCATTCATTAACTTTTGACTGGGACTTCCCTGGTGGTCCAGTGGCAAAGAATGCAGGGACTTCCCTGGTGGTCCACCTTCCAATGCAGGGACACCGGTTCGATCCCTGGTCAGGGAACTAGGATCCCACATGGCACGGTGCAACTAAACCTGTGCGCCACAACTACTGAGCTCGCGTGCCTCAACTAGAGCCCACGCGCCACAAGCTACAGAGCCCATGTGCTCTGGAGCTCATGTGCCACAAATACAGAGCCCACGTGCTCAGGAGCCCTGGAGCCACAACTAGAGACAGAAAACCCGCATGCCGCAACTAGAGAGAAGGCTGCACACTACAATGAAGAGCCTGCGCACTGCAACAAAAAAAAATCCCACATGCCTCAACGAAGATCCCATGTGCCGCAACTAAGACCTGACACAGCCAAAAATAAATAAATCTTTCAAAAAAAAAAAATGAAAGAAACTTTAGACTTTGATATGTTGTCCTGAGGGTAACCACTAAAAGCACAGCAAAAGAGTGCATAATTTCAAAGTTCAGAGAGGACAAATGAATGAAAAAAGTAATCAATCCCAAAAAAGGGAGAAAGACAGAAAACCTGAGGAAAACAGAAAATCTGAGACAAGTGAAAACACAAAATAATATGGTAGATTTAAAACCAAATATATTATTATTTACATTAAGTGTGAATGGACTAACTTCTCTAGTCAAAATACAATATTGTCAGACTGTATTTTAAAATATCCAAGTGTATACCTTTATTTAAAAATACAATTAAGGGACTTCCCTCGTGGTCCAGTGGTTAAGAATCCACCTTCCAATGTAGGGAACTCGGGTTCGATCCCTGAGAACTAAGATCTCACATGCTGCGAGGCAACTAAGCCCGCACGCCGCAACTACTGAGCCCGTGCACTTTGGAGCCTGCATGCCACAACTAGAGAGAAGCCTGTGCACTGCAATGAAGAGTCTGAGCACCGCAATGAAATATCTCATGTGCCACAACTAAGACTTGGCACAACCAAACAATAAATAAGTATTTTGAAAAAAAAATTAAAACACAAGTACACAAACGGGTTGAAAGCAAAAGGTTAGAAAAAGAAATATTATGAAAGTAACAACCACAAGAAAGTCACTTTCCTCTAGTAATATCAAACAAGGCAGGCTTTATGAGGGAAATATCATTATTATGAAAAGGTCCGAAGTCACTGAATTCACCAAGAAGTCACAATGCTTATTAATCTGCACCTAAGAACAAAGCCTCCAATTAGGTAAAGTGAAATTTGACAGAACTAAAAGAAAGAACAAAACAACAGCAATCTCAGTGAGAGAATTAAATGTTAAAATCTCAGTACAGTTGACTCCTGAGCACACGGGTTTGAACTGCACAGGTCCCACTTTATGAGAATTTTTTCCAATAAATACGTATGATTATACTACACAGTCCATGGCTGACTGAATCCAAAATGTGGATATGGAAAGCCAACTGTAAAGTTACACATAGATTTTCAACTGTGAGGAAGGTCAGCACCCTGACGCCTATGTTGTTCAAGGGTCAACAGTAATTGATTAAAAAAAAATAAATCCCACCGAGGCATGTGGGATCTTTTGTTTTGATTTTCAAAAAAAACTAGAAAAATCACCAAGAATATAGAGTATCTGAACAAGACTATACAAACTAACCTATTGGACATATATCAACACTGCCTCAACAACTGAGGAGAGCACATTCTTTTTAAGAGCAATGGAATATTTACACAATAAACACCTTCCTGGCAAAAAAAAAAGCAAGCTTCAACAAATATCAATCATACAGAGCATTTTTTTTATTACCACAGAACAAAATAATCTACGAATAAACAACAAAAGATAACTAGAAAAGCTTCATATAGTTTGTAACTTAAGAAACATATGTTGAAATGACCCACGAGTCAAAGAAGAAATCACAATGGAAACTTCAAAAGTTATTTTTAACTGAAAGATGATGACAATACTATAATAAAACTTGTGGGATGAAGCCAAAGCAATATTTAGAGAGAAACTGATAGCTTTAAAATGCATAGATTAGAAAAGAAAGAACTAAATATTGAGCTAATATCTATCTCAAGAAGTCAGTAGTTAGGAAAAGAACACACACACACACGAAAAAAACAGTAGAAGATATTTAGGGTTAACGAAATAAAACTAATTAATGAGAAATCTCTGGTGACAATGACCAAGAAAAAAATGCACAAATAAGCAATATAAGGTGTGAAAAGGGATACTTCACTACACATACACCAGATAGCTTAAAAATATGAGAGAAATTTTAAATAAAATGGGGAAATTCCTAGAAAAAGCAACTTAAGCAAAACTGACTCAAGAAGAAATAGAAAATCCCAATGTTCTATAAACAGGGGTGATAGTCAGAATACTTAAAACTTGGTTTGACAAAGGCACTAACCATTAGAACAGATATTAGCCCAGTCAGAACTGATACCAGCTCTGATAACCAGTACATTAGTACTATTGCTTAAAGACTGCCTCTAACTATGGAGAATTACATCACTAGTCTTATATTATCTCACAACAAAAACACAAGGGCTTTATTGATGAGCTCTTAGCAAATATCTGAGGAAAGAGGTTACTCCAAACTTACACAAACTTCACTATAGAACAGAAAAACATGGTTATATTTATCAACACATTTTAAGAGCCTAGCAAAAGCCTCATACAGAAAATATCTGACAAGGATAGCACAAAAAGGAAAAATTATAGTCCAATATTACTCTTGAAAACAGTGGCAAAAATTCAATATGAAACATTAGCAAACTGAATCTAGTAAAATGAATACATCATGACCAATTTGAGTTTATCTCAGGAGCACAAGGCTGATTTAACATTATAAAATCAATTACTATATTAAAAGAGATAAATGATAAAATCCTCTTAATAGATACAGTAAAATATTCATGATAAAACTTCCTATTAAGGTGGCAATAGGAAAAAATTTCCTTAATGTGATAAAGGATAACTACAAAAAAATATTAAACATCATATGTAATGGTGACACATTGGAAAGTTTCTCTTTAAGTTCAGGAAAAAGGAAAATGATCAATATGAACCCAGCTTTCCCAGGATCTCTTAATTATTTCACATTCATTCTGCTGGACAACATAGATTCTAAATTGCTGTATATTTCTGTCTATATGATAAGAGGATCTTCTCTACTCTTTAAGTTATAATGGCTTCATTAAACTTTATATCCAAATGTAAGATTTAGCTTTATAATTATATTACATACCATAGGTTCTGTTTCCTTTGGAGGTTTTTCCAGGGGAGGAATGTACCACTGAAAGCAAAGTTCTTTGTTTAAAGCTTGTGTTGCTACAACTGAGGACACCACATCTCCATACGATGGGCTGGCAAAGAGTTTTAATGATAAGTTGGAGTGTAGAGAACTGTCAGTTGTTCCTAACTAGGGAACAAACAGAAACATCAGCTTAATTGCTGGTAATGAATTTATTCAATATTTAAAACATTCATTCAATTTTCATTCAATATTGACTATTGGAAAACTCGGGGAATCATCTCAGCTTGTTTTATGGATGTAGGTCTTAAAACTGCCCCTGATTACCACAGAGAAGATTCTTTTATAGAAAAAATATATTTCAAAACCCAGTGAACTCAACAAATGTCTTCCACTTTGGTGAATATTCAAGAGTAAAGATCTAGAGGGAAAATGTCCATGCTATCATTTCAGTCTCAAGGTCACCATGTAGTCTAAGAACATCTTCTACTTTCCTTCTTGTTTATTCACTTGTGAAGATACTTAGGGTTTGGTTACAATTTATTATCTATTTTCCAATAGCATTCTTTGCAGTACCATATGCAAAATAAGACAGAGTTTTTGCTCTAAGAGGTTAAAATCCATTACTCTCATTCCCTCTTTAAATGAATGTAGCTGATTTGTAAGTTTAGTCTTGCTGGATCTGGGCCCAGCTCATCTGATGGAACTTGGTCCCTGAATCAGGAGTTTTCAAGAAACATAAATGTGTAGACTGCAATTGGCAACTTCATAAAATATTTACTTAGTTTTTTAAGGTAGCTAAGAAAGTAAAGCATGAATGATATCAACAAAATAAGAGTCTAGCCAGAGAGATAATAATGGTGATAATAATATCTCAACTCTATAAAGGCTTTTCTTCAATGGAGTACAAACTATTTTCAAAATTAATTTCTTGTTATTCCCAAGATTACAGCATGGTAGCTGGAAAGCAGTTCTTCTACTAAACTCTTGACATCTAAGGTGTCTCAAAGGCTTGGTGACCAAAGGGAACATGTCAGTGGCTAGAAAGAAATGCCTGGTGTTTCTATAACACTTTGTACCTTCCATTTCTGAGTCTATTCAAGATACAATAGAAGACTGTCAATGCAAAGTCTTCAAAATAAAAATAAAGAGAGAAATAAATACATTGACCTTTCAAGTTGTCTACTGATAAAAGAAAAAACATGTCTGGACTGAAAGGCAATATCAAAGGTGAAAACTATTTAAAAATGTCTAGAGACTATCATAAAGGGATATGATAAGCCAGAATCCTCATTTATTAGCACTATGATACTAAAAACATGACCAAAATGCATAATAAATAAGATTATTAGGATTAAATAATCATTTAAAAGTGCTTAATAAAGATTAATTCTATGTCAAGCAGTTCACGAAAAAATCAGGTAAATAATTGATTCAGAAAAAACTTCTCACATTTTTTCATATCTGAGCACCTTTCAGAGGTTCTGACTATTTTAGCAAAGAATTCATATTTAATAACTAGCTAAGTGGAGAAAACTAAAAAGCAAATACATTCTATTTCAATATTTATAATGTTTATTAGCATGATGGCCTAATAATAATAAACTATAACAGAAGTCAATATTAAAATAGGGCATTTAATTTTCTATTCATTTTTTTAAAAACGTAATATCTAATTGCTAATGGGATTAATTACATAAGCTAGTTGATGGGCTATACAGAGTACTTTTTTTTAGAAATTTCATGTAATGTCTGAAACATTTATATTAACATATTTCTATAAAAATAATCCAAAGAAAGTTTAGTATTAGTTGTTTTTTGTTGTTCTTGTTTGTTTGTTTATACTGCAGGTTCTTATTAGTCATCAATTTTATACACATCAGTGTATACATGTCAATCCCAATTGCTCAATTCAGCACACCACCATCCCCACCCCACTGCGGTTTTCCCCCCTTGGTGTCCATACGTTTGTTCTCTACAACTCTGTCTCAACTTCTGCCCTGCAAACCAGTTCACCTGTACCATTTTTCTAGGTTCCACATACATGCGTTAATATACGATATTTGGTTTTCTCCTTCGGACTTACTTCACTCTGTGTGACAGTCAAAAGATCCATCCACGTCTCAACAAATGACTCAATTTCATTCCTTTTTATGGCTGAGTAATATCCCATTGTATATATGTACCACCTCTTCTTTATGCCCATCTGTTGATGGGCATTTAGGTTGCTTCCATGACCTGGCTATTGTAAATAGTGCTGCAATGAACATTGGGGTGCATGTGTCTTTTTGAATTATGGTTTTCTCTGGGTATATGCCCAGTAGTGGGATGGCTGGATCATATGGTAATTCTATTTTTAGTTTTTTAAGGAACCCCTACTCTGTTCTCCATAGTAGCTTTATCAATTTACATTCCCACTAACAGTGCAAGAGGGTTCCCTTTTCTCCACATCCTCTCCAGTACTTGCTGTTTGTAGATTTTCTGATGATGCCCATTCTAACTGGTGTGAGGTGATACCTCATTGTAGTTTTGATTTGCATTTCTCTAATAATTAGTGATGCTGAGCAGCTTTTCATGTGCTTCTTGGCCATCTGCATGTCTTCTTTGGAGAAATGTCTATTTAAGTCTTCTGCCCATTTGTGGATTGGGTTGTTTGTTTCTTTAATATTGAGCTGCATGAGCTGTTTATATATTTTGGAGATTAATCCTTTGTCCATTGATTTGTTTGCAAATATTTTCTCCCATTCTGAGGGTTGTCGTTTCATCTTGTTTATGGTTTCCTTTGCTATGCAAAAGCTTTTAAGTTTCATTAGGTCCCATTTGTTTATTTTTGTTTTTATTTCCATTACTCTAGGAGGTGGATCAAAAAAGATTTTGCTGTGATTTATGTCAAAGAGTGTTCTTCCTATGTTTTCCTCTAACAGTTTTATAGTGTCCGGTCTTACATTTAGGTCTCTAATCCATTTTGAGTTTATTTTTGTTTATGGTGTTAGGGAGTGTTCTAATTTCGTTCTTTTACATGTAGCTGCCCAGTTTTCCCAGCACCACTTATTGAAGAGACTTTCTTTTTTCCATTGTATATCTTTGCCTCCTTTGTCATAGATTAGTTGACCATAGGTGTGTGGGTTTATCTCTGGGCTTTCTATCTTGTTCCATTGATCTATGTTTCTGTTTTTGTGCCAGTACCATATTGTCTTGATTACTGTAGCTTTGTAGTATAGTCTGAAGTCAGGGAGTCTGATTCCTCCAGCTCCGTTTTTTTCCCTCAAGGCTGCTTTGGCTATTCGGGGTCTTTTGTGTCTCCATACAAAATTTAAGATTATTTGTTCTAGTTATGTAAAAAATGCCATTGGTAATTTGATAGGGATTGCATTGAATCTGTAGATTGCTTTGGGTAGTATAGTCATTTTCACAATATTGATTCTTCTAATCCAAGAACATGGTATATCTCTCCATCTGGTTGTATCATCTTTAATTTCTTTCATCAGCATCTTATAGTTTTCTGCATACAGGTCTTTTGTCTCCCTAGGTAAGTTTATTCCTAGGTATATTATTCTTTTTGTTGCAATGGTAAATGGGAGTGTTTCCATAATTTCTCTTTCAGATTTTTCATCATTAATGTATAGGAATGCCAGAGATTTCTGTGCATTAATTTTGTATCCTGCAACTTTACCATATTCATTGATAAGCTCTAGTAGTTTTCCAGTGGCATTTTTAGGATTCTCTATGTATAGTATCATGTCATCTGCAAACAGTGACAGTTTTACTTCTTCTTTTCCAATTTGAATTCCTCTTGTGTCTTTTTCTTCTCTGATTGCCACATCTAGGACTTCCAAAACTATGTTGAATAATAGTGGTGAGACTGGACATCCTTGTCTTGTTCCTGATCTTAGAGGAAATGCTTTCAGTTTTTCACCATTGAGAATGTTTGCTGTGGGTTTCTCATATATGGCCTTTATTATGTTGAGGTAGGTTCCCTCTATGCCCACTTTCTGGAGAGTTTTTATCATAAATGGGTGTTTAATTTTGTCAAAAGTTTTTTCTGCATCTGTTGAGATGACCATATGGTTTTTATTCTTCAATTTGTTAATATGGTGTATCACATTGATTGATTTGCATATATTGAAGAATCCTTGCATCCCTGGGATAAACCCCACTTGATCATGGTGTATGATCCTTTTAATATGTTGTTGGATTCTGTTTGCTAGTATTTTGTTGATGATTTTTGCATCTATATTCATCAGTGATATTGGTCTGTAATTTTTTTTTTTGTAGTATCTTTGTCTGGTTTTGGTATCAGGGTGATGGTGGCCTCATAGAATGAGTTTGGTAGTGTTCCTTCCTCTGCAATTTTTTGGAAGAGTTTGAGAAGGATGGGTGTTAGCTCTTCTCTAAATGTTTGATAGAATGCACCTGTGAAGCCATCTGGTCCTAGACTTTTCTTTGTTGGAAGATTTTTAATCACAGTTTCAATTTCTTTACTTGTGATTTGTCTGTTCACATTTTCTGTTTATTCCTGATTCAGTATTGGAAGGTTATACCTTTCTAAGAATTTGTCCATTTCTTCCAGGTTGTTCATTTTATTGGCATAGAATTGCTTGTAGTAGTCTCTTAGGATGCTTTCTATTTCTGCGGTGTCTGTTGTAACTTCTCCTTTTTCATTTCTAATTTTATTGATTTGAGTCCTCTCCCTCTTTTTCTTGATGACTCTGGCTAGTGGTTTATCAATTTTGTTTATCTTCTCAAAGAACCAGCTTTTAGTTTTATTGATCTTTGCTATTGTTTTCTTTGTTTCTATTTCATTTATTTCTGCTCTGATCTTTATGATTTCTTTCCTTCTGCTAACTTTGGGTTTTGTTTGTTTTTCTTTCTCTAGTTCCTTTAGGTGTAAGGTTAGATTGTTTGCTTGAGATTTTTCTTGTTTCTTGAGGTAGGCTTGTATAGCTATAAACTTCCCTCTTAGAACTGCTTTTGCTGCATCTCATAGGTTTTGGATATCAGTTTTTCATTGTCATTTGTCTCTAGGTATTTTTTGATTTCCTCTTTGATTTCTTCAGTGATTTCTTGCTTATTTAGTAACGTATTGTTTAGTCTCCATGTGTTTGTGTTTTTTACGTTTTTTTCCCTGTAATTGATTTCTAATCTCATAGTGTTGTGGTCAGAAAAGATGCTTGATATGATTTCAATTTTTTAAAATTTACTGAGGCTTGATTTGTGACTCAAGATGTGATCTATCCTGGAGAACGTTCCATGCGCACTTGAGAAGAAAGTGTAATCTGCTGTTTTTGGATGGAATGTCCTATAAATATTTTTTATATTTATATTATGAATTTTCTATTCACTTTAAAAAATGTAATATCTAATTGCTTAATGGGATTAATTACATAAGCTAGTTGATGGGCTATACACTGAGTACTTTTTATATGTTTGATTTATTGTTTGAAAGGAATGAAACAACAGACCTACCAGAAGCACTCTTGTTTGCCACATCCTATAACCAACAAATCACTTTGCACTAATCAAATATTTGACCTTACGCAGTCTGTCACGGTCTAAACATGAATAACTCAGCCCTGTGCAGCATTTTAATCATGTCCTTTTTGGTTTTGGGAATTTTTAATGTAATTTGTTTAGCACTTTTGTTTTTCCATCACAAAGCTTCAATAGACTTGACAACATACAGCTTCACAAAGCTGATGAGCATGACATGTAGCAATGATGGTTCTGGAAAGGCATCTACTTCTTTGTGGGGGAAAAGCAGGTTGTATCAAAGTATGCAAAGAGTTTGACTGAAATAGCCTCCTGAGTGATTAAAGGCTCAAAAATGTTATTATAAAAATCAGCCAAGCTTGGAGGTTATTTTTTTTTTTTAATCCAAAGGCTTTATGCTCATTTTCTGTCTACCCCAGTGAAACAAACACATGATTAGGTGGCTTGCACCTGTCAGGCAAGTGACAGTGATCTCCAGAGCTGATTATCCTGGGAGAGTGTTACACTAATTATATCCCTCCCCCCCAAAAAAAAGAGCAGGTGAAACAACTCTTTGATAATATTGCTACCATTCGAAATATCACATGTATCGATATTTACACTGTATTCAAGGTTGTACGTTTGGAGCTTCATCCTTAGGAACTGGATAATGATAGGCTACCCTTAATACTGAAATATTCAAGCAAAGCTCCTTTCAGAACAGTATTTACGAAATCACACATATTAGCTTCCCAACTCTTATAACATATTCACAAGAATACATCCATTGAAACTATAGTTCTCAACCTTCCCATTCTCTCTCCCCTACTCCAAAACACCTGAAGTGTCTGGGACATGTGGCAGTAAACCTCAAGGTAGTCTCAGTTCCGAGGACGGGTGAACCAGACTCTGGTGTTAGATGGAAACGATGTGACCCCGCTCCACAGTTTCCTGCACTGTGGAGGGCCAGACATCAATGATACATTCCTGGCCTTTCTACCTCCTCTCACTCCTCTCCCTCAAGAGAATTACTTGATTGGTGAATTTGAGAAAAATAATTTTGAATATGCATTATTCTGCTCTCTCTGCTTCGGAGCATACTGTTTGTAGGTAGTGAACAGTCTCTGCTCCTTCATGCAACAGATTTTAAAGGGTTTCTGTCCCCACAGATTTTAAGTAGGCCTGTAACGATCCCTCTCCCTGCCAAAACCCCCAAGCCTGGATTGGTAGAACTGTAAACTTTGCTAATCACGACTAGGGAGACCATTTACCAGTAAATACAAACCATATCCTACAATATCAACTTTGTGATTCATAAAGTTGGATATTTATTAATTTCCACCATGGCTTACTTTTTTATTTCTCAAAGATTTAGAATCTGGGGCAGGAAATGGAGATGCTGAGTATTGGCCATCCCAATACCCCAGAATCCAGAAAGTAATTTGAAAAATCTTCCTATGTGGATTCCAATACACTGCCCTGGGGCCAACTCCATAACCCCAATTGAGGATCACTTCTTTAACTGAATTCTTAAATATTCCTTAGTAGGTCTTTCCACTACTTTTTAAAATCACAGTTTATTCAGTCACCCTACTCTCTTGTTCCAAAGGATGATTTAAAAAAAAAAAATTTTATTATCATTTACCCCAAACATAAGGTTACTATACTCCAGTAGGATAAAATGAGAAAAGGTTCCCATTTGGAACAAGCCACATTTTCAGGTCACTTCTCTCGGATAGTTGAAAACAGAAACATGAACGTGTCTGGTATGGGCAAGTCTATAATTATAAAAATTAAAGTACTGTATGGTGAAGTCCAAAGTCAAGACAATTCAAAATGAATGTTTTTTTCTATTTTAGAAAGAATTCTATGCAAATGACTTGATTTATTCATTTCACAAATACATACTGAAAACTTACATTATGTCCTCTTAAATTTTCTAGTATAATCTCAAACTCTTGTTATCTCAGAGCTGAACATACCAGCCTTCTCCACAAACATTCTCACCCTCTCGCCTCCACTGTATCTGCTAATGGTGTTATCATGCTCTAATGATCACAGAGGTTCCAAATGATGAAATAAACATTGATCATTCTCTTGTCTTCAATTTCCATCTACACAGGGTCACTAAGCTGTTTTGTTTTGTTTTGTTTTGAATTTTACTGAAGCCATATCTTTTACATACATCTCTTCCTTTCCATTCCTATGGTCATAAGTTTGGTTACTCCATCAGCTCTTTCTTGGATAACTGCCTTTCGTTTATACTTTGCCAATCAGCCCTACACGCTATTGACAGTAGAAATAACATTTTAATTTTCATATTCTTTCTGCTGTTAACCCTGCCATTTTCTCTTTAAAAGCATCCCTGAAGTGCTGCAATTTTCCTTTGTGCTATAACTCTACCCATCTCTCTCTGCTATCACACCAGAGCTATGCACAGTGACTATGCCTTATCCATTCCTGCTTCCTCTACCAGCTAAAAGTATCTGGCATATTGTTAGTATTCAACATATGCTTGTTGAATATAACAAATTTGAAACAAATCTCTATTTTTACTAAAACTCTGTACTTTTTCTGTGTCTTCCAATTCATCCATTTTGATAGTTTATTTTAAAACTACTATTATTCAAGACCCCAGTAGCTTAAAAAAAAAACATCATTCATACTCCTCTTTTTATGTCTCTTCAATAGGTAACTTAAAAGAAGTTTCCATATTACATATTTTGGGAAAGCCCATCCAATTTAATAACACTTGCGCCCCTCAAAAAAAAACAAACCTTCAAGCTTTTAACTTTACTTAAAAAACCTTCCCTTTACTATTTATCACAATCATGATTGCAAAGAATACACAGAATGAATTTTTTTTTTATTACATGTGTAAAACAAAGGTACAGAAATTGGGCATAGATTTAGAAACTCAGTCTAGTTTTCTTATAGGGTGATTATATTGAAATTTGTATAACTTCTTGGCAAAATGACTCCCTGAGAGATACTGTTATGTGTAGGAATATAGAAAATTCTGAGACATTTTGAAGATTTATGAGAGTAGCAGAACAGGACATAAGAAAACAGAAAATCCAGGATGTCTGGTTGGCCTTTCTCTGGTAAAACAGAAACAAGCCTTCCCAGGAACTCTGAGGGAACTAGAAACCTTTGTGCCAGCATTGAGGTTAATGTGCTTCTTTCGGAAATATAAGGATGATTCTAAGAAGTCTTACAGAAACATATAACGTTTTGAAACATTACCTTGCTTGATGAGTCATATAAGAATTTTTCTGGAAAAGATGGATTTTCTATGACTTGAAATAGTTCTTTTGGAAATTCATCAATACAGGAAGAAGAATATAGCTGTAAGAATCTTTTAAGGAAAAAATGCATTTCTTTTTGGCGCAAAATCAATCCAGAGTTGAAAAGAGAAGTGAGAAGTGTGTCATCTGGCAAAGACATTCCAGATCCTGGCTTCAGAGATGCTTAAAGAAAAAAAAAAAAAACCAAAACACTAATATAAGTCATGTTAGATAACAAAATGGTCTCAATATTGTTGGCCTTTACTCATTAACTTTATTCCTGTATATCCCCACCTCAGCTAGTGGCTGCCCATGACCTTCCTCCATTTTTCAAGCTTATACACTAATAGAATTGCTTCTGGCCAAGCTTAGCAACGCAAAATAGTCTATCTAGTTGTCTTATTTTGGGTTTTCCCCCCAAAAAAACTTAAAGCAAAAATGTAGGTGCAGGTAATTTATTTGAAAACCAATGTCAAGTGAGAGAACGGGAAAAGTGTGATAGAGAGAAGAAAAGAGCCAATAAGAGTGAGTTATGAAAGGGCTACAGCTATGGACAAGGAGGGCTCAGTCCTGCTGAGGACCTCCTGGAAAAAACATGTAACATTGTTCCATCAATGTTACAACTATCTATCAGTTCCCTACCTCAGGTTACTGCTGAGTGTGTGGAATCCTCTTGTACTTCCAGGCTGTCCTGCCTGCATGCTGGGCCATAGTAACTTCTGAGAAAGCCCAGAGCAGAAAGCAGTAAAATGTGGGCGATTGACATGGGAAGCACCAACAGGTAGATCCAGAAGTGAGCTGAGTTGATAAGGGGGAGGGCATCACCAGGGCCTGCTGTGCTGGCTCATGTCCACTTTCTTGACATTGAACTCTTGGCCCCATCAGGATGCACCTTCTACCCAACACCTTTCCGAGTGCTTGTCCATCCCATTGCTAACTCCCAATAACCATGCTGAGCCACCCCGTGACTCGGCCTATTTGCCCTGCTGGCTTCTCCATCACTGGGCGCTGGCATGGTCAACCTGTCTTTTCCAACTGTTTGCCAATAAGCAACACTGAATCACCAATTTTATGGGCACAGATAAACACATTGTCACAAAAACATAGGAGGAACTGATTTAAAGCAGATTATACAAGTTTTTCTGGATATTCTTTAGATCTTTAAATCAATGATTTAAAAGAAAAAAAACTGAACAATATCCAAAACTTTGTGGAGTTAAATATCCTATCTTCCCCTTAACATACTGGATACTGGAACACTCTCTTCTTAAAGCCAAAATTTCACCTTGTTCATTTTATAAGCTGTCACATTATGGTCACTCTGATTCTTAACCGTTTTGACCCCCACACCACTTTGGCAGTCTTGAGGGATGCCTCTGGTTGCCTCCTTCTAAGGACGTTTTTAAATACATTGAAATACAGTTCTATCCAAAGGTCCACGTATCTCAGTTTAAGAACCCCTAAAATTTCCATCTTCTGATGAGTTCACTCAGAAAGAAGTCAAAAGTATTTTATAATTCTAAATAAGAAACATGACTTAAACAATAAGTTTAAACAATATATTCCTGGAAAGGAATATATTCTTTCTTAACACAGAAAAGGCCTACCTAGCAGTTTGCTCATATTATTAATTCTTTGCAGGTGAATATAATAGCGCAGCAGAAGAATCCATGTAATATCCACTTTAATTGGGGATTTTCCCCCAGTATCTACATTCTCATATATCTCATCACTAGGGTGAGAGAATGTACAGGCAGTCTGGAAGGCAACTTGGTAGTTATCTGAAAGTAAAAAAAAAAAAAAAAAAAAAATTGGAATACAAATATGCTTTCCTTGAAAAATAACCATATGTGAAAAAAGAAAAGGAAAACTCATAAATGAAATACTGATGCTTAGGGCTGCATTCAATTAAAAAAAAATTTATATCACAAAAGACACCAAACACAAAGTTAAATGACAAACCATAGACTGAGAAAAGATATTTAGAATACACAAATTATTTTTTGTCTACTATGTAATCAATAAGAAAAAGTCAGCTAGTTCAACAGAAACATGGGCAAAAAATTTCAACAGGCAACTCATAGAAAAGGAAACCCAAATGGCCAAAATTTTTAGCATCATTAAAAATCAGATAAATGCAATTTAAAATGAAATACCATTTCACATTCCTCAGGAATTAACAGAAACTAAAACCTCAAAATAATAAATATTGTTAATAATGTGAAGAGACCAGAATTCTCATACAGCACTTGTGAAAGCAAATTCCTGGGCAGGGTCTAATAAAATTTTAAATGCAGATATTCATATATGTGTACCAGGAGTCTTGCAGAAGATACTCATGGCAGCATTGTTTGTATTACCAAAAAATAAGAAAAAGGAAACTTGAATAAATACAGGCATTAATTTGATGGCATTTCAAATGAATTAACTAAATCCATAAGTGAGAAACTATACTCCATGGGACAAATCAGGCCCATGCATGTTTATGTATGACCCATGAGCTAAGAATGGTCTTTATATTTTTAAGTGGTTGAAAAAAAATTTTAAATAGTATTTTGTGACATGTGAAAGCTTATGAAATTCAAATGTCAGTGTCCATAACTAAAGCCTTAATGGAATACAGCCATGTTCATTTATTTACATTTTGTCTATGGTTCCTTTCACATTAACACAGCAGAGTTGAATAGCTGCAACAGAGACCACAAAGTGTAAAATATTTACTATTTGGCCCTTTATAAAAACATTTACTGACCCAGACTTTGCTCAAAAAACATAAAGTGGAGAAGCATACCTAAAGATAATAAAGTAATATAGAGACATCAATAGCCTCCACACGAAAACAACAACCGGTAGAAATCTAATAAAAAAATTTTGTAATACCAATAAAAAGGTAAAATATCCAGAAATAAACCTGACAATAAGTATACAAGATCTATTTAAAGAAAACATTAAAACACTCCTAAGGGACTAATATTTTTTTAAAAGGCATGAACTAAAAAATATAGGACATAAAATATTCTTGGTTAAGATGACTCAATAGAAGAAAAATGTTGTTTCTAAGATAAAATATAAAGGTAATGAAACTCCAATGAAATTATGAGAGAGCTTTTTTAACTAGACAAGCTGCTTCCAAAGTAAAAATAAAAAGCCATAAAACACAAGAAAAACAATTTTGAGAAGAGTAATGAGTGGGGATTTACTTTAATAGATATTAAATATATTATAAGGCTACAATAATTAAAACTGTGTGGTACTGAAACCTGAATAGACAGATCAATAGGAAATGAGTAAAAAGTACAGAAATAGGGTAGCCATCTGGAAAAACTAAAATTATATCCATTTGTTATTTTTTACATATTCCAAATAGGTTTCCATAAATTAGTAAAAGGGTCCATGGGAGAACTAATTCATAGTCACAGAATAGGGACAAAACCTTTCTAACTATGACATAAATGCAAAACTTATCAAAGAAAAGGTTAATAATGTATACCATTTAGAAATAAAAAGTTTCTTCATGGGACAGAACCACCATAAAGAAAGCTAAATAATAACTGATAATTGAAAAAATATATTTGCAAATAATATCACAGTTAAAGGGTTGATTTCTATAATTAAGAGCTTCTAAAAATGTTTAAAGAAAAGGCAACGGAAAAAAACCAACCCCCCCCCCAATAAAAAACGGCTTCCCTGGTGGCCCGGTGGTTGAGAGTCTGCCTGCTGATGCAGGGGACACGGGTTCGTGCCCCAGTCCGGAAGATCCCACATGCCGCAGAGTGGCTGGGCCCGTGAGCCATGGCCGCTGAGCCTGTGGTTCCAGAGCCTGTGTCCGGAGCCTGTGCTCCACAACGGAAGAGGCCACAACAGTGAGAGAGCCGTGTACCGCAAAAACAAAAAGAGCAAATCATAGGCAGAAAGTTCACACAAAAGATGCTTAAGCTTAGTCCTAGTGAGAGATGTGTAAATTTTTTTTTTAACATCTTTATTGGAGTATAATGGCTTTACAATGGTGTGTTAGTTTCTGCTTTATAACAAAGTGAATCAGTTATACATATAAATATGTTCCCATATCTCTTCCCTCTTGCGTCTCCCTCCCTCCCACCCTCCCTATCCCACCCCTCTAGGTCACAAAGCACCGAGCTGATCTCCCTGTGCTATGTGGCTGCTTCGCACTAGCTATCTACCTTATGTATGGTAGTGTATATATGTCCATGCCTCCCTCTCGCTTTGTCACAGTTTACCCTTCCCCCTCCCCATATCCTCAAGTCCATTCTCTAGTAAGTCTGTGTCTTTATTCCTGTTTCACCCCTAGGTTTTTCATGACATTTTATTTTCTTAAATTCCATATATATGGGTTAGCATACGGTATTTGTCTTTCTCTTTCTGACTTACTTCACTCTGTATGACAGACTTTAGGCCTATCCACCACATTACAAATCGCTCAATTTCGTTTCTTTTTATGGCTGAGTAATATTCCATTGTGTATATGTGCCACATCTTCTTTATCCATTCATCCGATGATGGACACTTAGGTTGTTTCCATCTCCGGGCTACTGTAAATAGAGTTGCAATGAACATTTTGGTACATGACTCTTCTTGAATTATGGTTTTCTCAGAGTATATGCCCAGTAGTGGGAATCCTGGGTCATATGGTAGGTCTATTTGTAGTTTTTTAAGGAACCTCCATACTGTTCTCCATAGTGGCTGTACCAATTCACATTTCCACCAGCAGTGCAAGAGTGTTCCCTTTACTCCACACCCTCTCCAGCATTTATAGTTTCTAGATTTTTTGATGATGGCCATTCTGACTGGTGTGAGATGATATCTCATCGTAGTTTTGACTTGCATTTCTCTAATGATTAATGATGTTGAGCATCCTTTCATGTGTTTGTTGGCAATCTGTATATCTTCTTTGGAGAAATGCCTACTTAGGTCTTCCGCCTATTTTTGGATTGGGTTGTTTGTTTTTTTGTTATTGAGCTGCATGGGCTGCTTTTATATTCTGGAGGTTAATCTTTTGTCAGTTGCTTCATTGGCAAATGTTTTCTCCCATTCGGAAGGTTATCTTTTCACCTTGTTTATGGTTTCCTTTGGTGTGCAAAAGCTTTTAAGTTTCATTAGGTCCCATTTGTTTATTACTGTTTTTATTTCCATTTCTCTAGGAGGTGGGTCAAAAAGGATCTTGCTGTGATGTATGTCATAGAGTGTTCTGCCTATGTTTTCCTCTAAGAGTTTTATAGTGTCTGGCCTTACATTTAGGTCTTTAATCTATTTTGAGTTTATTTTTGTGTACGGAGTTAGGGAGTGTTCTAATTTCATTTTTTTACATGTAGCTGTCCAGTTTTCCAAGCACCACTTATTGAAGAAGCTGTCCTTTCTCCACTGTACATTCCTGCCTCCTTTATCAAAGATAAGGTGACCATATATGCATGGGTTTATCTCTGGGCTTTCTATCCTGTTCCATTGATCTATATTTCTGTTTTCGTGCCACTACCATACTGCCTTCATTACTGTAGCTTTGTAGTATAGTCTGAAGTCCGGGAGCCTAATTCCCCCAGCTCCGTTTTTCGTCCTCAAGATTGCTTTGGCTATTAGGAGTCTTTTGTGTTTCCATACAAATTGTGAAAAAATTTTTTCCAGTTCTGTGAAAAATGCCAGTGGTAGTTTGATAGGGATTGCATTGAATCTGTAGATTGCTTTGAGTAGTAGAGTCATTTTCACAATGTTGATTCTTCCAATCCAAGAACATGGTATATTGCTCCATCTATTTGTATCATCTTTAATTTCTTTCAACAGTGTCTTATAAATTTCTGCATACAGGTTTTTTGTCTCCTTAGGTAGGTTTATTCCTAGATATTATATTCTTTTTGTTGCAATGGTAAATGGGAGAGTTTTCTTGATTTCACTTTCAGATTTTTCATCTTTTGTGTATAGGAATGCCAGAGATCTCTGCACATTAATTTTGTATCCTGCTACTTTACCAAATTCATTGATAAGCTCTAGTAGTTTTCTGGTAGCATCTTTAGGATTCTCTATGTATAGTATCATGTCATTTGCAAACAGTTACAGCTTTACTTCTTCTTTTCCGATTTGGATTCCTTTTATTTCTTTTTCTTCTCTGATTGCTGTGGCTAAAACTTCCAAAACTATGTTGAATAAGAGTTGTGAGAGTGGGCAACCTTGTCTTGTTCCTGATCTTAAAGGAAATGCTTTCAGTTTTTCACCATTGAGGATGATGTTGGCTGTGGGTTTGTCATATATGGCCTTTATTATGTTGAGGAAAGTTCCCTCTATGCCTACTTTCTGCAGGGTTTTTATCATAAATGGGTGTTGAATTTTGTTGAAAGCTTTCTCTGCATCTATTGAGATGATCATATGGTTTTTCTCCTTCAATTTGTTAATATGGTGTATCACGTTGATTGATTTGCGTATATTGAAGAATCCTTGCATTCCTGGAATAAACCCCACTTGGTCATGGTGTATGATCCTTTTAATGTGCTGTTGGATTCTGTTTGCTAGTATTTTGTTGAGGATTTTTGCATCTATGTTCATCAGTGATATTAGCCTGTAGTTTTCTTTCTTTGTGACATCCTTGTCTGGTTTTGGTATCAAGGTGATGGTGGCCTCGTAGAATGAGTTTGGGAGTGTTCCTCCCTCTGCTATATTTTGGAAGAGTTTGAGAAGGATAGGTGTTAGCTCTTCTCCAAATGTTTGATAGAGTTCGCCTGTGAAGCCACCTGGTCCTGGGCTTTTGCTTGTTGGAAGATTTTTAATCACAGTTTCAATTTCAGTGCTTGTGACTGGTCTGTTCACATTTTCTATTTCTTCCTGATTCAGTCTTGGCAGGTTGTACATTTCTAAGAATTTGTCCATTTCTTCCAGGTTGTCCATTTTATTGGCATAGAGTTGCTTGTAGTAATCTCTCATGATCTTTTGTATTTCTGCAGTGTCAGTTGTGACTTCTTTTTCATTTCTAATTCTATTGATTTGAGTCTTCTCCCTTTTTTTCATGATGAGTCTGGCTAATGGTTTATCAATTTTTTTTATCTTCTCAAAGAACCAGCTTTTAGTTTTATTGATCTTTGCTATCGTTTCCTTCATTTCTTTTTCATTTATTTCTGATCTGATTTTTATGATTTCTTTCCTTCGGCTAATTTTGGGTGTTTTTTGTTCTACTTTCGCGAATTGCTTTATGTGCAAGGTTAGATTGTTTATTCGAGATGTTTCCTGTTTCTTAAGGTAGGATACTATTGCTATAAACTTCCCTCTTAGAACTGCTTTTGCTGCATCCTATAGGTTTTGGGTCATCGTGTCTCCATTGTCATTTGTTTCTAGGTATTTTTTGATTTCCTCTTTGATTTCTTCAGTGATCACTTCGTTATTAAGTAGTGTATTGTTTAGCCTCCGTGTGTTTGTATTTTTTACAGATCTTTTCCTATAATTGATATCTAGTCTCATAGCATTGTGGTAAGAAAAGATACTTGATACAATTTCAATTTTCTTAAATTTACCAAGGCTTGATTTGTGACCCAAGATATGATCTATCCTGGAGAATGTTCCATGAGCACTTGAGAAAAATGTGTATTCTGTTGTTTTTGGATGGAATGTCTTATAAATATCAATTAAGTCCATCTTGTTTAATGTATCATTTAAAGCTTGTGTTTCCTTATTTATATTCATTTTGGATGATCTGTCCATTGGTGAAAATAGGGTGTTAAAGTCCCCTACTGTGAATGTGTTACTGTCGATTTCCCCTTTTATGGCTGTTAGTATTTGCCTTATGTATTGAGGTGCTCCTATGCTGGGTGCATAAATACAATTGTTATATCTTCTTCTTGGATCGATCCCTTGATCATTATGTAGTGTCCTTCTTTGCCTCTTCTAATAGTCTTTATTTTAAAATCTATTTTGTCTGATATGAAAATTGCTACTCCAGCTTTCTTTTGGTTTCCATTTGCATGGAATATCTTTTTCCATCCCCTTACTTTCAGTCTGTATGTGTCTCTAGGTCTGAAGCAGGTCTCTTGTAGACAGCATATATATGGGTCTCGTTTTTGTATCCATTCAGCCAATCTGTGTCTTTTGGTGGGAGCATTTAGTCCATTTACATTTAAGGTAATTATCGATATGTATGTTCCTATTCCCATTTTCTTAATTGTTTTGGGCTCATTATTGTAGGTCTTTTCCTTCTCTTCTGTTTCTCGCCTAGATAAGTTCCTTTAGCATTTGTTGTAAAGCTGGTTTGTTGGTGCTGAACTCTCTCAGCTTTTGTTTGTCTGTAAAGGTTTTAATTTCTCCATCAAATCTCAATGAGATCATTGCTGGGTAGAGTAATCCTGGTTGCAGGTTTTTCTCCTTCATCACTTTAAATATGTCCTGCCAGTCCCTTCTGGCTTGCAGTTTCTACTGAAAGATCAGCTGTTAGCCTTATGGGGATTCCCTTGTGTGTAATTTGTTGTTTTTCCCTTGCTGCTTTTAATATGTTTTCTTTGTATTTAATTTTTGATAGTTTGATTAATATGTGTCTTGGTGTATTTCTCCTTGGACTTATCCTGTATGGGGCTCTCTGTGCTTCCTGGACTTGATTAACTATTTCCTTTCCCATATTAGGGAAGTTTTCAACTATAATCTCTTCAACTATTTTCTCAGTCCCTTTCTTTTTCTCTTCTTCTTCTGGAACCCCTATAATTCGAATGTTGGTGCATTTAATGTTTTCCCAGAGGTCTCTGAGACTGTCCTCAGTTCTTTTCATTCTTTTTTCTTTATTCTGCTCTGCAGTGGTTATTTCCACTATTTTATCTTCCAGGTCTCTTATCCGTTCTTCTGCATCAGTTATTCTTCTATTGATCCCATCTGAGTATTTTTAATTTCACTTATTGTGTTGTTCATCATTGCTTGTTTCATCTTCAGTTCTTCTAGGTCCTTGTTAAATGTTTCTTGCATTTTCTCTATTCTATCTCTAAGATTTTGGATCATCTTTACTATCATTATTCTGAATTATTTTTCAGGTAGACTGCCTATTTCCTCTTCATTTGTTAGGTCTGGTGGGTTTTTATCTTGCTCCTTCATCTGCTGTGTGTTTTTCTGTCTTCTCATTTTGCTTATCTTACTGTGTTTTGGGTCTCCTTTTTGTAGGCTGCAGGTTCGTAGTTCCTGTTGTTTTTGGTGTCTCTCCCCAGTGGCTAAAGTTGGTTCAGTGGGTTGTGTAGGCTTCCTGGTGGAGGGGACTAGTGCATGTGTTCTGGTGGATGAGGCTGGATCTTGTCTTTCTGGTGGGCAGGTCCACTTCTGGTGGTGTGTTTTGGGGTGTCTGTGGACTTATTAAGATTTTAGGCAGCCTCTCTGCTAATGGGTGGGGTTGTGTTCCTGTCTTGCTAGTTGTTTGGTATAGGGTGTCCAGCACTGTAGCTTGCTGGTCGTTGAGTGAAGCTGGGTGCTGGTGTTGAGATGGAGATCTCTGGGAGATTTTCACCGTTTGATATTATGTGGAGCTGGGAGGTCTCTTGTGGACCAGTGTCCTGAAGTTGGCTGTCCCACCTCAGTGGCACAGCACTGACTCCTGGCTGCAGCACCAAGAGCCTTTCATCCACACGGCTCAGAATAAAAGGGAAAATGAAGGAAGGAAGGAAGGAAGGGAGGAAGGAAGGAAGGAAGGAGATAAAGTAAAATAAAATAAAGTTATTAAAATGAAAATATTAAAAAAAAGGACGGCTAGAACCCTAGGACAAATGGTGGAAGCAAAGCTATACAGACAAAATCTCAGACAGAAGCATACACATACACACTCACAAAAAGAGAAAAAGGGGAAAAAATCATAAATCTTGCTCTCAAAGTCTACCTCCACAATTTGGGATGACTTGTTGTCTATTCATGTATTCCACAGACGCAGGGTACATCAAGTTGATTGTGGAGCTTTACTCCGCTGCTTCTGAAGCTGCTGGGAGAGATTTCCCTTTCTCTTCTTTGTTCGCACAGCTCCCGGGGGCTCAGTTTTGGATTTGGCCCCGCCTCGGCGTGTAGGTCACTGGAGGGCGTCTGTTCTTTGCTCAGATAGGATGGGGCTAAAGGAGCAGGTGCTTCGTGGACTCTGGCTTACTCAGGCCGGGGGGAGGGTGGGGTACAGAATGCGGGGCGAGCCTGCGGCGGCAGAGGCCGGCGTGACGTTGCACCAGCCTGAGGCACACCGTGCGTTCTCCTGGGAAAGTTGTCACTGGATCCCGGGACTCTGGCAGTGGCGGGCTGCACAGGCTCCCCGGAAGGGGGGGTGTGGATAGTGATCTGTGCTCGCACACAGGCTTCTTGGTGGCGGCAGCAGCAGCCTTAGCATCTCATGTCCGTCTCTAGGGTCCGCGCTTTTAGCCGCGGCTCGCACCCGTCTCTGGAGCTCCTTTCAGCAGCGCTCTTAATCCCCTCACCTCGCACACCAGGAAACAAAGAGGGAAGAAAAAGTCTCTTGCCTCTTCGGCAGCTCCAGACTTTTCCCTGGACTCCCTCCTGGCTAGCTGTGGTGCACTAGCCCCCTTCAGGCTGTGTTCACGCTGCCAACCCCAGTCCTCTCCCTGCGCTCCGACCGAAGCCGGAACCTCAGCTGCCAGCCCTGCCCGCCCCGGCAGGGGAACAGACAAGCCTCTCGGGCCGGTGAGTGCCGGTTGGCACCGATCCTCTGTGCGGGAATCTCTCTGCTTTGCCCTCCACACCCCTGTTGCTGCGCTCTCCTCCGCAGCTCCAGCTCCGAAGCTTTCCCCCTCCGCCACTCGCAGTCTCAGCCCGCAAAGGGGCTTCCTAGTGTGTGGAAACCTTTCCTCCTTCACAGCTCCCTCCCAGTGGTGCAGGTCCCATCCCCATCCTTTTGTCTGTTTATTCTTATTTTTTTTGCCCTACCCAGGTACGTGGGGACTTTCTTGCCTTTTGGGAGGTCTAAGGTCTTCTGCCAGTGTTCAGTAGGTGTTCTGTAGGAGTTGTTCCACGTGTAGATGTATTTCTGGTGTATCTGCGGGGAGGAAGGTGATCTCCGTGTGTTACTCTTCTGCCATCTTCCCCTCGTCCAGATGTGTAAATTAAAATTAAATCTTCCCTTCCTACTATATTGACAAAGGTTTAAGAATTTTTATAATATACCTGTATCAACAAAGGTATGGGGAAAAATGACTTTTTATTAATTACTGGCAGGAAAACAAATTGGCATAACCTTTATGGAAGATGTTTTGCAAACCTTATCAAAATTACAAATGATTCTACCCTTTGATCCAGAAATTTTCCTTATGGAAATTGACCCAATCAATATACTAGCTTATGAACAAAATTTTATACATATATAATTATACATATACTATATATATAAATCATATACATATGACATTTATAAATATACATATATGTGTAAAACTTTGTACATAGGTTAATATATCTATTGGGTCAATAAATATATATGTGATATATATATATATAAAATCTAGAACAAATTTGTATGTAATAGCAAAAGGGTAAAAACAACCTAAATATCTATCAAAGGAAGACTAATTATGGTGCATCTTTATAAAGATTATGCAACAATAAAAAGAAGCTACGTATTGATTTGAAAAAAATTGCCAACAGATACACTTACATCAGGTTGAAGAAAAGCAATGAGGAAGAAGCATAAAATTATGCATACTAATGGTTATACTGTTATTTGGTTTTTTTTTGTTTTTGTTTTTGTTTTTTGCAGTACACCGGCCTCTCACTGTTGTGGCCTCTCCAGCTGCGGAGCACAGGTTCCGGACGCGCAGGCTCAGCAGCCATAGCTCACGGGACCAGCCGCTCCGCGGCACGTGGGATCTTCCCAGACCAGGGAACAAACCCGTGTCCCCTGCATCGGCAGGTGGACTCTCAACCACTGTGCCACCAGGGAAGCCCTATTATTTGTATTTTTAAGGGAAAAATATATCAGTGTATTAGTGTGCACCATATTGATTCACTCAACATTTTTCCTAATCTCTGAACGTGCTTACCTATATTGAAGAAGTTGCAGAGATAAAAATCCCATTTCTGAGGTTTCCTTGCAGCTAGGGCCCTGGATGAGATTTAGGTATCACCAATTCAGTGCATTCACGAAAGACCTGAAGTTGGCACTGTGCTAAGTGGTGCGGAAGACAAGAGTCAAAGCATCTTTTGCTTGTGTGGATTCTGGCAGAGGTGGTGTGGTTGGTGAGGCTGCAGCTAGAGCAGAGTCTTCCTATTTTGCAGGCAGATTTTTGATTCTACAGCTTCCTTTACGCTATGGTCTGAACGTTTGTGTTCCCACCCTCCTGAAATTCGTATGTTGAAATCCTAACCCCCCAAAGTGATGGTATTAGTGCCTTTATAAAAGAGGCTCCAGAGAGCCCTAGCCCTTTCTACCATGTGAGGACAAAGCAAGAAGGCACCATCTATGCACCAGAAAGCAGGCCCTCACCAGACACTGAATCTGCTGGTGCCCTGATACTGGACTTCTAACCTCCAAACCTGTAAGAAATACATTTCTGTTGTTTATATATAAGCTACCCAGTCTGTGGTATTTACTTATAGCAGCACAAACAGACTAAGACACTTTATAAAACAAAAGAAAACAAAAACCTGCATTCCCTTGGTGATCCAGTTATGTATGGCTTAGTCATTTCTGGATGCTCAGCCTGGAATTTCTTTAGCCCTCACAGGGATTTTGAAAGTCCTTTAATAAATCTCCTCCTGCTTAAACAAATTGGAGTGGATTCTGTCCTCTGTAACAGAACCTTGACAGTTTGTATAAGCATGTGATATCTCTGGTAGAGAACACAGGAAACCAATTGTGGTAGGCAGAATAATGGTTCCCTAAAGATTTCCCTGCCCTAATCCCCAGAACCTGTGAATATGTTAGGTTACAGGGCAAAGGAGAATTAAGGTTGCAGATGGAATTAAGGCTGCCTGTCAACTAACCTTGAAATGGGGAGATTATCCTACATTATCCATGTGGGCTTAGTGTAATCATAGGGGCCTTTATATGTTGAAAAGGGAAACAGAAGACTGAGTGTATCAGAGTCAGAAAGCCTGAAGATGCTACTCTGATGGCTTGGAAGCTACAGGAAGGGGCCACAAGCTAAGAAACTCAGGTCATCTCTAGAAACTGAAAAAGCTTAGGAAACATTCTCCCCCAATGCCTCCAGAGGAATGTAGCCCTTCTGACACCTTAATTTTAGCCCAGTAAGGCCTATTTTGACTTCAGAACTCCAGAACTGTAAGATAATATATTGTGTTGCTTTAAGCCACTAAATTTGTGGTTGTTACAACAGGAATAGGACCTTAATATTCTGACAACACTGACTGCCTCTGGGGAGGAGAACTGAGGCACTTGCAGAGAAGATGGAAGGGAGACATTCTCTCCATACCCTTATATGACTTTTGAGTTGTGATTCTTGAAAATAAATTACCTATGCAAAAAACTGAACTAAATTAAAAGAAAAAAAGAACCTCGATACATATTTGGCCAATGTCATTTGGTCTTTTTTTTTTTTTTTAAGATTTATTATGTATTTATTTTTGGCTGTGTTGGGTCTTAGTTGCGGCATGCAGGATGTTTGTTGAGGCATGTGGGTGGGATCTTTCGTTGCGGCGCGCAGGCTTCTCTCTAGTTACGGCATGTGGGTTTTCTCTCTCTAGTTGTGGAGTGCGAGTTCCAGAGCATGTGGGCTCTGTAGTTTGCGGCATGCAGGCTCCCTAGCTGAGGCGCACGAGCTCAGTACTTGTGGTGTACGGGCTTAGGTGCCCCGCAGCATGTGGGATCTTAGTTCCCTGACCAGGGATCAAACCAGCGTCCCCTGCATTGGAAGGTGGATTCTTTACTAATGGACCACCAGGGAAGTCCCTGTCATTTGGTCTTTAACGTCACAGAGAAAAATTAAGACCAGTTCAATTTCTGTTCCTTTGTAGAAAGTCTGCTTTTTCTGTTTACAATTTTTTTCTTCCTCTTTATAATCCAAAAATGATGCCAAAATTTGTCCAGGTGTCATCTGTGCTGTCTTTAAATTTATCTTCAGAAGAATTTCTTGGAGGGAGAGTCCCTTATACCCTGCATTGAAGAGCATTCCTTTGCAACAGTTTCCACTATCCCCAGCCAGATGTGCATGCTTTCACTGGTTCTGGGCCAGTATTTATGCTAATTTCCCTGCATCATTCAGGAGGTGTGAATTCCAACCTCACAGTCTTAGGTGGTTTCTGACTTCCCCCCTGTGGTTGCTTTTTGGCCCTCACTGGGCACTTGGCATGTTGCTCTGCAGCTACACAGGCCAGTGGGCAGCGTACTTCTAGTCCTCAATTTGTGGACAAGCCCTCTCTGAACGCCAATGTTATGCAGTTAGCTAGGTTCTGACTTTCCCTACCTGCGGGGCCCTCTTTCCAGACCCCTTCTTTCACCAGGCATTCAAGTCCCAGCCCTGGCTGTTCCTGCTCCAGTGACTGCTCAGCTGCAGCTCTTGCTTAAAATTTCTCATTTTACTTTGGTGACTTGGGATCTCCCTTTCCTGATTTCATGCTCAGCTATAAATTAAAACAATTTTGGTTCTATTTTACCCAGCTTTGTAATAGGTTTGTATTGGGGAGGGCAGAAGCATCTTTCATGCCAGCTCAGGCCAACAGGTTGACCAGAAGTATCGATTTTGCATTTTGATTTCCTGGTAAAACTTATTTATCACACCCAACACAACGATCCAGGGCACTGCCTTTAGAATTGTATAGATGAGGGTCTATATTAGCCGTGAACCATCACCCAGAGTTCAATACCTCTCCCAGCACCTTGCCTCATTTAATAAATGTGCATAGTGACACTCTCACAGGACTTTCCTAAAGGATAAATGAAATCACACAAGAAAGCAGCAGCACACAGCATCAGGAGTGAATACTTAGGCTCTGCTAAGAGTTTCAAACCATCTTGTTAGATTTCCTTTGGTTCCTTCAAGGGTCAATCTTCCTCTGAGTCTTCAGGATAGCATCCCATTGCGTTCATGTGGCAATATTTTCTCACATGTGCCATCTGTTGTTTCTTATTTTCTCACTGTTGACTCTGTCTAGAATAGGGTCTCTTCATGCCTTGTGTCTGACAGTGGAGAACACATGCTCTGCCCTTGGTCATGGTACCGTCCTTTCTCAGATTTACATGATCCAAGGGCAGAGCTCTGAGTGGAACATCTAGACTCTTGCAGACATCGGCCCAGGACAGCTCTGCTTCGCTGAGGATGGTTCTCATCATACCCTCATTGTATGAATTGCTGACACTCTGGATCGATACAGCACATATACACACACATGCTCATACACACACACACACACACAAAATCACTGTTGTAAGCATGAATGATTTATCTCCATTCTCACCTGTACATGGTTTAATTATTCAGGATTTGAGGATATAATGTGCCTCCCTAGTTCCCCACCACTATGGGAAATTGTGTCTCAGAGGAATAGAAAAAGCCAAGAGAGCAGTTGAGGAATGACATCCCAGTTTTTAGTTGGCATTGACCCATGTCTCTGAGCCAGGGGCAAGGCAGTATGGGAAAGACAAATCATATTTTTTTCAGGATGGACGGTTTTCTCTGTTTCAAGAGGCAAAGCATGTACTCGTTGATTCTCGGTCAGTTGATTCTCAGTTCTGCTCCACAGATCTCTATGTTCTGACAGTACGTTCATCAACATTGATTTTTGGCATGACACGTATTTATATTTTTCCATATATCAAGTGTATTTAGTTGTGAGAGGCTGCATCCGGAACCACTAATCCTAAATGTTGCTTTTAATTCAAAGTGTATTATAGAATTTAATAATTTTTAATCCTAGCTGAATTTTTTATTAAGCCCACAAGAGAATCAAGACAAAAAGATGGTGTATATTTGAATATAACTGGGCCCAAAGTAGACATGGAGTAAATGGTTTTTTGCATTCAATCTAAATATGGTCCCATATCACCAGCAGCATCATTTCAGGGTCTCTATTCCTACAAGACAATGTAAAAGAAACCTCAATAAATTGGACCAGCTACAACACTCAATTCTCTTATTGTTCTATAGACATCATACAATTGCTCTCTGGTTCTGGCAAGATGATCTATATTCCATCCTCCACACGTGACTGGTCTATTTTGTCACCATGCTTCTCTGATTGTCAACTGCTCTGCTGAGAAAATGAGCTCCCCCTCCTATCTGGTATCCATGACTCCAATTCATTTGTATCTGCCCCACATGTACTTCTTCCGGAAAAAAAAGTTCCTCATAAACTCATATGCCCACCCCACCTGTGTCCAGCTTTAGATTAAAATACATTAATCTGCCTCCACTAATTAATATGGTCCTCTTAAAAGCTGCATTTATATAATTTCAAAGTGGATGCCTGTTCTGATGGCCAAAAACTGGAAGCTCATGGAAGGCAAGACCCACTCCTTGGTGTGTTCTGTGACTCCTCCCTCCCTCTGGACAGAAATATCTGGTACAGGGCTCTGCACACAAAAACAATGAATATCACTTACCACATCGTGTACAGGTCAATGCTAGTGAAGGTAAATCACTGAGGGGGTTTTCTCCTGCATGCTAATATATGCTAATGCAAGGAAAATCAAACAATTTTCATTTGTTATTGTTGCCCTTTAGCGATTCATTATAATATGAACCTCACTGCCATCTGGGTATTTGCAGCAATCAGTTGGGGATTCAATATTTCCTTCCAACCCAAATACTGAAGTGAGGGAAATCATAACATGAATTAATGATCAGTCGGCTAGGAAAATACTGGAGGGCAAAATTACTATTCTTAAGGCAAAATACAAAATGAATTGGACTTTAAAATTTGTTCATTTCAAATTACTATCTTGGTACAACAGTAAAGGAGTGCTAATGGTACAAAATGAAAACTGGAAGATGCTAGGAAAACCACTAAAATAGAAAAGTAAAGCATAACTTCTAGTAATAAGCAGAGCTGAGATGAAGACTACCTGCCCATCTGGATCAACTAAGATCATCTGGTTAGGGGTTGCCATTGCCCACGGTGACATTACTAACTGATCACTGCAGCACCTTTTCCAGTGTTTCCATACAGAAGTTCAGAATTCTTCTCAGGTGGCTACCAGCCATAGATTGAACGTGTCATAAGTGATAGTTTGGATTATCACTCCACAAACATTCACACCCCTCTTCCTTCCTCTACAGGCAGAGTCTAATTCCCTGCCTCACTGGTATTGGACTTGGCCATATGACTTGCTATGCCTAATGGGATTTAATGAGGTCTTTCTTAGGCCTCACGTGTGCTTCTGTGCTTGGTATTGGTCTTGTGCTCTGGTTTATATCCTGAGAACAGCAGGCCCCAGGTAGCCACAGCCTCTTTAGCCTGGGTCTCATAACAAATGTACACAGAGTACACCTGAACTCAGCCTGCAGCCTGAAGCAGAACACATGAGACAAGTAAGAGAATGAAGTCATGTTGTTCTAGCCACTGAGTTTTAGGGTCGTTCGGTACACAGTATAATTTTGCCAGTAACTGATTAATACAGCATTTTAGATGAAACTTATTTGTTATCCCTGGCCTAAAAACTGGTAAAACAAGAAAATGTCTAGGATAAAGTAGACAGACGTTTCAGAGGTAATACGGGGCCATTATGAAAAAGAAATAGCCATGTTGGAAGCCATGTCCAGCCATGTTGAATCACAGTCTTAAAGTTTTCAGATTTTAGTCTTATCCATAAATAAATCTAATTCACACAGCCTTCAGATTAGGACAAATGAGGTTGAGAAAAATTAAATGGTTTGACAGGATCAAGGTATAAGTTGAACCCTCTTCATTATTAATATTGCATTCTCTTTGTAGCAAAACAATAATGTGCTTCTAAGAGGACTGCCTTCCTGGCATTCTGAACCAGGGAGAACTGAGTTGACGAGCAGTGTCAAGAGAAAAAAGCGGCGACGAGCCCCTGCTGCCAGACTGCTCTGCTTTGTCCCCTGGGAACCTATCTATGGGGACTCTAAGGAAGGCCATGCACCCAGTATGAGATCCAGGCCACGGTCCGGAAATCTGATGAAGCAAAATCCTACTAGGCATGAAGGCAATAAAAATAAGGAAACAATACCTTGGCATAAAAATCCATCTGATGGTTTAACCTCAGGGCAAACCATTTTCAGGTTGGAAAACAGTCTGGGCCACCTATTCTTCAGGAGAGTGTCATGAAGGAGATGATTTCAGACACGAACTCTTCAGCTAAGGCTGACTTAACCTTAACCAGCAGAGTAAGCTACTGCGTATAGGTGTGATTTCAGAGGCTTTAGGAAGACTGTTCCCACCCCCATCAGGTTAAAGTTAACACTTTCATTCCCTTTGGCTCAATGCTCACCTAATACCAAGCAAAATTAGATACTGTTATTCCTAAAATATCCTTCTGGAAGTAAGGCTCCTTAGAACCTACCTAAGTGTTTAGCACACAAGAAGCACTCAATAAATACTTCTTGAATAAATGAAAGGGCAAACGCACAAGTGATTGTTCAATATGTTACTGCTGACCTGACTTAGAGGTTTACATTATAGTTTACTAACCAACAAAGGCGTCATAAGTAAGAAAAAACATAGCAGTAAGGTAAAGTTTAAATTCCACTAACCTCTCATTCATTCATTTAACAAATATTAATATCAAATGCCGGCTATGTGTAAGCAATGTGTGATTTCCTGTAGACAGAGCAGCAAATCAAATAGCTAAAGTCCCTGCTCTCAGGAAGCTGACAATAGTTTAATAAGAGAAACAGTTCAAACATGCACAGGCACACAGGCACACACACACACACACACACAAATATATAAGAACTAATAAAAAGGACAGGGAGCCGTATGAGAGTGTAAGAGTGAGTACACATTTTAGAGGATCAGAGAAGGTCCCTCAAATAAATAATCCCAAAAGGTCTCATTTGAATGTGTGAACTGGAAAATAAACAGACATCAGGAAATACCGTATTTTTCACAGAGCCCTACATCTGAAATGCAGCAGCAGATGGAGTATCATGTATGTATGTACAGTGAGCTGAGGCCCCTATATTTTAGCAGCTAGATCCTAAGAACCCATCCTCTCCCAGAGGTTCCCCAAACTATTGTCCTTTTTAAGTTAAAATCTCTATAATTAAACCTCTGAAACTTGATTACACATGACATGTATTACAATTTTATAAAATGCCTAACATTCAAACATACCAAGCAAATAATCTGTGTATGAAGACAAAAGATCCATGGTGGCAAATTCTGGGATATTCGGTAATGCCCGTTGACTAACTTTATCAGTTCTATCATTTGTCTTTCCGATAAGTCGGTTGATTGCCAGCACAGCCTCACTGACCTAAAATTAATGCACAATTAGAGTTCATAAATGCAAGCTTTCTGATTCATAGATTATCCATTAGGTAAATAATGTGAAAAAGCAAATTCATAAAATAACATTTGGTACACATTAGGGAAAAAATAAAGACAAACTGAAAAACAATATGTGATCCCCCAACATGTAGTATATACCATAGTCAAACAAATCATGACTGTTGACAATTTAATCAATAAATAAGTCATTTTGAATAGGCTACCTCCTGTAGCTATGACAGATACTTGCCAAAATGTGTGTCAAATATGTGCACATGTGTTATCTCCCATTATTTTCATTAAAGAAAAGTGGAATCAAACCAAGTCTGGCTAATAGCGATTAAAAACACTACACATATAAAGAGCACTGCTAATCTTTCCAAAAAAACATCATTGGTGCAAATCCCAAAGAATGTGATATTTTCCTTTCTCTTGTATCAATACATTGTTTTGCCTTAACAGATGTGACGATAAAAAGAAGAGTTAAATAAAACTCACACCAACCTGTGCAGCAGCTCTTATTGCAATCCAGGCAAATAAACTGTGCATTTCAGATTGATTTACTGTTGGTTCTTTAATAGAACTATGCCTTCCGGGAAGAGCCTAAAAAATATGGCAAATGTTTTATGATAAAGATAGGTAAAGATATCATAAAGTTTCGTGATAGATTTTCTCATCTTCTGAAGATGAGATTTTAGTGGAACACTACATGGCCATTAAGTGTAATAATGTATATTCATCTATTGACATGAAAAGGCATCCAAACTACCTTAAGCAAAAGAAAAGTATAGGTTACAAAACAGCATAGGCATAATATGATCCCGTTTTCTAAAAGCTAGGCACACACATATGTTCCCTGTATACACAAGCAGAGAAAACTGTCAACAGTGGTTACCCCAGGTTTTAAGGGTCATTTAATTATTTTTATCTTTTTTGTGATTTTCTAGATGAGCTTACATTATTTGAATAAAAATAAAATAAACACAAACTGCATTTTAAGTAAATGTTATTTACCATCTTAATAGAGGATCTAGAAATTGAATATATCTTGTGTGTAAAGACGTCAGAAACAAGAATATTACTTAAAGGTTTTTGGTAGGCATTTGCTATCAGTTTTCTAACTACAAAACTATTAAAGGGATGACTGTAATCATAACGTTCCACAGAACAGCAAAAAGTGACAGTGAACGGAGATACGTTTAACATGGGACGGTGTGTGTGTGTGTTCAGCTTTTAAATATAAAAAAGTCAATAGTATAGAAGTAAACAGAAACTCCACCAGCAACATAGTGTCTGTTTTACATTTTTTAAGTATTAATAGTCAATTTTAAAGATTTAACTGATCTGTAAAAACTATTCAATTAGATTGCTTGTTCTAATTTTTGATGGTCATATTTTGGCCGATTTTTAAAATCTTCAACAAAACTCCAGAATAAAACAAGCAATAACAAAAATATCTTTCTTTTACTTCTGGCTATAAGCCTCCCAAGGAAAAAGAAATGCAATGAATAAAGCTAATGCCAGAGCAGGAAATACAGTGCACAAAGGTGGCCCTGGCCCAGATCAAGTGTTAAGCTTGGAGGTAGACAGATGATACCTGGAGAGATCTTCCCACGGGGAATCTAAAATCTAAGCAATATAGTCCTGTCCCAAATATGGAGACCCCAGTCGCCAACTGTAATAAAACTACTCAGGCTCTGGTGTAGCCATTGCCAGCTTACTGACTATATAAGCTTGGGCAATTCACCTGTTTAATTCTGGAAACAAGGTTAACAGGCATTGAGTGAAGAATATAGAATAACATTAAATAACTATATTGTAAGAACAATCAGTGACACACACATTCAAAAACGAGAGCTCATTCTGAATTGAGAGGAAGGCTTTATTGAGGAGGGATTGAGAGGTGTTCAACATTGAGTAGGAGATACTAGCTTACGCAAACAGGTAAGAAAAAGAAAAAAAATGCATCTAGATAGGAAGTGAAGAAGTTAAATTGTTTTTGTTTGCAGGAGACATGATGCTCTATGTAAAAACTTCCAAGATACACACACACACCCCTCTAGAATAAATAAATGTGTTTATTAGCAAAATCACAGGACACAAAACTCAATACTCATAAATCAACTCTATATCTGTATACCAGCAATGAACAATCTGAAAGTGAAATTAAGAAAATACCTGTTCACAATAGAAATAAGCTTAACAAAAATGTACAAAATTTGTACACTGAAAAGTAAAAAAACATTTTGAGAAAAATTACTATCTAAATAAATGAAGAGAGAGTTCATATTTATGAATTGGAGGATTTGACATTGTTAACATGCCAACTGTCCACAAATTGATCTATAGATCCAACACAATGGCTACCAAAATTCTGTTAGTTTTTTGGCAGAAACTGACAAGCAGATTCTAAAGTGTATATGAAAATGCAAAAGACTCAAAGTGAAAACAATTTTGAAAGGGAAGAAAATAACTGGAGGGCATGTACCTTCCAATTTCAAAAAACTTACTACAAGCCACACAGTAACCAAGACAATGGATACTCACATAAAGGTAGATTTATGGATCAATGGAATAGAATTGGGAGTCTAGGAATAAATATTTGTATTTATGATCAATAAACTTTTTGACAAAGGAGCCAAGGCAATTCAGTAAAGAAAGATAGTTTTTTCAACAAATGGTGCTGAGACAAATGGATATCTATGTGCAAAAATATGAATTTAGAGCCTTACCTCACACTTTACTAAAAAGATTAATTCAAAATGGACCATGGACTTAAACATTAAAGCTATAAAACTTTTAGAAGAAAACATATGAGAAAATCTTCAACATCTGGGGTTAGGTAAAGAGCTACCAAAACCACAAAACATAAAAGAAAAAGATGATAAATTGGACTTCATTAAAACTAAAAGCTTTTTTGTTTCCAAAGACACAATTAACAGTATGAAAAGACAAGCCACAACTGGGAAAAATATTTGCAAATTATGTATCTGATAAGGGACATATATCTAGAATATATATTTAAAAATTCTTACAACTCAGTGATAAAAAAAGATAACCCGATTTAGGCTATGGGCCAAGGATCTGAATAGACATTTTCCCAAAGAAGATATACAAATGGCTAATAAACACATGAAAAGATTTCAGTATCATTAACCATCAGGGAAATCAAAATCACAATGAAATATTACTTCATACCCACTAGGATGGCTATAATCAAAAAGATAAATAATAACAATTGTTATCAGGTATGTGGAGAAGTTGGAACCCTCATACACTGCTGGTAGGAATACACAATGGTACAGCCACTTTGGAAAACAATCTAACAGATCATCAACAGTCTAAACAGAGAGTTGACATTTGACCTAGCAATTCCATTCTCAGGTATACACCGAAGGAATTGAAAACATATGTCCACATAAAAAATTTGTATATGAATATTCAAAGCAGCATTGATCATAATAGCCAAAAAGTAGAAACAATTCGTATGTCCATCACCTGTTGAATGGATCAAGAAAATGTGGTATGGGCTCCCCTGATGGTGCAGTGGTTAAGAATCTGCCTGCCAATGCAGAGGACACAGGTTCAATCCCTGGTCCGGGAAGATCCCACATGTCGCGGAACAACTAAGCCCGTGTGCCACAACTACTAAGCCTGCACTCTAGAGCCGTGAGCCACAACTACTGAAGCCCACACACCTACAGCCCATGCTCCGCAACAAGAGAAGCCACTGCAATGAGAAGACTGCACACCACAAGGAGGAGTGGCCCCCGCTCATCGCAACTAGAGAAAGCCCGCACGCAGCAACAAAGACCTGCCAGTGCAGCCAGAAATTAATTAATTAAAAAAAAAAGATACACAGAAAATAATGATCATATTGTATAGAATTATACTATTCTTTTCACTCAAATCTTATTTGTTCAATCTCTTAATTAATTATAACCACCTCCCTAGAGAAGGCCCCAAAGGTGATATACTTCTATCCTAGAATCTTATTAATTTGCATTGCAAATTGCTATGGAAAAAAATATTTTTGTTTTCTCTTATTGGACATAAAGATGTTTATCACACCACAAAAGTAAGTTTTCTATGTAATCATTTTGATGAAAAAAAAAAAATAGCTGCTATCCACCTAAGGCAGCAACCATATGAGTAGTTCAGCTGACTGAAAGCTTATTTGCCTAAAGGTTTTAAGTCATGTTTATGCTGCCTCAAAAATTACAGATTTGACGTCAAAATTTTCTGGGAAGATTTTTTGGTGGGTCAGAGGATTATTTAATAAGAATGAAATATATAATGCCTACTGAAACTTAAAGAATAAAAAACTAGACATTTTTTAATAAAAAATAAAAACAAAGTTACTGGGTTCATCCACCTCCAAACCACCCAACCTCCTGCCCAGAGTATCTCACTCTGTCTGGATCCTTGGTACTCAAGTGTGGCCCACAGACCAGCAGCACGGGCATTACCCAGGAGCTCCTTAGACGGGCCAAATCTCAGACCTCATCAGGATCACAGGATCCCTGGAGATGTTTCTGCCCCTTATTTGGAAGTGCTGCTTGAGGGAGTACATGCCTCTGCCACTCTTTGCACGCTCCCTCCCAATCCATCAAATCCCACTTTCCAGCTCTTTCCACCACAGTCATTCACAATCCCACCAACCAGAGTTATTTCCTAATCCTAAATTTCACCACCTAAAGCACCCCCCAGCCTTCCTTCACTTCCCACCTTTCTTCCTCTTGCTTTCTTCCTTTCCACGTTTATTATCTGTCTCCCTCCACTGAAGAGTAAGTGCATGGAAGCAAGCACTGAGTTTGTCTTGAACCTTGCTTTATCACCTTCCAGAGTACGGCCTGGGTCATAGTACGTGCTCAATAGATATGGGATGAATGAATGAATGACTCTTTTCAAAAGGTGATCTGTTTGCAAGCCATATCAGTGGTGAAAACCATACATGTCCATCTGCTTAACCAATATGTCATTTCCTGCAGTCTCCTGATCAATACTAATGACTTATTTATATACACCTACATTTCATGGATAACATTTTAACAGGCAAAAATGTCCACGTGAAATCTGTTTCCAGAGTCTTCTGTAAAAATATCGAAGGAGGTATCTAAATATGAGTGTGAGCATTAAGTAATGAATTAATTTCTTCAAGTCACAAAGAAAAAGTTTCTTTATTTCCACAGCACAGTGCTAGCAAAGTAAGCAAGTTCAAAGGCAACATACTTTAAATTTCTAATAAAATTGTTTGTTACCTTAGTAAGTGTTGATGGTGATGCTGAAAGTTTGCTCTTTGGCTTCCTCATGTGCAAAAATAATAGGGCTATTTCGAGGTAGGAGTCTCTTATCAACCTAAAATGATACAGCATTGTACTTATTAGATAGCTCACCATTCATAATCATTTTGCATCTTGTGTCAACAATTTCTGAGAGAATAAAAGGCAAAAATAGGCAAAACCAGCATCTGTTCCAAACTCATCCTCTTTTCAGAGCACTTGTGGCTTAGACACGGGCATCTTTCTTCCTACTGAAATTGAAAGCTCTTGAAGAGAGCTGAGCATTCTACCTTGTCCTGTGCTGGAAATACTCCATGCTATGACCACAATGCAGCTGAGCATCAAGACCATTCTGGAATATTCCAGCACACAAGGCACTAAAGAAGTGACAGTCAAGACTGGAGGAACCTGCCTGGAAAACCAGACCTCTCTCTCTACTCTCCTACACTAATTATAATAAGTTCGAAAGAGACACATAGAGTTATGCTGAAAGCTGTGATTCGGTATGGGTTAGGTCTGTGTATTCACTATCAAACCTGTCAGGTGGGACCATTTAAATCAGCGCAGTTGTAATAATGCTGGCTTATTCTCCATCTTAAGGTGACTTTTATACAGAATTGAGCTGGCCAGCCTTGGTACTGCTGAACCAGAGTGAATATTCACATAAATCCCTTCTAGATACAATTTCACATCTAGTGGAGGCTCCTGTAACCTGGGACTGACAGGAGATCAATCTGTGTACAGACTAGAAGCGATTTACAGTCCAGTACATCACCATGCTAACCGCCATCATCAACCATCACTGTAAATGAGGCCTTGGAGCAGAGCCAAGAGCATCAAGCTTGAAAAGGAAGTCAGTGAACCTGTTGCACAATGGACCCCAGTGAAATAGCCCTGCCGCGGGAAAAGGGTGCCCCAGTCGCCCCAGCCTTAAATAGTCAATGTACTACCAGAACACGAGTCTCAAACCCAAACGCACATTGTCATGATAATGGAAAGGTCTTTTTTTTTTTTTTTTTTTTACCTTGAGTTTTGATCATGTCTCAAGCTTAGCTGTATAGCTTCAAATAGACTCTCAAGTTGCAAAGTTGGAGATTTCTCTTCCACCAATATTTGACATTCTATTTTGCCTGAAAGAAGAAAAGGATATACAAAGATGGTTTTTCCTTTTTCTATCATTTAGAATTTCAGAATATTTTATGCAGGAAATTTGGAAAACTGAATGTGCTGTCCTTTTTGTCTGTCCATCTCCTGTTTCTTGCTAGAAGGTAAGCCAATGGGGAAGGAGTTGTTGCTTCCTTCCCCAGGAAGGCTCCCCCTGCCTCCTTTCACTTTCCAGACACAACTGTTCTTATCATCTTACTTTCCTCTCCATTTCCTTACTTTGTGCTCCCACTTCCTCCTGTAGCACATTCCCTTTATCTAAATCCATTTTCTTCTTTCTTCTATCATTGCAGGTATCGTAGAAAATACCTTTGCTAAGAACAAACCCTAGAAAGTCAGCAAATGCTTGAAAACCAGCACGGATGATGCAAACACTCTCGTTTGCACACAGCTCCCACCCCTCATGGTGAGCCACAGCCTTCAAATGCAGGTGCTGGAATGGTACTTCTGTAGCAAGAAGGGCAGGAAAGGCAAATCTTACAATCACTATAAAAAGGATTCACAGTTTCCATGCAGCATATGCACAGGGCACAGAGCCACCTGGTGTTAAGTTCACGTCTGGACTTACAGATAGTTATTTACCCAGACTACACCTCATCTGCCAACTGGGATTGGTCATGCCTACCTTGTAGTGCTGTTGTAAGAACTGGCAATATGAGATGTAAAACACCAACTACAGTGCTTAGTATCTAGTAGATGCTCAATAAGTGATACCAATTGTCATCATCATTTTTCTCATGGCTAAAATAAAATTATATGAATGTATTATGCAAATGTGTGTTGTATATAAGTTATAAATATAGATTGCCATAGCTATTTAATTTAAATGGGTATGTATCTTTTATAGAAATTAGCTAAAACGCTTAGCTAAGTAATGAAATAAAAAAATATCTTCCAAGCATTCTTTAAGAAACATTATTCATAGCTAACTGGCTGATGCTGAGATTTTTGAGTCAAACATGAAACTCTGTGTAAGGAAGGTCAATTGTAATTATAAAAGAAACGAAAATGGAGTACTTTTTTCCTTTCTAGATATAAACTTAAAATACGCAGTGTTCTCTTTATCCAAAACTGAGTTTGGCAGAGATACCAAGGTGTCTGTCATCACCAAGCCCTTTGTAAAATCAGTATTTTGTATAATCAGTGACCAGAGTTTTAAGAAGCCTTTTGTTCATGGGAAAAAAATAATCCTCAAACTTTATCATAGTTCTGACCCTAAATACATCTTACCTTTCTGAAAAAAGATTTCAGCTTCCACCTCTTGTTCTTCTGTTCCTGATATCTTGGCGAGCTTCAAAGCTATTTCAAAAAGATGAAGGGCAGGTAACCACTTTGAGGGATCCTTCTTTTTACTGGTATAATATACTTGCTTGGCCACTGTATGTCCTAAAAGAAAGACAGTTGTATGAAGAGGGAACAATAGATATACAGTATTCATAACAAACCTCCCAGGTACCAGACTTCTCTCACAGTAGGTACAACTGAAGAACTCTGGGAGGGCGTTCCCTGGTGACCTAGTGGTTAGGATTCTGGGCTTTCACTGCAATGGCCAGGGTTCAATCCCGGTCAGGGAACTGAGATCCCACAAGCCCTGAGGCATGGTCAAAAAAAAAAAGAAGAACTCTGGGGGTCTTTAGTTCTTAGCATTGAAGAAATGCTTTAAAGAAACACAATACCCAAATATATCAATGAACTATAAACAATAGACCTTTGAAACTCTGTCTTTGATAAATTTCAACATTTTCTCATTTTTAAAATGAAGGATAGTACACCTGAAACTAACACAACATTGTAAATCAACTATACTCCAATAAAAATTTTTTAAAGATAAATAAAAATAAAATGAAGCCTTTCAGTTCTAAAATTTCAAGCCTCTCAAGCCTCTTTCAGTTCTAAAATTTCATAATGCTCTACATAACAACTTTTGTGTTCCTAAGATGAGGTTGTTAGTAGGGAAACAACTGGAAGTTTTATGTTGTTACCAATAAAATTTGCATATATTAATAGGCGGTAATTTCTATTCAGCTCTATAGCGGTTGCTCGCATTGCATATTTTGTCATCCCAACTAGTTGGCAAACCCATTATGGACAAAGGCCACATGTTATACTTCTTATGCGGTCCCATCACTACTTAACATAATGAAGGATTGTTGCATTGTTGAAGAGGCATTAGATTTAATTTCTAATCACCTCAAAGACAGACAGACATTTATTTGACAAATATTTTCTGAGTGCTTAGGCACCGGATAAAAAACGAGAAAATTGAAAAATAAGAGCTAAGTTTCATTAAGTACTTCCTACATGCCAGATACCATCCCAAGTACTTAAGCATTATCTCATGCAGTCCTCCCAACTCTGAGTAGATACCATTATTATGCTCATGTTACAGAGGAAAAAGCAGTGGCACGGTGAAGTTTAAGTAACTTGCCCAAAGTCACGTGACTAGTAAGTAGCAGGGCTGTGATCTAAACCTAGGCAGTCCAGCTCCAGGGCCCATACCCTAAACCATGACACTGCAGTAACCCCTTAAGAGAGAGACCGTGGAGCTTAGTGTCCAACAAGGAATGAGAACGGCCAGACAGGCAATCAAAACATGGTGTGGTTGACTGTGTGACAGTGAAAGCACTGGACACCGTGGTAGCAGGTTACAGAAGCCCTGGCCAGACCTGGGAAAGGTCAGGGATGTCTACTCAGAAAACACAGCTGTCAAGGCCAGCAGCTGATGATCACTTTATCTTTTGGTAAGTTTAATAAAGAAGAAAAACGCTGAGATAAAGAGTAAAAGGCAACTGGGGGGGAACTGCATTAATAGAATAGGTTAACAGGCACGGTAGAGCAGTATGAACAGAAAGGCAGTGTAGGATTGCAGAAGGATACAGCTGCTGAGTTGTAGCTGAAATGCTGGGTACAAGCCACTCATTGGTGCTACCGTGTCATCTGAGGCTTTGAACAAGTCCCTACATGCCTCTGAGCCTTGAGGCAGCAGAACTAGAAAATATCTGAGGTCCCTTCAAGTCCTGAAAATTTTAAATCCAAGATGCCATGCCCTATAAAGAGTTTTCAGGAAACCTAGGACGTTTTGTAAATATTTAGTTCAGGAATGTGCTATATTAGTGGGAAGACAGTAGAAAAAGTATCTTTCTCTCCCCCATCCCCGGTCCTTTATCCAGAGAGAAGTTACAGAGTCCTTCCTCTGGACAAGGCAGGATGGTAGCACTTTACTGAGAAAATGGAGATGAAGAAATTGAAGCCTTTCTTCCCCGGGCTTCCTAGGAGAGTAAGGAGGCCAGGCATGGAACAGTGAGAATAGCTGACACCTACAAAGCTCTTAGAACTAACTAGCTGCCCTTCTAAACATGTTACATATTCCACTCAATTCACCTCAGGGCGACTGGTACCTTTCTTATTTACATTTTACTAGACAGGAAACTGACACGCAGAGAAGTTAAATGATTTCCTCAAGGGAACTGGACCAGAATTCTTTCTCCAGAGTCCATGCTCTTAAACCCCAACAATTACCAACTGCAATTAGATCTTAGGCCAGAAGGATATGCTAATACCATTTGTCCCATACAGTCTCACATCTCAATACATCTCCCATTCTTTTTTTTTTTTTTTTTCTCTTTTCTGGGGTCATGTTTCATTTTTTAAATTAATTAATTAATTTATTTTTGGCTGTGTTGGGTCTTCGTTGCTGTGCGCCGGCTTTCTCTAGTTGCGGCGAGTGGGGGCTACCCTTCGTTGTGGTGTATGGGCTTCTCATCACAGTGGCTTCTCTTGTTGCGGAGCATGGGCTCTAGACATTCAGGCCTCAGTACTTGTGGCTCGCAGGCTCTAGAGCGCAGGCTCAGTAGTTGTGGCGCACCAGCTTAGTTGTTCCACGGCATGTGGGATCTTCCTAGACCAGGGCTCGAACCCGTGTCCCCTGCATTGGCAGGCGGATTCTTAACCACTGCGCCACCAGGGAAGCCCATCTCCCATTCTTATATGTCTTGCTTACTGTTTCAAATTATACTACAGCTGTTTATTAATACAAGACAAAAATATCAAGTCTTTTCATGTCATTGAGGCACTTATATACATGTACAATATGTACTATATATGGACTACATGCAAGACAGTGCTATATAATATAGTACTAATGTATAATAATAGTACTTGAATCATCTTCTAGATTTTTGTTAAAATTAGAAAAAGAATTGTTACAGAAATTATTGACTTTTCTCTCTCTCCTAACTAGATAATAGGCTCTTCGAAGGCAAAGATGATGACTCCCTGTTATATTCCCACTCCCCAGCACTATTCTTGAACCTTTCTTCACTCCTATTATACAATCAGTAATCTACTTTTTCAGCTAATAAGGAAGCTCTAGGTTCAGTCATTAATGGAAAAAAATAATCTTAAATAACCATGATGCTTATTTTTTGTTTGTTTTTTAAAAATAATCTCGAAATGTCTTTTTCTGTAAGAGGCGTTCACGAAAAAAAAGAATTTTTTTAAGTGGCTCTATTCTTGCAATGAAATCTATACTATCACTCTAAAGGAAAACTGTCGAGAAAGCATCAAATCAGATGATTTTATGCTTCATAATATTGAAGTGCTCCTTTTTGCAATAAACATCAACTCTGTGAAAAAGAAGTTGTGAAACTGACGTTGTTTTGACAGAAAAGTTGCTTTCGGTTTTTATTCTTTAAGTTGGTATTTAATATAATATAACAGAAAGCAAGCTGTTCTGCTTCAAGTTGAGTCTAAAACACAGCAACAGTATTGCCACTGAGTGGTGACACATCTTCAAGATTAGTAAGGCAGGAAAGCAGAGGATACATTTAACACAATCTGTACAATTGAACACAATCTGTACTTTAAGTTCTTGTAGAAATCAAACATACTGGTAATATAACAAATTGTGGACCAAAGATACGGAAAAATAGCTCTCATGGGATCAGCGAGCTGGAAGGAATTCCAGAGGTCAGCTATGCCAGCCTAATTTCATAAATGAGGAAACTCAACAATATAGGGGTGAACTGCTTTACCTATGGTAATAAAGTTCGTATCTGATGATGGTGATGATGATGATGATGAAAATCATATAATAATAATGATCAATGCTAGTCATGAGGGGGAGGAGCAGAAGGGGAACAAGGGAAAAAATTGTGGGCAGGTGATGGTTTGAGCACACTTCTGTTGCCCTCCCTTCCCCACTCTAGGCCAATCACCTGCCTCTCCTGAGCTGAGCAGCTGCTGGTACAGGAGGCAAATGGGTCCCAGGAGGTGAGGGGTAATGTTTCAAAATGTGGGTTTTGTTATTATTCAGGTATGACAAGGTCAACAGGTCAGGAGATGACCACCATCGATTTGCTCACAGTTCTCAAGAGGAGGGAGGGCACACCACGCCACACAGGGCCACACAAGGAAGCACCAGGGTCAGTCAGGAGGTAGAAGGAGAAAGGAGAAAATGTGGGCACGAGCCTTTATTGTGTTTTTTGTGGGAAAGAGTGGGTGGGTAGGGTAAGCAGACTAAGGTTTAGGATTGGCTAGTCTGTATAATTTCAGTGGGCTCTGCTAGTAGTCTATACCTGCCCCTGGGGTGACTGGGGCAGAAAAATAGTGGCCCTGAGGGTAAGAGCCCAGCAAAGAACAATAAAAGAGCTCAATAAAAGTTCAGGGTGTAAGCTCTGGAATGGCGAGTTTGCATATGAAAGACATCCTCACAGGAGTGTGGTTTGCTAACCTCTAGGAATTGGCTAACTCTGGGAGGGGAAGTCCCTCCCTGGTCAGCAAGACTCCTGATGTCAAAGCATCAGAAATACTTTTTTTTAAAAAGGCATGATGAATATAGGTTAGAACAGAGAGAGAGCTGTTACAAGATTTTCTATCCTCTGTGATAGACAAGAGCCTTGGAGTTAGAGGTAGGCAGCTTTGGGTCAAAGATGAGAGACAGTGTCCTAGAGAGAGCTTGAAGCAATGTCTGTGAGCTCCTGAAAAGGGCAGCAACACTGGCTGGCTCCTCCTCCTTGGTTTCCAAGGAGCTGTAAGCCTCTGGCTTACTGGTCTACCTGCTCCAATCAGATCCCCTCTTGGCTGGCTCCCGTCTATCCTCCACTCTGTTCTTCAGCCAGCAGCCAGGGTAATCTTTGGAAACATAAACTGTCCCCTGCTCACCCTCTCCCATTAGGCTGTCCCTAGCCCTCTCTGCTCTGTCTATACTGGTCTCCTGGCAGTTCTGGAACATGTCAAGCTTGTCCTGACCTGAGAGCCTACAACTCACTGCTCTCTCTGCCTCTACTGTGCATGACTTCACTAAGCATATGCTTAACATACGTCCAGGGTTAAATACTACTTCCCCAGAGAGGCCTTCCCCAATTATTCTACTTAAACAGGCATCCCTCCCTTTGCTGTTCTTTATCAGCAGATCTCATCCACATCATTTACAACACTAAGTACAATTTATACTTACATACATATACATAATTCATCATCAGACATAAGCTTTCTATATCCTTGCTGATTTCCTGTCTAGTTGTTATCAAATACACATCTTATTTTATACAATATTTACTGGATTAAATTTTATAAATATTATAATAATAAATTAAAAATTAAATGTTTATTGTTATAAATATTATAACAATGTATAAATATTGAATATTAAAATATTTTGTACATTTATAATATGATAAATGATAGAATATGCATTCCTATATATGATTTGTTTAGTTGTGTATTTCTGTCTCCCAGGCTAAGAAAAGGAACCACATCTGTTTTTTTTTTTGTTGTTTTTTTTTTTTTTTTTTTTTTTGTGGTATGCGGGCCTCTCACTGTTGTGGCCTCTCCCATTGCGGAGCACAGGCTCTGGATACGCAGGCTCAGCGGCCATGGCTCACAGGCCCTGCCGCTCCACGGCATGTGGGATCTTCCCGGACCGGGGCACGAACCCGTGTCCGCTGCATCGGCAGGTGGACTCTCAACCACTGCACCACCAGGGAAGCCCACCACATCTGTTTTAATCTCCAATAGCTTCCCAGGACCTCACAGGGAGGCTGGCACATGGTAAGTGATCAAAAGCTATTTGTTAAATAAATGGAACCTGGCTATTCATAAATACTGCCCCAGATAAATGCACTCACGTGACAGCCTCGCTGAAAATGACTTAAACTTTTTCATCAGTGACTTGAATGTAATATATGTTTAAGTGTTCTTACCAATTCTCATTTTTGTTTTGGCCAATAACATGACATGAGGAAGATAGATATTTTTCAAAGGCAGTAATGGACTTGCATAGTCAGTGTTTGATATAGGAAATTCAATTGTTTCTCCAAAAGTTAGCATCTGTAAAAGAAGCACTGGAATGAGTAATTAGCTCATGTGGTACGCTGTAAGAAAAGACAGAAAAGTAAGTTTCTAAGTCTTGTGGACACAAAAGCACTCTCACCTGTTCAATAAGAATGTTGTGAGACTGAGTCAACAAATAGAATTTTTCTGCTTTCGAAGAGGGAGTTTCCTTGAATTTCTCGGCTTTTGTTAAGTCATCCAGTAAAAGCATGCTTCTCACCAGTGTTAAATGAGATCGAGGAGAAATAAACTCACGTCCTTCAAGCAACTGTATTACATCCTATTAAAATAAAATTATTCCGTTTGATAGTACCATTCACAATTCACTGAAACAGGGGCCAGATGTATTGACTGTTATGCATTCAGTACCTAATGGAAATTTAAATTCTCTCCTTTTATTCTAACTGGAATCCTCTGGTAAATATCAATGTGAATTAGGTTTCCTTCTTACCTGAAGGTTTTTTATGATGTCTGCTTTTAAGTGCTTTTCTTTTAGGCCAATGATTACAGCTTGCATCAAGAATTCAGCCTGTAGCTCCCTGTCGCCTGCACTTTTTGCTTCCACACACACTTCATTGATGAGGCTCACACAATCTGTTATATCGTTTTCTAAAATAAACAAATGCAGGTACTTAAAATGCACTGAGAAAGTAAGAAATTATATGTGCAGGATATTCTCGGTGTTTATCACAGGAATATTGTATAATACAGAAGAAGAGGAAGATGTAGAGACGGAAAACAAGACTGCATGAAACATTGAAAATAAATGTGCTGTAATTTACGAGAAGTACTTTAGGGTATTCAAATGCTGCAAAAGTAATAATGATATTCCATGAAATAATTTAATTTGGGAGATGGGTAGAGATGGGTGAATAGATAGGTTTACATATAGATAACTATTAATCACTGCAAGAACTCATATTTATATGTGCCAGGCGATAATCTAAGAACTTTAGAAATTTAACCCATTTAATTCTGGAAATAATCCTATGAAGTAGGTACCACATTTCCATTTTCCAGAGGAGGAAACTAAGGCCTAGGGGGGTTAAGAAATTTGACCAAGATTACACAGCAAGGAAGTGGTGGATAGAGTATTTGAACTCAAGTGGGGGGTGGCTCCAGAATCTGCACTCTGGACCCCTGAACTATGCTGCCTTCCTAGACGACAGGAAGGCGTGTGCATTAGCATTCTGAAATCTCCTTGCCTGCTTTGCATACAGTAATATATATGCCATTTGCAGTGATACAAGGGACTGCTGAAAATGATTATTCTCATTTAATAACTTGAATTTTTTATTCTGGAAACAGATAAAGCTAAGAAGTTATAAAATGTTAATGGTATGATAAAATACATCCCAAGAAAACCTCTGTTACCTAAATAAAATTAAATTTTATGAAAAGTTTGATTAAGGAGATGGAAATAGGATATTTGTACCTTTCACGATTCCAATGCCACGAATCTGGGCAACAAACGCAGTCACCAATGCTAAGCGGCACCTCAACCACAGATGAATGTTGAAATATTCTCGAGAATTTAGGGAAATGGGATCTAAAAACTCATTATCATCTGTACTTTCAGTGGCCTAAACAATATTAAAATGATGGTTATCTTTCCATTTAAAAATGTCCAAGTTCTAGCCTAATGCTAAATGTAACATAAGTTAAGGGAAGCAGCGATATAATTTAACAGTATTAAATTTTAATTTTAGAAATTATTCTTGAACATTCTATAAAACATAAAAAATACACAAGAAACAAAAATCACCCATAATCCCATGCTCCTCTATTAACACTGATCCTCATATAAGTGCTTTGCAGCATTTCTTTCTCTCTGTATATTCACTGTTGAAAACTAGCTTTGCAGTCTGAATTTTTCATTGCAAATTGTGTTATTATCAGCAGTTTCCATACCTTCAAAAATTTTGTGACCATCATTTTAAAGGCTGAAAAATAATCAGTAATACTGGCTAATGTTTACTGAGTGCTTATTATGGGCCAGGCACTGTGATACATGCTTCATACACATTAGTTCACTTAATCCTCCTGACAAGCCCAAGAGGGGTTATTATTATCTCTATTTTTCAGATGAGAGAAGCGAAGCCTAGGAAGGCTAACTATTTGCTTAAATGTCATCATATTTTGGCAGAGGCTGGGATTCAAGCTTGCATCTTTCTGAATTTAGAGCCCACAGTCTTAATCTACTACATTACACTGCTATGTGCTGCTCACATCCCAAACATATATATTTTATGATTTACTACCCTCATTATTACACTTTATAAAGGGAGTGGCCAATGTTCAGAGCTACTGGGAGGGAGGTGACAAAGGAACTTTTCCAGGGAGCAATCAATCTTAGACACTTCATCTAGAACAACACCCATTTGTTCTAGGAATTTCCTGCTACACATCTCTGACAGCTCATCATCTCCAACCAGTCAGCAATACCTGCTATCAAGGAGCTGTAACCTGGACTTGACAGGGGCTGGAACGTGACAGACAGGTGAGGAGCAGAGGGGGAGGGGGAGCTGTTTCTGAACCAGAGTAAGAAGTGAACAGAGACCCCGAGACAGGCTGGTGATTAGAATGGGTACACCACGTACTTGAGGAGTCTAGTGTTTAGATTAGAAATACAGAAGAAATACCCATCAACATACCTTAATCTCTGCCTACATTGCTTTTATTACTGAAAAGCCAAGTCATGCTTAATCTAAATCAGGGTTTCTCAACCTCCGCATGACTGACATTCTGGGCCAGATTATTGTTGTGAGGGAAATGTCCTGTGTGTTATAGGATGTTTAGCAACATCCCTGGCCTCTACTCAGTAGATGCCACTAGCACTCCCTCTAGTTATAACAACCAAAATGTCTCCAGGCACTGCAAATGTCCCCTGGGAAGCAAAATACCCCCCCCCCCCCCAAGTAACAAGCATTGCTCTAAGTAAATTTTCAGAATCAGAATCCTTTTTAGCCTTTATACTGCTTTTACTGTGGTAAGAAATGAGTCAATTAGTTTTGCTTTTTTTTTTTTTTTCCTGCGGTACGTGGGCCTCTCACTGCTGTGGCCTCTCCCGCCGCAGAGCACAGGCTCCGGATGCACAAGCCCAGGGGCCATGGCTCACGGGCCCAGCCGCTCCGCAGCATGTGGGATCCTCCCGGACCGGGGCACGAACCTGCGTCCCCTGCATCGGCAGGCAGACCCTCGACCACTGCGCCACCAGCGAAGCCCCAGTTTTGCTTTTTTGTAGTGACATTAGATAGTAGCGATTTTATTAGTAAAGCTTAAGCTTTATTTTATTTATTTTAAAGTGAGCAAGGATTCTATGTGCTGAATCTTTATATTTTAATCCTAAACAACCCTGTTGTTATTAAATTACTTGGTCTAATCAAAATCCAGTGAAATTTCAAAGAACATGTGACACCAGTTGTCAAACAGACTTGAGGGCTTAAACGCAGAAGAATTTAACTATGAGAAGGAAATAGCACAAGGTACTATTAGCACAAGGTAGGAAACAGCACAGGTGGGAAATAGCACAAGATAGGAAATAGCGTAGGTGTCACACTGGTAATGCTAAAGAAGAAATAAAATCAAAAGTGAAATGAAGAGCAAGTCATGCGAAACAACTTTATTTACCAGTGACATCAGATCTAGAATACAAGAATGATACATCTGGTGGGACTTCAGTCACTATTACATCCAGTCCCATCAATTCCCAAATGAGATTACATAATTTAAAAAAATTTTAAGGAATTTGCCCAAAGTATACCAGCTAATAAATAGCATCAACGGGGCTTAAACACAGATCTTTTTACTCTAAATTCAATGTTTTTTTCTTCTTTACCCCTTTGTTTCATTCAAATAGTTATACAATTTCCTAGCATGCCAATAATTATTGCATAAAAAGTGTTATCAGGATAAACGTTAAATTCATACATACATAATCTCCTGGAGAGATGGAATTCTCTGTGTCATCTTCTACTACCTTCTTTTTAAAAAGTTTTGAATCCTGGAGAAGTTTAAGTGTGGAAAATGCTATCGCAGCACTAAAATAGGGAATATGTTTTAAATGTTATTAGTATGACACTCGTGGCATTTGTATGTTATTTCCTAAGTCTCTTCCTCCAAAAAAACCTCCCCATACTCCCACCCATCCCCAAAACTGTTAGATGCCCCTTCTACGTGCTCTAATAGCACCCTGGCCTTTACCATAAGGTGATACTTACAGCATTATTTAATTGCCTGTAAAACTGCTCTATGTTTGTCTCAGCTAATTTGTCTTATCCCCTGCTGACACCCAGCATCTAGTAGCTTGGACTAACAGGAGCCAAAAAATATTTTTAAATGAAAATGAGTGAATGAAAGAATAAATGAATGAATGAATGTTTCCAAGATCTAAAACAAAATTTACTGACAATCTCATTAATAAAATGAGCACACATGTATTTTACATACATCAGGATGTGGTTCTCCAGTTTTCTGACATTATAAAACTGTTCTGCTTAATGCTGTGCACTTGGAAACTCTTAAGAAAAATTACTGCTCAATCAGTATCTAGCAGTGCCAGGAGGGAAAGGTACTTAATGCAGAAAATAGAAGCCAGGAGATAGTAATTCTCCTCACTTCCTGTTGTTCAGTATGTAAATTTTTCTTCACTTTAAACCATCACATCCTCCTTCCCTGTAGAATGATAAATGTATAATTGATGTCACACTTTTTCAAAATATTTTAATAATATATGTTAACAGGTTCCTTCATTTGAAAATCTATTCCAAAACAAAATTCAAAATATAGAATAATCTGTGTACCTGACGATGCTTATTGCAGTGCTACTTCATAACACAGAAAGACTGAGTGAAAGCCAAACGGACAATGTATCCTTTATCTAATGCCCCACTAGATATCTCCACTTGAATAGTGAATAACAATCACATTTAAGAGGTGTTATGGGTTAAACTGTGTCGAGGTCCTAACCCTCAGTGCTCATCATGCATCCTTATTTGGAAATAGAGTCTTTACAGAGATAAACAAGCTAAAATAAGGTCATTTAGGGTGGACCGTAATCCAATATAACTGGTGTCCCTATAAAAGGGGGAAATTTGGACAGAGAGACAGACATGCACAGAGGGAATATGATGTGAAGACACGCAGGGAGAAGACAGCCTGTGACTGGAGTGATTCATCTACATGCCGAGGAACATCAAAGACGGCTGGCAAACATCAGAAGCTACAAGAGGCAAGGAAGGGCGCCCCGCAGAGCTGCCAAAAAGAGCAGGGTCCTGCCGACACCTTGATTTTGGACTTTCAGCCTCCAGAACCGTGAGACGATAACACTCTGTTGTTTTAAGCCACCCAGTCTTGGGTACTATGTTGTGGCAGGAAACTAGGATAGGTTAAAAGCAGAGCCTCTTGCTTCCACCTCCTCCACCAAACCTACTCCTCTCCCCTGTTCTCTATCCCAGATAGAGGGCCCAGTATCATCACCGCCTCCTCTTTGCCTCACACTCTGTGTTCAATCCATCAACAAGTTCTGTCAACTTCAACTTCAAGATCTGGATACCAGCCAGCAGCTCGTCACGTCCGCACCTCGTCCACTGCCAACGCCTCCATCCAAGCCACCGACATCTCCAGACACCCATGGGAGCTTGCTGGCCAGCCCCTGGAGTCCTGGTCTCTATGAAGAGACCACAGTGATCTCTCTTCAGGATGTGAATCAGATCACGACACTTCCGCTGTACTGTTCCAGAAGCCTCCTGCATCCCTGGATTACGGTCAATACACCACCTCCTTTGGGTCAGTTAGTGAGGTTTCTAGCCAAGAAGATGACCAGCCTCATCTGGGTCCAGGGATGCTTGCAAGAAGGTAGTTAGTCTCTGTGTGTAGGCTCCTAGAGTATGTACATATGCTCAACTCTTAATTACATTGTTAAAGCCTTTTTTGTATGTATCTACACATTGTATTCAAAGATATTTTCTCTCTTTTTTCCCCTCAACTTTTTTTTAAAAAATGATAACTCGTATTTACTGTACTCACCACCTCTCAGGTGCTGTGTTAAATGCTTACTGTGAATTAATTCACTTAATCCGTACCACAAACCTACAAGGTATGTACTGTTATCATGCCTATTTTATAGTTAAGTTAACTGAGGCCCACAAATGTTATGTGACTTGCCTAAGGTGACTCAGCTAGCAAGAGGAGGTAGGATCAGAGCCCAGGCCACCGGCCCCTGAGCCTGCAGCACCCTTAATCATTAAGCTACAATGTGGCCTCTTTCTTTTCACAGTTCTAACAAGCTTTGGCTTTGTTTATACCGGCACAGTGTTACTCGTTGCCGCATTTGTATTACCATATGGGTATTATCGGCTGCACCTTTTACAATATAAAAGGCGCTCTTTGTCCAGTTTAATGCCTTTTGCCTTGCATTCTACTTAGCAGACTTCATGAAACGGGATTATTATAAGGATATTAAATATGGTATTTAGTCTTTCACGTGCTCAAAAATATGTATTGAGCACCTGCTATTGGCCAGGAACAAATCTAGGGGCTATGGATACAGTCCCCGGCCTCACTGAGCTGACATTCTATTGAGAGCAGGGTATTCTTAACAAAGAGGAGTGCTTGGCAAATAGACGGCTCTCAATGCATCGTAGCCATTACCATTATTAGTATATAAAGTTGGACAGGGAATATGCAGGGACTAAATTGATTTTTTTTCTAAGTTGTTAACTAGCATCAAAACCTTTCAGCCATTATTGAATTTCAATCTCCAAAGATTTTACTGAGTCCTTAAAATGGTTTAGATACTTGTAGAATATTTTCTAAAGTATGGTTTGTGATTATCTAAACTTACTAGTTTTTTTTTTTTTTTTTAAATAAAACTAAACAAGGAAGCAAGAAAACAGCAACAAAAAACACAATGCTGATGGGGTGTGTGTCCAGGTACGGAATCTCTTTTCCCCCACACCTTTCCTCCCTGAAGGATACATACATGTTTCTAAGGCACCTTGTTTACTGAGTAGCTTCAGAGGTTAGCACAGGATGACAACTAGAGGGCCCTGAAAGGAGAAAACGATGCCCATCCCACTCTTCTGACCTGAAGCCCAAATTCTGATTTCAAGGGAAATGAGGTATGAGGTTTGGAATCTTGCTAACCCCAAAACTTAATGACTAAAATATAAACATACTGTATGTCCTAATCCAGCTGGTACTGCTTAGTTGCACAATGGAAAACTTCTACTTCCTCCTCTGCACTAGGAAGACAGGAAGTGTAAGGAGGATTACCCACTACAAACAGTCAAAATCCCAGCAGGAGGATGTTTCACTCTTACACAAAATAAAAAGGCTCAAATGTTATTCTATTTAGACAATAAATCAAATAGAAAGGAGAATTGGAAGGAACACTTCAAAAAAAAAAAAAAAAAGACAGGATTCTGAAATAGAGAGGCAGCCCTGAAAGAAGCAGAAATACAGTTTGAATAACTCTGATCCCATTTATTTCTTATTAACATTCATGACAAAAATGGTCAGTTTGTTCTCATAAAATCTATGTGGCTCACTCTACCTGTCACCCTAGGGAATGTGCCTTTCAATTTCCTTGACACATAATTTTATTAGAAGTATCATGAAATGTCAAGCTAACCAGCATCTGGGAAAGGGACTGTCCAACACTCTCAGCAGCGCCCAGACAGAGGCGCATGGAGGGTAAAGTTCACCTACTAAAACTCATTCATCCTGACAGTAGGCTTCCCCAAGTGACAGCTCTGCTGCAAAAAGCCAGCAACATCAAAGTTTCTGCAGGTTTTTTCCTAAGGGCCAAGCCCATGGATTTAAAATCGGGGCAATTCTGGTATACTTGCACATTATTTGCATACATCTATCTGGTCTTCAAATTAAAGTTCTATTACAACACTCCTTTCTGTGCCATTTTGTAATGTGTAGTTTCTCGTTTCCTTCTTTCTCCCTAAAAAAAAAAAATCACTCATATCCTCCACACTAAAAGGGTATAAGACATGTAGAGAGCTAGGGAAAGAATGAAGCTAAGTGACAAGAAATACTTTCTAGGGCTGCTACTGCTCTCTGGGACACAGTTTGGAGAAAGGAGTTCTATGTGCCTCCATAGGAAATCATATAGCCATATAGTCATTTATATATATATATATATATATATATTATATATATATATATATATACACACACACATATATATTCAATACATATAATTATATATAGAATATATAGTTAGATATATAAACATTTTCTAAATATACATTTATATATTATATATTCAAGTCATTTATTTCTATAGGAAACAGTATAGTAAAAGTTCCTTCTGTCTTCAAACTTCAGTGGGGAAAACAGTGTATTATTATACTAAGCCTATTTTAACCATCAATCAACTACCATTGTCTTCTTTTTTTTTTTACCATTGTATTCTTAAAGATAGCTACAAATGTGACAATACTCTAAACGAGTGGGTCTCAAGTGTTTTTACTCTCAGCACACATTTACATCGTTAAAAATTATTAAGAAACCCCAAAGAGCTCTATCAATATTTACCATATTGGAAATTAAACGGAGAAATGTTTAACTTAACATTTATTAATTCATTTAAAAATAAAAATCATAAACCCATTATATTTAATATAAATAATGTATTTTTATGGAAAATATATTTTCAAAAACCAAAAAATAGTGAGAAGGATTCCATTGTTTTTGCATTTTTGCAAATCTCTTTAACATCTGGCTTAAAAAGAGAAAATCTGCTTAATAGAAGACTTTCGCATCTGCTTCTATATTCAGTCTGTTGTGACATAATGTTTTGGATGAAGCGTATGAAGAAGACTAGGTCTCACACAGATAGTTATTGAAAACGTGGGAGGAGTATTTTAAGAGCCTCTTCAAATAATTGTGAATATTCTTCCTTGACACTATACCAACATGTGACAAATGATAGTTTCTTAAAAGTGTGTTGCTATGTGGAATCCACTACCATACACTGATGAACTTTTCCTACTCTGTTACATGGAAATCCATCAGTCTGTCTTGTTAACCAGGATTTTGGAACATCATGCACTGGCCATTTGGAAAACATTAGCTCCCTGAGCTAAATAGATTCCCTTAACGTTGAAGCATTTCATGACACAGTTTTTAAAAAACGATGCTCGTTAATATCACCACCAGTCCCATCAAAAAAATTTAAGCATTAGAAAACTGTCAAGCTCATGATGGCAAATACAAATTTTCCAAAAATCCAATTTTTCTATGAAACTTTAGATTTTATCATTGACAACAAAAACTATTAGTTGTTTCCCTAGAAGTGGCATGTTCGTTTTGCTCATTTTCAGCAGAATACCTGTCAAATACCCAAGTCTGCATAATCATGGTTTGTCAGTTGTTTTTTCAAATAAAAATGTTGTTCCATGAAAAAAACAGCTTGTTCAGCTCTCAGTTCATCCACATGTGTGCTGTTCCTCAAGACAACCATCAGACTGTGATATGCAGCAGAAGTGCTTGAGGTATATTTCCCACTTAATATATTCCCACAGAATATTAAAACTACATTCGAGGGCTTCCCTGGTGGTGCAGTGGTTGGGAGTCCGCCTGCTGATGCAGGGGACACGGGTTCGTGCCCCGGTCCGGGAGGATCCCACATGCCGCGGAGCGGCTGGACCCGTGAGCCATGGCCGCTGAGCCTGTGCTCCGCAGTGGGAGAGGCCACAGCAGTGAGAGGCCCGCATACTGAAAAAAAAAAAAAAAAAAAAAACTACATTCGAGAATAGGTATTTATAAATATAACAGATTCTACTGCTTCATCAAAGGCATTCTTAAGTAAATCTGGCTTTTTTTTTTTTAATTGCAAGCGTGCAGCAGTGAAGAACAGAATGGCTAGTAGTTCGGTTTGGTGTCACTGCTTTGATTCATGGTGAGCTACCGGAAGTTTTACCACTGTTGCTTTTTCAGCATCAGTGCAAATAACAACACAGTGAAAAAGGCAAGCAACCTCTTAGTTTTATAAACTATTATAAACATAGTTTACTATGTTATAAACTACTATAAAAATAGTTCTGACCTTACAGACCTCCCTGAGTTTCAGGAACGCCCAAAGGTCTGAAGACCACACTTGGAGAACCACTGCTCCAAACAGACTTTATGGACCTTCATCGCTGCTTTCAAACCACAGAAATTTTAAATTCCCCAAAACCTATACTGTCTCTAGCATAAAATCAAATTTAGATGTGGTTAATCATGGAATAGCCTTCAGTCAAGGCTCCCACTGATGAGACAATTGTCTGTTTCCAATCTAAGCAAAAGCAAAGGGGGATTTCTGCTGAATTTATTTCCCCTTTGCAAAGGCTACAAGAGGGCTTCTCCTGTTTAAAGAGAATGGCCATCTAAAAAATTAACTCCCTTACCAAATTCTGAATCTAATGCATAGAACTTAAAACATGGAATTTTAGTATAATGAGAAAGTTGAGGGAAAAAAATTTGTTTCCATCTAATTTGATCATTTCTTTTCATTCAGTGATTATATGTTTCATTTCTAAAATTTCTATTTAGTTTTTTTTTTTTCTAAATTCATCTGTTCCTTTTTTATCTCCTCTCATTCTCTTCCATCCTTCACATCTTTGAACAGTTTATTTCTTGGGCTGGGAAGCTGCCATTTGTTGTGCCTGCTAACTCTCTTCTGTGGCTCTTTCTTCATTTGGTTTATGATATTTGACTCTGTGCTACCTTTACCGGCGGTTATTTTCCATGAGAGTCCTGCACTTCCTAGGTAATCTCTATGAGACAGTTTTGGTTTTGCCTCTGCTCCAGCTCTGTGATGTCAGGATCAGTTTCAAGGTTAATTTCCCAGGGTTTCTGCATTTCATTGTCAGTGCCAGTTTGGACCCCGCAACTGCCAATAGCATTGATCTGAAGAAACTGATTCCCTTGGGTTTTACTCTTTTTCCATCCAGGGCAGGCAGCAGTTTCCTTGCTGGTCCCCAGAGACCACTGTGGAATCCCAAGCTAGGGGACAGTTTCATTCTGTATCAGAGAAACAAAGAAGACTGGACTGGGATCCTACCCTACTGTGTACCAATTATATCAGAGCATCAGATTTGCCCTCTCTGCTGGGTCACTTTCATTAGCATATAATACATCATCACTGCTCCCATCTCAAGAAAATTTGTCTTGACCCTACTTCTACCAGCTGCTGACATCCTATTCCTCTACTCCCCTTTACTGTAAAACTCCTCAAAAGAATCATCTTTACTTGCAGGTTCCAATTTCTCTCCTCCCATTTTCTCATAAAACCACTCTAAATATGCTCTTTCCCCCACTGCCTTCTAAAATTACTCCTGCCGAGGTCCCCAGTGACCTCCACGTTGCTAAATCAATCCAATGGTCAATTCTCTATTCTCATCTCAGTCTATCTGGAGCTTTTAGCAGAGTCATCACTCCATTCTCCCTGATACACTTTCTTCACTTGGCTTTCAGGATTTCATAATCTCCTGGTTTTCATATATTTACTGGTCATTTCTTCTCAGTCTCCTCTGCTGGTTCCTCATTTTCTCCCCAGTCTCCAACCAAACCCAACCCTCAGTCCTTGGTCCTTCTCTTTCTTTCATCTACTCACATTCCCTAAGGAATCTCATTCATTATAAAGGCTTGAAATACTATCTATATTCTAAAGACTCCAGAATATTTGACATTTTCAATTGCACCTCCAAGGGACATAGTCTAAACGCGTCCAGAATCTAACTTCAGATCTTTCCCCTAAATAAGCTCCACCGCCGCAATCTTCCCCACTGTGGTTAGGGACAACTTCTTTTGTAACTCCTCTCTTTTTCTCACCACTCTACAGCCAATCCATCAGCAAATTCTAATGGCTCTACTTTCAAAATATACCCAGAATCCGACTTATCACTACCTCTAGTGCTACGGCCCTGATCAGAGCCACTAACATATTTCTTCTTATTATAGCAGCTTCCCCAGCTGATCTCCCTGCTTTCAAACCCTTTCCCTCTTACAGTCAATTCTCAACCTAAAAACCAGGGTTATCCCTTTGAAGTGAAAATCAGATGATGTCATTCCTCTGCTTGAAACAATACAATGACTCCTTACTTCCCTCAGAGTAAAAGCAGAAGTCTTCACCCTGGCCAGAAGGTCCTATATAATCTGCCTCCCCCATCAAGGATGACCTCTTTGAACATCTCTCTTAAAACTCTCGCTCGCTCCATTCTAGCCACAAGAGACCCCGTGCTGTCCCTCAAACATGTATCAGGCATGTTCCCATGGCCTGCAACACTCCATCTACAGGTATTTGCATGGGCCCCCATGTTTATTTGTTCACATGTCACCTCATCAATAAAGCCTATCCTGACCACCCAAAATTTGGTTCAGATGTCAAGATTGATGCCATACACATCAAGGGAGTGTGAAAAGGTTGATTACTCCCATAGTGAAACTATCCAGGAAGAGCAGGGCAGCCTCCCAAACAGGTTGAAAATGTCTTGAGAGAAAAGAGAATGGAGACTGGCTGGGCTTTATAGTAGTTAATGGGTGGCGCTGGGGTAAGGGTTCCCACGTGTGGGCCAGGTCGGTGTGATTTAAACGTCCCACCAGCACCAAAGGAGGGGGCAACTAGGCTTTCTTCTCCAGGTGTGGGGCAGAGGGGACGGGGGTGGCGGAGCTTGAAAGCAGTCAGTTAACGAACATCTAAACGGAGTCATTCTTTTTATTACAACTGCACAGTTTTAACAGGATAACCCCTCCTCCACCCCCTGCCTCTACCCCTGATATTCTCCATAACACTTATTTTTGGCCACACTATATAATTTACTTACTTGTTAGGTTTACAGTTTATTGTCAGCCTGTTTATTATCTAGTAGAATATAAACTCCATGAGGGTAGGAGTTTTGTCAATATTGTTATATATTTTGTGTATACTGTATATATCAGTGTTAGGATACAGAACTTAGGACCATGCCTAGACTATCGTAGGTGCCCCCAAATTACTTGTTGAATGAATTACTTAATGGTAAGATAAGAAATTTGCTCATTATTCAAAGAATCACTATTGAAAGTGTTCTCACAACAGAGGTGTTTATAATAAATGATAGGGGAGTTCTTGAAAGTATATTTCTATATTATTCAATACTAAAAAATCACTGAGAAGTATTTTTAACTATGCAAGTGTTTCTATGTCTATGAGCTTATGAATACAGAAACTATGTTCTATTCATCTTTGTCTCCTTGGTGCCTAGATCAGAGCCCAACAGTGAGGCAGTTAGCAGATACTGGTCACTATATATGAATGAATCAATGAACAAATGAAAAGAAAGCTCTGACATTAGCAACTGCATCACATTTTAAAAATGAGCCACCTACAACAGTTTATTAAGTGGTTGATCACAGCATAGTTCAGGAGATGTCACTTTTTCAAAATAGAGCTTGTTTTTAATGTTTTTATCGGTTGTCTAGGGAGAAAACACCCCATAGGTGTTATTTGTAAAAAAGCTATAAGGGATTTAGGTTCTGCCTTTTAAAAATAAATTATTAATTAAAAAGGAGAACTCTGTGACTTTGTTTATGTTTCACATAAAACATCCTAGCTATATGCTTTAATAAACCAATTAATTTGTTGAGAATTATAGTTTTAAATGTAGTAATGTGTGAAAACTCTCCTGAATAATAAAAAGCAAGTCTGTTCTATTAATCTAGGAATTTATAAAACTTACATAAAATTTACGTATATTTTAACAAATTAGAGCGAGGAAGAAACTGTGATGCCGAGACTCGCCTGTATGCTGCCCGGTGTCTCTGCAGGGCGACTGCAGCCAGCTGCAGCCTAACCTCCACCACAATCTCTAGCTCGCCAGCCGAACACTGAGAGAGGTTCTTATGGCCTGGATGCTCCATCTCTGACACAAGGAAGTTGAGCCTGTCTTCAGCTTCTGTCAGTAAAATTGACTAAAGAAAGAGCAACACACAATCACCCAAGTTCAGAAATAATACAAATCATGTCTCATTCTTATTCATCAAATATTTCTCAGGTACTGAAAAGTAACAATGAATGGAAGACCTAAAAGTAAATCTGAACAAAATCATCAGAGAAGAGAGCTCAGTGAACAGGAAAAAGACAACAGGGAATGAAAAGGGAAGTAATGGCAAGAGTAAGTGTGTAGCAGACCTACTAGATCATGGACTTGAGGATATAGGGAGGGGAAAGGGTAAGCTGTGACAAAGTGAGAGAGTGGCATGGACATATATACGCTACCAAACGTAAAACAGATAGCTAGTGGGAAGTAGCCGCATAGCACAGGGAGATCAGCTAGGTGGTTTGTGACCACCTAGAGGGGTGGGCTAGGGAGGGAGACGCAAGAGGGAAGAGATATGGGAACATATGTATATGTATAACTGATTCACTTTGTTATAAAGCAGAAACTAACACGCCATTGTAAAGCAATTATACTCCAATAAAGATGTTAAAAAAAAAAAAAAGAGTAAGTGTGTAGGGCAGTGACCCTTTATTGCATGCACAGCCAGTGCCCATACTTGCTTATTCATAGTAGCTGTGTTCTAGAAAGTTGCTGCAAACACTGAGTCAGCTAATACTGAAGCATTGCTCCTAGGGAAATACAGGGATAGGTTCCTACGAGCCTCTGGTCACACCATTTTTGTCAGCTGATCAGTATATAACCTTGTCTAATGTGTGTTTATGTTTAAAGACACATTATTGAATATACAGTGTAGATTCATTAACCTTGAACTCACAGCCAATAACTCTACAACTCATGCCTGATCGAAGTTGTCTAACACACATATTTTCTCCAAAAGGCACATCACAGCCTCCTTGCACTTAGGATTACTAGACAGCTCTTCAGCACTATGCATTAGGGGCCATTTCAAATAGTGAAAAGATCAACAAAAGACCCCACAAAAATGCAAAAAGCTTGGCAATAAATGAAAAGGACACTTGTTTATAGTATGAAAGTGGAAAGAAAAAGTCAGCATTGCCTTGTTCAGCTCAGCTGGGAATGTGCATATCAGGCAACTCAAAGTTTTCTATGCTCTGTGCCTGCCCCAGATGACCACCAAAGAGCAGAGAGTATTGATTTGGGAGTTACAATTAAATTTTAGCAGATAAGCAAGTTAGCAAATACTGAATCTGTGAATAATGAGGATCAACTGTATTTCAAATTAAACTATGGTAACCTAACTGGTAATGTAAAGATAATGAGATTTTACAGTTGACAATCAATACTAAATAGCAATAGCAATACTAAATAGGAACATGGCAAAAAAGAAAGGGACCAACCAATCTTTCAAGGAACAGGTCTCTAAAACCTTGTTTGTATAGAGCAGTAAATACTATATAAGGACTAGGGTAATTTAGTATAATGGTTAAGAACGTGATCTGTATTTTATTAGTTGTATGGCATTAGTGAATTTCTTACTGTCTAAGCCTCAGTTTATTCATGGTTCAGCACAATACAGTTCAAAAATGATTAATATGTACATCACAGAGTTGTGAGAATTAAATAATCATGCAAAGTGCATGTCACATAGTAAGCACTGAATAAATGGTACTGTTGTTGTTCCTGTTGTTATCACTATTATTACTAGGAAACACCAAACAGGGCATGGAATGCTCAAATCCCATCAGATAATAAATCTTATTCCCCGAGGAAACTTAATCAAGTTAAAAGGTCAAAGTCTGACACCTCTCGGCATCTGCTTTTCTCATGGGGAGTAGACTCCATCCCTGGCCCCAACCCACGCTTAGGCAAGAAAAACTACGTGAGTAAGCACAGTCCTGAAAGTTGACCTGTCCAGGGCCTAACAGTGGGCTTTCTGGTAACAGATTCACTATGATTTGAAAATTCTTTTAAACTTACCTTTAGTGTGCTAAGTGCGAAGTCCTCTTTCATTTGTGTAAGCTGACAAAGTAAGCCTCCCCCATCCTTTAAACACACCTCTATAAGACACAACATTTTGGAAGAACTAAGGATATCTGTGGTTAGCTTAAATATTAATTCTAATTTACAAAACTCATCATTAGTTGGGAAATTTAATGTTTAAAAACAACCACAATGATAATTAGAAACACACTGCTCTATCCAATGGTCCCTAAATATCAGACATTAGAAGACAGGCTGATTCTTAAATTCTGAAAGGATCTTTTGGGTGCCTGGTGATGCCATTCAAGTTATCGGCTACTGATATAAAATAGCGGTTCCTCACCTGGGATCCCAGGACCCCTTAAGGTCCTCAAAGAATTGGGTTGGCCAGGAAGTTCGTTCAGGTTGTTCGTAAGCTGTTAGAAAAAACCCGAACGAATTTTTTGGCCAGCCCAATATTTTGGGTCTTCCAGATATTTATAATATCTTGATAAGATCTCCTTGGAAGTGTCAGTTCTGCTGATATGCTCCAAGACCTCTCTGGAAGTGTCAGTTCATGCCCCTCACTCTAAGAGCAGAGAGTGAGACCATTTGGAACAGCGCAAACTACAATCCTCAAATATCTCAAAATTCCTACCCACAATCCAAAGCTGGCCCTCATTCTGAGCGAGGGAGCATTGAGAGAATTTAGATCACAAACTTTGCCTGCTATAGTAAGCCTGGCTTCCAGACTACAGGAGGGATAAAAACTACAAGTCATTATTTAACTAGGAATTAATGCACAAATTACCCACCTAAAGAGACTAAGTTTGTCAAGTGGAAGAGGGAGTCCAGAATAACATGGAACTGAACACACCTGACTTCCTCCCTTCTTCCAACTTCAATTTGCCTGGCTCTTCTCCTAAATTAGGAGACTCTGGAGCTAGAGGGTCAGCTGAGTATGAGGGAGGGCCCAGAAGAAAGATCTGGGACTAGGTCTTCTCCCCTAAGGGAAAGTGAGAGACAGGCAAGGATAGAAACAGAGGAATGCTAGGATGATACCAGAACATGAGAAATCCTGGCAAGAGGTTAATCCACCTCTCTCTCCTGCTCTCTCTGCCTCCTGAGTGACCCCAACCCCTGTGTGGCCCTCCCATGTTGTAGCATGCCCGTCCCTCTTGGGAGCTGTAAATAACAAATTCTGTTTTCAATGGCAGCCATCTCCTGATCTGTTGGCCTCACCACACCTGAATAATAAAACTTACACTTTAAAACAGAGGCCAATATTATTCTGATACCAAAACTAGACAAAGACACCGTAAGAAAACTACACAATACATGTTATGAATATGGATGCAAAAATCTTCAACAAAATCCTAGCAAACAATCCAGCAACATATAAAAAGAATTATACCCCATGACCAAGTGGGATTTATCCCAAGAAAGCAAGGTTGGTTAAACACTCAAAAATCAACCAATATAATACATGCCTACAGATAGAATAAAAAACAAAGACCATATAATCATCTTAACAGACACAGGAAAAGCATTTAATAAAATCCAACACCTCTTCATGATAAAAATCACTCAACAACCTAGGAATAGAAGAGAAATTCTTCTAGCTGATAAAGGACATCTATGAAAAACCCACAGTTAACATCATACTTAGTGGTAAAAACAAAAACAAAAACCAAAAAAAAAAAACTATTTTTAAGGCAACATTAATTCATTTGAAAAATATGTATATAGTTTTATACGTATATATGGGCCATAAATCCCATCCATGGGTATCTTATCCTACAGAAATATACACTATAGTATGGATATGTAGTGCTTCCACACTGTTCCCTAGAAACAAAGTGAACGCACAACAGGGGAACGGCTGAATAAGCCATGGGCTGTTCACAGCATAAAACACCACACAGCCGGTTTAGGGGACCAGAGCAAATCAGCTGACTTGGAGTGGCTTAGCAAAGTTTTTTACATAAGAAATGCAAGAGGCAGAAAAATGTAAAATACATCATTTCTTAAATAAAGGACAAATCCTATGTTGTATGTGCAGCTGACCCTTGATCAACATGGGGGTTAGGGACACTGCCCTCCATGCAGGTGAAAATCCATGTATAATTTATCGTTGGCGCTTGGTAGAGACGGTCCTCTGTATCCACAGTTCAGCATCTGCAGATTCAACCAACCACAGATTGTGCAGTACTGTAACATTCACTACTGAAAAACACTGGTGTATAAACAGACCTGTGCAATTCAAGCCTGTTGTTCAAGGGTCAACTGTATATAATGTAAGAAAGTGGACAAATATGCAGATACATTGGTGGATATGGATAGGCAGGTGCCTAGACATAAGCACATATGTGTGTCATTAAGTGAGCTCAGAGAAAACCATGAAAGAATATCTACTAGAATGTTCATATGGATTATTGGGGGTAGAGTGGGGGATAGGTGGGGAAAGGGAATAGAAAGAGAAATAAGCAAGAAAGAATAGAACAAAAGATTACCTTTCAAGTTTGGGAGGTTTGGTCTGTTTTTCTCATTAGTAAGTCCATGGCAGACTGGTTTCATTTTGTGTTCTGGGACACAATTTATTGTTGCAGCCACATTTACTAAAAAGTATGCTTTAACAAAGGCAAACTTATTTAAGAGATGTTGCTGACCGACTGTAACCAGAATTAGAGGCAAGCCTTTGCTTATTAAATCATCAAGTGCCTAAAAAAATTTTTAAAAAAAGACAAAGTAGTAAAATACTGTTTTCAGGTATTATTAGCTTCAGTCCCCTTCTGCAGTCCTCATTTGGTGCAGGGTGAAGGAATTCAGGGATAGACCTGAGGGAACATAATCGGCAGGTCCGTTGACAGAGGCGTCACAACGATGCCAGCAGGTCCACAGTGCTCCCGCCATTTCCCACCAGTTGGTTACCCGCCCGATGAGGCCAGCCCTGCCACACAGAGAGAGTGAGCCCAGTGCCGACAGCGAGGAGGGGACACCTTATCAAAATGGAGCAACTGACAAAGCTCATCAGCCATGCGTGCTGGCCGCTCTGCTTTAGCTCGAGTAAATTAGAGCTCACAGGATGGGGAAAAAGGGGAAGGACGGGAGGATAAGCAAACCCCTTCCCAACTTAGGATCTGTGTCAGTCATGAGAATCCCCACCTTGAGGACTCCCTCAACTTCCTGGTCCCCTCCCTTGCATGCACACTTCCTTGGCAATCATGCTAAGTGGCACCACTTTAAGTTCCTGACCAAACCTCAGTGCCACCTGGTCATCATCCTGCATTTTCCCAGTCCATTCACTCTTGCTGTCTCCTAGACAACCATTTCATGCTCTTCTTGTTTCTAAATTCTAACACTTTCTCCCCGATGCCCCTCCCAGCTAGTAACCTTGCTTCCTATACTTAAATGAGAAAACTGAAGCAGTGAGAGTAGTGTCCACAGACCTCACAGCTCCACCCCTCCCACCTATCCAAGCATCTGCCTCACTGCCCTGCCTTCCTTCCTGCTTCCTAAGGCTGGTGCCACCACTTAGGCCATCAGTCCTGTCCCCACTGGTATACTCAGCCATTCTCTCCTACATCATAAGTGTTCCCTTTCTAACAAATACCATATGATATCACTTACATGTGGAATCTAAAGTATGACACAAATGAACTTATCTATGAAACAGAAACAGACTCATAGACACAGAGAACAGACTTGTGGTTGCCAAGGGGAGAAGGTGGGGGAGGGATGCACTGGTAGTTTGGGGTTAGCAGACATAAACTATTATATATGGAATGGATAAACAACAAAGTCCTATTGTATAGCACAGAGAACTAAATTCAGTATCCTATGATAAACCATAATGTAAAAGAATATGAAAAAGAATGTATGCATATACATGTGTATAACTGAATCATTCTGCTGTACAGCAGAAATTAACACAAAATTGTAAATCACCTATACTTCAATTTAAAAAAAAGTTCCCTTTCTACAGAGACATTCCCATCAGCACACAGCCATGCTGTCTTCACCTCCATTTTAAAAACCAAAAACTCTCTATACCCTGACTTCCCCCTCCAGTTACTACCCTAATTCTCACTTCCCCTAACAGCAACAACGTACAAGGTTGTCAATATTCCAATCTCTCTCCTTTCATTGGCTTTTAAACCTACTCCATCCTTACACTGAAACCCTTTGGTCAAGGTCACCAACGGCCTACACTTGGCTAAATCTAATGGTTAATTCTCAGTCTTCGTATGCCATGTTACTTTAATCTAAGACACCGTTATTTTACATGCCAATTAAACTTTCACATGCCCACAATTGTAAAATGCATTCTGATTGCAGAGCTATTAAATGTTTTTAAAAATTCATGTTTAAGACTTCATGAATTATGGTAGTGCATTTCTCAGCAAAATTTGACACTATTAATCATTCCCTCTTCTGAAAATGCTGCTTCTCTTGGCTTTCAAGCCACCACACTCCCTTGGTTTCTTTCCTATTACATCCACTACTCCTTTTCCGTCTTCTTTGCTGGTTCCTCCTCTTTTCCTATACCTCTAAATATTGGAGTGTCCCAGGGCTCCATCCTCTTCCAACCTCTCATTCTCTCCCCTTCGATGATCTTAATCAGGCTCATGGTTTTAATCTCATCTAAATGCTGATTAAATCCCAAGTTTTTGTCTCTAGCTCCAACTTCTCTTCTAACTCAAGACTCATATAATCAACTTCTGACTCAATTCTTCCACTTGGATGTCTAACAGATATCTCAAACTCAACCTGTCCAAAACTGTATTCCTAGTCTCCCACACAAACACAAACACACACACACATAGTATAAGCTCTATGAGGACTGAGAATCTGTCTGTATTATTGGTTAACTAATGTGTCTGATTGACAGTACCTGCCACACAGTAGACTGAATGGATTAGCTAAAGTGATCCCTTTAAAACACAAGTAGATCAGGCCACACCTCTGCCCTAAACCCTCCAGTGGCTCCTCCTTTTGTTCAGAGTAGGAGTGTAGGTGACAAAAGCCCTACAAGGCCCTCCTCCATCTGAGCACCCCACCACCATCTACCCTGTTACCTCTCTGACCTTATCTCCAACTGCTCTCCCATCATTCACACAACTGTAGCCACACTGGCCAAGATGTCCCTCACTAAGCTAGGCAATCCTGCCCCAGGGCCTTTGCACTCACTGTAGCCTGTTCTTAGATTATTCTTTCTCCAGATTTCATGGGACTTGCACCTTTACCTGCTTCAGGTCTGTTCACCAGTGTCACCTCAGTGAGGACTAAGCTGATTGTCCCATTCAAAATTACAACCCCAGTCTAGCCCCATGTTCCCAATCCCCTTTATGAGCTGCTGGGTTCATTTTCCCCTACAGCATGGTTCACCTCCTAACATACTATATAATTTACTCATTTGTAACATGTACATATATATGTTTATTACTAGTCTTTCCCATTAAAATATAAGCTCCCTGAGGGCTTAGAATTTGTTTTGTTGATTAACTGATGTATTTGTCTGACAGCACAAGAAGAGTACCTTGCACACAATAGGCTCTTATTAAATATTTGTTGAATTAATATAAAAGGCAGATGCTGGGGCTATGTATTCTATAAAAAAAAAAAAAAAGAAATTATTTGCCTTACATGAACTAAAAAAAAAAAACCCTCATTGTTTGGGAGAGTATGAGGCAATGCTCGCAGTGGGGAGATCTGTTGCTGTTGTTCATTCTCCTTCCTTAAGCCCTTCTAAAGGGTGGAAAGCAATACCTGCCAAACAGCCAGACATGGAGCAACTCTGAGCCTGACCTGGTAACAAATGATCGTACTAAGGAAATAGTTGACATTCTCCATCTAGAAAAGAAACTTCAGACTGGTTGGGGGTGGGGTGTGTGTGTAGGAGAAGGTTTCTCTTTTCTATCCACAGCAAACAGTGATTTAATGAGCCCTAACAATTACACACAAACTCTTGAGGATCAAAAGAAGATTAATTAGTAATGCTATCCAACACTCCTTCCTCTCCCTCTGTACAGAAAATATGAAGTGTAATCTGAAGCGTCTTAAGCAGACCAACAGTTCTGTTTTAATTAATTAGCTAATAGAAATCGGTTTTCCATTATACAGTACTGTCAGTCTCTTTCTGTTTAAAAAAAAAAAAAAGATCAGACAAACATTCCTTTTATACCCAAGACCACTTTTATAACCAAAACCAAAAGAAGTGTTTTTAGGATGCCCTGGCATTTATGACTGGAAAGAAATAAATATTCCAAAGCATCCCAAGGTCTCAGAACACTAAAATGAAAGATGAATATGTATTTGTATCTTCCTAATACCAGTTCTTTCATTCCAGGCAACTTGCTTATAAATTAAAACAAATTTTAAGGCAAAAACAATGAATCATCTGAAGCATAATTAAAAGTGAAGTTTGTGGAATAAAATTAACAATAATAGAAAAGGAATAAGATTACATTTAATAAAAGGTAGATAAATTCCTACCAAAATTATGGAGGAAAAAAATAAAGCAATTTTGAGGAAATGTCTCTCAAAGTTATTTCATAAAAATTAATACTTTACTTAGTGAAACAGAATGCTGTTTCTGAGCATTTAAAAAAACCAAAAACTATGTGTACCTGTCTATATGCATTAACTATCACCTGCCTGTGTGAACCCCTTGCCCCTCTGTAACCCCCTTAACAATGGTTGCCCTACCACCCTTCCACTCCAACACTTCCTAGTGGACAAACTGCTGGGACTCTAAGATTTTTTTAATGACTTCATAAAATTTAAATGCTTTTAGGTCACCAAAAGTTTAAAACCCAATCATTCCATTAATGACAAGAATAAACCTATTGGGATGGGCAGTCTGGTCCTCTCTTTGTAAAAAATAGTGGGGAAATCGGAGGAATTGCTTATAAAAATGTCATATGAAAACCTTCCTTTAACTAATGCTATGATGGTAATCATACTGTAATATATAAATGTATCAAATCAATGCATTGTACACCTTAAACTTACACAATGTTATACATCAGTTATACCCTCCAAAAAAACTGAAAAAGAGAAAAAAAAAAGAAAACCTTCCATACATTGGCTGAGAGGCAGTCTCAGACTGGGGCAATGGATCCGAGTAAAAGCAGTATCGAACAGGTGGGCTATCACAAAATCCTTTACTGATGATCAAAGTTATTAGGTAACTAAGATAGATATTAGATACTTGGCATGGCTAGATAAGCAAACTGAATATGCATGTGTAACTGAAAATTGAGGAGCAGTGACTGATATTTGCTCCATCTGAAAACCAGATCAGTTTGGGTCCGACCATATCTCTGGCCTCAATATTTGGAGAACAGACTCCATTGCCAGACATAGAAGAGCATATTACACAGCAGATATTCAAAAACAAAGATTATACATACCAAAAAGATTGAAATGACTCAAAAATTATGCACACTAAATATCCAGTATTTATAAAATATCATTATCCTTACCTGCATATTTTCTTTACTAGTAAGAGGTTTTCCCGAGTCAAATGATTGAAATAGCTGCCAATATACAAAATGTTAACATTAGAAACAAGAGTATTGAGTGTTCCTTTAAATTAAACTGTTAATGTGTTCTAAAACTATCTTAAATATAATTTTTATTATAAAAGTAATCCATGCTCTAGTCAGAAAAGACAAGTATAGTATAAAGAAGAAAGCAAAAATCAACATCTTTAGGTTGTCAATGTTAATATCTAGGTGTCTTTACTACCAATTTCTTTTTGATGTATTTTAAAATTTTCTATATGTATTTGGATTCCTTTTCACTAAATGTTACATCATAATTATTTTCCCACACCATTAAGTTATTTGTAAACCTCATCTAATAGCTCAGTAACGTTCTATCCTATGAATGTAGCATAATAACTTAACCTCTCTCCTATTGTTAGACATCTAAGAAGACCACTTCTCATCCTCACCCCACCATTCAGCCCTGGTTTAAATAATATTGGTGACTATTTTGCTGGTATTTCTGATTATCACCTTTGGATAGATTCCTGGAAGCAGAAGTGCCGGGTCATAGGATAAGACTATATTGAGAAAATTGAAAAGGGGTAGCTCAATCTACCTTCCACCCATGTTCTATGAAAATGCCAGGATTACTGCACTTTCAATAGCATTGCGTATTAGCACTTAAAAATGTTTTTGCCAGTTTGAGGTAAATTGTACTACTCTTCACAATGATGCTTTTTGTGGTTCTTCCCTTGTTTGTGAATTACCTGTTAATATGTTTGGCTCCAAATATAATACTGCATTAGAAGACATTCAATTCATTCCTCACAGAACATTGTATCGTTATGAGGTTGCATCCCTTCTGGTACAGCTGCCTTTTTTTTTTTTTTTTTTTCCCGTACGCGGGCCTCTCACTGCCGTGGCCTCTCCCGTTGCGGAGCACAGGCTCCAGACGCGCAGGCTCAGCAGCCATGGCTCCCGGGCCCAGCCGCTCCGCGGCATGTGGCATCTTCCCGGACCGGGGCACGAACCCACATCCCCTGCATCGGCAGGCGGACTCTCAACCACTGCACCACCAGGGAAGCCCACAGCTGCCCTTTTTAAAAGGTGCCCATTCTTAGATGTCAATACTAATACCACATCCACTTGGTCACCTGGAAGTCACCAGCATCTTCCATGAACAGGCCACTCATATGTGCGTGGTATCCTACTTCGAGCACCTGTACGTATTTGACTGAGGGCATTCTGTGGCCACAGGAGAGTTTCAGGAGAGGCTGAAAGTGCAGGGAGGAACCCCTACGAATGAGGGGCAAGAGACAGTCTCTCTGCAGGCCCCACCTGCCTGTGGTGGGGATCTCATTAATGTTCTGTGGAGTGGTTTTCCTCGTCTCCCTGTCTGACTTTCCCACTCACTCACTGTTCTTCCTGGAATCATCTCTCAAACACACTAATTGTTCCCAAATTTTTGTCTCAGGATCTGCTTTTGAGGAACCCCTAAATCAAGACATCACATATTGCTCTTTTTGGAAGAAAGTGCTGGTGAGTGTTTAAAAACATTTCTTTTTTTGAAGATATTCTTTATTTCCTTTAACACATTGAAAAGTGAGTAACTGAATCCAGGGAGAGACCTTTGGTGATATAATTTGAAGAGAGTTAATGATGGGACTTTAGATTTGGTGATGAGAGCAGAATTGAAATATGAGTATATTAAAAAAAATAGAATTTTTTTAAAAGCCCGTGAAAAGTTCAATCATAGGGCTTCGCTGGTGGCGCAGTGGTTGAGAGTCTGCCTGCCGATGCAGGGGACACTTGTTCATGCCCCGGTCCGGGAAGATCCCACATGCCACGGAGCGGCTAGGCCCGTGAGCCATGGCCGCCGAGCCTGCGCATCCAGAGCCTGTGCTCCGCAACGGGAGAGGCCACAACAGTGAGAGGCCCACGTACCGCAAAAAAAAAAAAAAAAAAAAAAAAAAAAGTTCAATCATAATCTGTAAGACTTTTCCAGTAACTGCTTTACAACTGAAATTTAATTCATTAATCCTGTCTTTAAATAACTAGCCTGTAGCCTAATAACGTTGGCAACTATTTTAATTTTAAACCCTGAACGCACTTCCTCTTTTAATTACACTTTTTAAATTCCCAACTGAAGCTGGAAAAGCTGCAAGTTAACTTTGAAAACACAAAATTTGAAGTCATAATCCATCGGGAAACAATTCGCCCACACTTTTGTCTTACGAAAACTAGTTGATAAAAAATGAAGTTTGGAATTTATCTGTAAAAATGAGTTTCAGACCACTTGTCTATTTGTTTTGGTGAAAGCAGTAACCATTGAAAACTCTCGTTTCCTATTCTACCCAACGGGTTTCCCTTTCCTTCTTGTCTTCCGGACCCTAAATGTGGAGGGCCCCAAGTTTCAGTCCTCTGCCTTCTACTTTTCATTATCTGCCTTGGTCCCCAGCTGCTCTCCCCCAGTCCCATGACTTTAAATTTCTGTCGATGCTCCCAAATTTACCTGCAGCTTCAAACTCTCCCCTGAATTCCAGAACATATACTCTCTACACCTATGTAGGCTGTATCTCCACCTGCTTGTCCACTAGGAATCTCACACTTAACACGCTCTACCCCTGCCTTGGGGCAGCGGGACTCCCCATCTCTGCCAATGAAAACTCTCTGCTACCTGCTGCTCACGTTGAACACTCTGTAGTCAGGTCTGACTTCTTTCTCTTACATCCCACGTCTCAACCATCATTAGCAAATGCTGTCAGCTCTACCTTTGCCATGTGTCCAGAATTCCACCACTTTTCACTCCTCCCACCACTGTTACCCTGACCACTGTCACATCTCACTCAGGTCACTGGCAAAGGCCTTCTCCCTGTTCTCCCCATTTATACCCAAGCTCATCCACAGCCCATTCCCCAAACAGCAACAAAGCGGTTCTTTGAAATTTACTTCCTGTCCCATCACTCCTCTGTTCAAAGCTCTACAAGGCTTCCCATCTCATTTAGAGTAAACTCCAGTCCTAGCATGCAAACTCCACTTTGCATGCAAACTGCTAGCATGCAAATTTAAGTTCTGCCTTTTGGAATTCTCTGGGTGGTCCGACATGACCTGGCTCCTGGGTCCTGCCCCCTCTCCTCCTCCTCTCCTCCTCCTCTCTAATCCACCCTCACGCGGCCTTCCTGGTTTTCCTCAACCACATCTTACAGGCCTTTGCCCTTGCACTGCCTCCTATTTGGAAGGTTGTTCCCTCAAATCTTTCACTCCCTTATTAGAGAGACTTCCCAAACCACCCTCAACAGAACAGCTACCCACCGCTCTGGTCACTTCCTGTCCCCTCAACTCAGCTTGATTGTCCATCAGAGCATGTCACCCTCTGACATGTAGTTCTGTGCTTAATGTGTTTATTATTTGTCTTCCTCACTGGACTGTCCAATAGTAACATGCCTCCAGGAAGGCAATAACTCCATTTGTCTTTCTACTGCTCTATTCTCATGTCTGGAATAGTGCCTGCATTCAGTCAGCACTCAATAAATACTTTTAAATGAATTAAAATATAATTTAAATAACAAAATGCAAACTATTTTATAACAGGGAAAGGCTGCTGCTTGAGAAGCAAGCAAGAAAATACTGCTAATTTAACCCAGGTAACAAGATGAAATAGTTTGTGCTATAGAAAATGAACCAAAAAACATGACTGACTCCCACATAGACAGCTAGATAGATAAATATACAGTCATCCCTTGGTAACTGTGAGGGATTGGTTTCAGGATTCCCCACCCCCCATACCAAAATCTGCAATGCTCAAGTCCCTCATATAAAATGGCACAGTATTTGCAGATAACTTAGGCGCATCCTCCCATATACTTTAAATCATTTCTAGATTACTTATAATGCCTAATACAATGTAAATGGTACGTAAAGAACTGCTAGCATGCAAGTTTAAGTTCTGCCTTTTGGAATTCTCTGGAATTTTTTTCCAAATATTTTCAATCCACGGTTGGTTGAAGCCACTGACGTGGAACCCACGGATACAGAGGGTCCACTGTAGATGTACAGACAGACACACACGTATCCGATCGTCTACTGAACGTCCCTCTTAGGATTTTCTGTAGATAACTTGACACTTAGCCTCATTACGATAAATTATAACACTGTAGCAGTCATATTGAGAAAAAAGCAGCAACATTTTAGGGGTATACATTGAAGTAATGTATGCATTATATGTAAATATGTCTGCCTATGCAAGTAGTTTTCAAGACATAACTATTCCGCAGTTTCTTTTAGGTCCCCTGAATTTGAATCCCACCAGCATGTATCATGTCTGCCAGTCTCACTCCTCACACATATGGTCTCTCCCAGGGAACTGACTTGTTGCTTCCTCCTATTTCCTTTATTGCTGGCCCTTGGATGAGGGTCCAAGCATCTGCCCCAAGCAAGATCACCCAGGGATTCCCAGATCACCACAAAAACCAAAGCAGAGGACAATAGGAGCTCACTCTGATTTAAATATAAAGGTCAGAATTCATTTTCAAGGATGCTTCAATCCTGCAATTTACAAATACAAATTAAGCAAGCCAGGCAGAACTCTCTCCCAAAGTCAAAAAAGACTAGACAAAATAGAGGAACATTCTCTCCTCACAAAAACCAGAAGAAATGTGAACACATGCTTAACACTTTGGTATAGATTATATAAATCAAAATATCCAAATAAAACATGAAGAGAGACCATTTTGACTAAGACTATTAACTAGAAATTATAAGCTCAGACCCAAAAGTCTAAGAGATAGTGGCTGATCAGTGTGTCTACTGAGACTGTCCATGACAACACAAAGTCAAAATTCCACAGTAAAAACCTGCTGCTAGACCACACTCCCCTCTCCATCATGACACCCACCCTTCTTCCATTTCAGACAAAGTAAACCTTGTGTATGTCTGATGTTAGCTCTAATCCACCTTAACAAAGAAGTCTGCAGTACCAGAGACTTGTAAATACCCTTTTGTGGAAGCATTCCCTAGATTTTAGGAATGTAGCCTTCAAAAGGACCTTCAAAAGGTTAAAAATGGCTTTGAATCGAATTGGCAGGTTTACCTTCATTCTTCCAGTAGCTTTACAGCCAGCGGGTACTGAAGAAGGCATGTTTTTTCCATAAAAAATCTGGGATATCTCATGAAAGGCTTCGGAAAAGAATCCTAAATCTATAAGGACTTCTATCTTTAAAGAAAAGAAAAAAAAGAGATTCTAAATTAAACCATTTGTTTTACTCACAAAATTAAAATTTTAGAGAAAAATCATCAACTTACCGAGATCCAAAATTTCTGCTTCGTATTGGTAACGCGTTATAAGTTAATGTTTAGACAACACAGCGGTAGAGATGCATGTGTCTGTGTGTAAGCCAGTTCACGTGTGCAGGGAACCAAGAAGCTAGTAAATCACATCAAGCGACTTTTCAAAACAATGGCCGTTCATGAGATGTGCCTTTTACTTTATCAGACGCAAACACATTTTCAAAAATAGGATAGACACAGAAGAGTTTTAAAAAATTGAACTCATCCTTTTGTTCCCATGGTCAAGTATGGTTTAAAAGAAAGACAAAACAAAAACACTCCTGATTTCTCTAACACTCTGAGGAATGTCAAACAAACCAGGAGATGAATTCCACAATGCATCAACCGTTCATTTCCTTATCCACAATGAAGGGACACTGTCGATTTTACAGACATGTATTTAACAACATTAGTCAATTGGTAACTATATATTGTAGATGGCTTATTTTGAATATAATCCAGCAAGACTTTCAATTAGGAAATTACAAGAAGAAATCAAATGCACGCGTTCGTTCAGCAGGTATATTGAGCTCCTCTTCTGCACCAAGCCCTCTTGGAAGTTACCTCCATTGAGATATCGGTTAGCTAAATTTAAGTGATACATGAAGATATACACAGTATGAAAAGAGATAAAAGGTACTGACAAAATACTATTATTGAAACTGTGGTTAGGAGGGACTTCTCTGAGGAGAAAACCTTCAAGAGAAGGTTTGGGAATGATATGATGGAGGGAGACGTGAAAAGTGCCGAGGGGACCTTGACTACAAAGGTCACATGGTGGCAGGAGCAATCCTGGGGTCTTGGTGTGTTCAGGGAATAGCCTGTGTGGCAGGAGCTTAGGGAGAGAGGAGAAGAGGGTTGGGAGGTAGGTGCGAATGGTGGCCTGTAGACCAGAGTGGAGACTTGGGATTTGATTCTTTGCATGATAAGTGATTGGAGAGTTTTGAACAGGGCAGGGCCTGTACCTTACTTATGTTTTGAAAACGTCTAGCGACTTTACAGAGAACAGAGATGGGTAAATTGTGGAAGCAGGGAGTGAAGTACAAACTTGGATGAAGATGATATATGTCTAAAACACAGAAAAAGAAAATCCAATTTATCCTCAACATTATACTCATCTTACTCTCTCTTTTCCTTTAACTACTATCTTAGGAATCTCAAGAGTGTACCAATTTTAAAGAAATAAAAAGAAGGTAAGTTAGAAGGAAACAGGACGTGACAACATAAAAATAAAACATAAGAAGTCAGGAGAATATTTTTACTGATGAAGAGAAAACAGCTCGTCTACTGAGTTGCATACTTTGGCTCTTGCCTAAGACACCTTGGGCTCTAATCTCCCTGGTGCCATATAATATCAAAGTAGGCATTAGGGAGTCGTTGGAGCTCTTTGCCCCTTGGAGGAAACATTTCCCCATATCTGTGTAAGGTTAGTTTCCGCTGGGCTTGACTGTGAGATTGCTGTACATGGACCACCTGTTCAGGTTACCTCTGGTTCAGTTTATCGAACCAATCTGACCATATGAAAAAGCCGTGGTGATAATAATGGACATGTATTTTCAGAAACAATGAACACTGTGAACACAAACAAGCCAGATGGGAAAAAGAACTTCTCATAAATCAACCCTTCAGTCATACAAATACAGAACCATCAGTACCCTTCCCAGGAATGCCAGATATGTTGAGAATAATAAATCTTTCAGGATGCTGGCAGTTCTAAAGTGAAGCCAGACCAGTTGATCATAAAGAGGTCTTAAAGCTTCCCCTGGAAGACACTAGTGCAACTGTAGAGACTTAACAGTGTGATCTACTGCTCTTCGATTTGTCAGAAAGCATCATTGTTTGCTATTTCCTGATTATGACTTTTCTCTCTTCCCACTAACTGACCCCAGTTTAGTTCGGGAAGGTCAGGCAAACTCTGCCTATGGGGGCTATCATTCCTTCCTCTGTATGATGCATTAATTGCCCATTTTCAGTGGTTCTGCCAACACTCTAGTTGCGTTTCCAGTCCTACTATGCTGATAAGATCCCAGTCTCATCTCACTCTGTTCCTGACACACCTACCAGATATATTGGATCAAGTCCTTCTCCTGATCAAAACTGTCATGAATTCCCCCTCCCAACCCAAGGCTAGAGAAGACAGTCCATAGTTCTTCACTGACTTTTAAGCTACTCTAGTACAAAAACAGTTGCCAAGTGCTAACAATCAATAAGAAATACTCATTTAATCAAAAACTTTACTCCAGATTCTTTCAGTGCTTCTCTGGACTGCCTTCTGACATGTTAATAGTTGTCACTGCAACCCTTCCATGCTTCTTGCCTCCTGTGACATCAGAATAAAACTGTGACGCTATTCTGACACCACAACCTCCTCCTTTCTCTCACTGCTCAGCCTCCGTATTACACCTCGGCTTGGAATTCAAGACTGGGCCCCTGGTCTCCTCCACATCACGGACCTCTGGTGTCCTCATGTCATCTACTCCAAACTGCCTGATCAAGACCTCCACTCCAGTCTAACCCAACCACCTCTGCCCCCTAAACAAGTCAATACTTCCTCACCTCTACACCTTTCACACTACTGTCTGCTGAGAATGCTCCCTTCTTCCCCTCTCCTACTCAGTTAGTTCTGTCTTTTTCAAGCTGAAATCTTATCTACCTGGTTGAAACCTAGAGACCCAGAGCCATTTTCCCCTCTTTCAAACTCCTGGAAATAGCGTTCGTCACACTCGTTTGGAAATGATCAAGTGGGAGGTACACACATTATTCTCTTGTGTGTATGTCCCATCTCTCTTCCCTATTTTCACTTCTTTACAAAAGCAAAGACCATGGGTTACATTTCTTTGATTAGAGTTACTAACACAGTGCCTTTATATAGGAGATACTTGATAAATGTTGTTTCAAAGATAAAACAATAAACATTTACCAAGTATCTTCTCGGTGAGTTCCCACCAAACACCAAGGAGAGTGTGGACAGTAGACACTTGATATATGTCTAAAGATTTTAAATCCAATTCAACAATTAATTACTGAATATCAAGTATATAAATTTATTACTCAAGACACTATAGGGAACCAAAAGATGCAAAAGAGACAGGCCTTAGCCTCGAGAATTTTGCAGTCTTGAAGAGAGCACTGTTTTAAAAACAGAGAAAAGTTGTATGCAGCTTTTTAAAAACTGTTATTAGAATTCAAAAGCCAGAGAACTGTTAAGAGTTCAGTAACTCAGAAAGGGTGAACCAGAATTCATGGCTGATTACAAATTATTTATTCCCAGGTTAAAATGTATTATCTTAAGAGCACCACAATTCCTGTTAGGGAAGGTGTTATCTTTATTTAGAAAGAGGATGCAATGGACAATTTGGGTCTGAAAATAAGGCCCACAGGCAGGGTCTTGATGGAGAGAGCAGTTCAAAGGGCAGTCTTATTTTCCCTTATTAGAAAATGTGAAGGATCGGGGAAGAAGGGTATTTCCCAAAAAAGGAGAAGGAGGGCTAAGCTAGGGGAGTGTGGGAGCCCACTCACCCGCAATTGCAAGAGCCAATCAGGCACATCTTGTCGAAGCCCCACATTCAGTAACGCCCAGTTGGTAGGCTGAAGTCAGCTGCAGTGGGAGTATTTATACCATGGAAATTGCAAATGTTACAAATCAAAGCTTTTTTTTAGAGTGAGTTGTAAAATATTTACCAGCACACGGCTGACGAAGCCATGGGATAGGAGGCAAAAGAGTGGGATAACGGGCAAGAAATATTTTAAACTCAGAGATGCTAAATATTCTAAGTTGCTGGTTTTGCCTCAACTAAAATTTCCTTATGTTCCCAATTTTCAGTAAAGTCCAATATAGAAATAAACACCTTGGGTGGATGTAGTTTGTGTGTTTACGTGTGTGTGTGTGTGTGTGTGTGTGTGTGTGTGTGTGTAAAATATGGAATAGGGTTGAATTCCATATTAGAGATGAAGAAGTGCAGAACAGGGAGCAAATTTGCTGGCTGCTGAAAGGATCCATGTACAAAACAAATTCAATGACAGTGGGAGCCTGCGACCATGGGTGATCGGGAAAAGGGGCAGAGAAAACAAGATGCTTGAGGTTCCCCACTCCACATGGGGTTCCAGCCAACTGCACACAAATCTTGAAAGCAGAGAGCCTCCTGACCTCTGGGTTACAGAATTAACTGTAGTTTAGTGCCTGTGCGTTTTATCACCTCAACTGTCTGTGCAATTAAAAAAAACCTCCTGTATACCATGATATACACAAAGATCCTTAGCAAAACAACTCCCAGAAACTTCGGAAAATGACTCATTAGTCTCCATGAGGAAAGCGATCTTTCAGAAATGGTGATTTCTAGGCTGAATGGTGCCAGGTGAGCCTTGTTACCAGGGGTAGCTGTTCCTCACTTTACTGTGGCCCAAGAATAAAATGATCTAAGCCTTACTACGTGGCTCTTCCTCATACTTTATTAAAATGTTGGGCAAGTTTTTTTTAACATCAGTACAACACCATATATTATTATCAGCTTATGATGATAATAATAAAAAAGTAATTCATGACAGTATCTTTAATAGTTCAAGAATATCAAATGTCTTAAAAAGCTTGAAACATACCTTGAGGATTCTTGCTTCTAGATTTCTGACTAGGTCTTGGCAAATTCCAGAAACAAAATATTGGTACAATGCAAGAAGAGGCAGAATCTACCAACAGAAAAACACTCTGTTTTGAAACGTATTTTATCAAGTTAATAACCTAATAATACAATTTAGCCAAATACTGATGTAAGAGATGTTATGCAAAATTGTGATTGATTTTTCCATATTAGAAGACTGTACTGTTTGGTATAAGTGAAATGATCTGCCTAACATATGTTTCATAATTTTATCAGAATTTTAAAGTGCTATCAGTGACTTAACAGTTCCAAGTAGATGTTACTTGATACCCAAAACCTAGGCTTCACATTTCCTTAAGCATGGAAAAATAAAAATCCAGTTAATCATCTTCCTTGAAAACAAATTATTTCAACATATACGTATGAATTACTGAGGCCTGTGGAAACATTCTAGCAAATTAGCTACCAAATAAATGCAAAATTTAAAGCAAAGGAACTCACATCCATGTCCCCTAATAGCTTCTACTTATTCGTCTCAATGTCAGCTATTTGTCTTCAACTGGAATATCTCCATCATCAAAAAATATTTACAACAGGCCTGTTTTATGTCAGACACTGTTGAATGAGAAAAAAATCTAAGTTCTTGCCTCCATAGAGCATATATTCTACTGATTAAAACGCAAGCTTACTCTTCATATAACATTTTTATTTTCCTAAAATTAACCCCAAAGTTCAAGTCTTCTTGGAGTCCCATGGATATATGTGAAAGCTTACAGACTATCAATTTTTCAATTGACCAAACCAGTATCCAGCTAAAGGCAGGTGTTGAGGGACAGTGTTGCCTAGACTTCTGAACAGCTCCTGATCTCAACTTAAAACTGAAGCTCAGTCCCTACAACTGGGTCCTGCTCCATCAACGGCAGATGGAGCAAGAAGGGGCACTGGGATCCTTACTATTTAGCAAACTATTTCCCATGATCCCACAGCAATGGGTCCCCTAGCAAATTTTATATGTTACAGCTGTCTCCTTAGCCACTGGGCTCCTTCTGGAAGGTAGTGTAATAGAAAATGGAAACTGTTTACATCTTGCAAGTTTAGCTAAGGAATCTCATTGTCAGTCAACTGGCAGCTGCTAACAGCAACAGCTTTTGAAAAGGACTAAAACTGGTCTTAAATGATTTCAGACATAACACAATACATTCTTCTACAATGCTGCTCTACAAACATAACACAATACTTTTTTCTGTAATTAATGCAGCACAAAACGAGTTGGCTATTACCTTTGAGATTGTTTCTTTAGTGACAAATAAAAACATACCATTTTATTGCTGCCAATTGCTCAATTATTCAGAAAAATGTTCTCAATTTCTTAAGCTTCAGAGAAAAAAGTCTCATTTCTTTTCCAGGGCAGGGATATGTATTATATATGAATATGACTAGGCAGCTAAAAGTTACCCAGGGGATAAAAACTATTTTCTAAATCCAGAAATGAATCCCCTTAACAAGAGAGGAGCACCATCTTGCTATTCTTTTCTAATAAACAATTTTTTGCCAAATCTGCCAAGTGTTAAAAGCATGTATCAACCTCTTCACTTTAACACATGACATTATAATTTAACAACTAATATCAGGGGGCAGTAAATCTTTTCAAGATAAGGAGAGAGTGAACTTAGAACAAGAGAAAACAATACATGAGAAAAAAGAAAGTAAGTATGAAAATTATAGAGGAAAGGGAAAGAAGCAGAAAAAGAGAAAGAACATATATTAACAAGCAAACACAGGGGAAAAGAGATACAGAGGTAGAGGAAATAGCACAGAGGAAGAAAAAAGGACAAATACGATAAAGGAGGAAAATATAAAATAACCAACAGAACACCCTAATTTATGTCTAAAATGCAGTCAACTTCAAATTTATGAGATACATACTGTGGTTTATTTCCCTAAAGGAAAAGAGAGTTGTATTTGGGTTTTTTTTTAATTTCCTAGGATCTTAAGAAGTGTCTGTCTTTAATTTCACAGTTAGAATCTGTTTTTCACTTAGATGTGCCCTTAACACAGAAAAGACAAGACACAAAGATAAATTTATCTCAATAAAGAAATACTCCCAGGGTTTCGATATTGACATGACCTGCATGACTTAATGCAGTGAAGTTATAAGTGCACTAGATTCCTGTGTTTGAGACCAGTGCAACATTCTAGTCAATTTCACCAAATGTCTTCTAAAAAAGGTAAAATAATAGAGTAAAATAAGAGAACAAAATCAAATAGGCATGGCTATTGTACCCAAAAGGCAATGCAAACAGTGATGTCAAAAGAAAGAATATTAATTAATATGTTTCATCTTGAAGTACAGATCTGAATCCCGAAAATAGAGTTTAAAAGTTAAATAGGAACTGACCAAAACTACATTATTAAAACTTGAAAAGTATAAGGTAAATGGGGTAAGATACCACAGTGAATTAAGATTTGTCGATTTTACAAATCACTTACTATTAGATTTTGCTTAGCAAAGTGCAGTTCGCGGATTACGTAATACAGACTTGCAACTACAGAGCAGATGTCAGCCCGGTATCTGTCCGAGAAGAGCTCGATGCCGGGAAGAAGCTGAGTGATTTCATACTGAGCATAGCAACGTTCAGCTTTAGGGTGTAGAAGTGTGGTTCTAAGCAAACCCTGTAAATGAAAAAGGTGAAATGAAGAGCTGGAACTTGCATCTGCAACAACGAGAGAGAAAGATAAGTACATGTATTACTTCCCAAAGTGCTTTGCGTATGCCTAGCACACTGTATCCTGTAATAAACGATACTTATCAATATCCTCATGACTATAGGTTCCAAATGCTTTTACCACTCAAGATGGGCCTTTTAAATTCCATAGTAGTTGAATAATTATCATTTTAAGAAGAAATTATATTAAGTTATCATTTGTTGAGGGTCAGTTTTGTGTTGGGCACTCTTGGTAAATTCTTTGTAAATATTACAAAAATCTATGTTCTTTCCACTATACCAACCTATATAAGTAGAGGAAAGAAAAACATATTTCAGAAGTCTAAATCAAGCAGAGGTAATTTTGAATTTTTATTGAATTAAGTAAAAAGTTGCTTTGTTTAATTGACCAATATTTCTTAGGTAATTTATAATGACCAGCGTTGTACCAGACATTCAGAAACAAGATGAATACACAAAATCAAATTGTACATTTAGGAGTGCTTCTTATGTTATCTTAAACAATTAACATTTCTTGATGACAAATGCATCATAAAGTTATTTTAATGTATATATCTGGAACAAATTTTAATCACATTGCTCATTAAACTTATGATACCTAGTCTAAAATATTACAGTTGTTTAATTTTTAGTTTTACAAATTTTCTTTAAAATCATAAAAAGAGCAGGTTTTAAAAATAAATCCCCCAGCTAATTTTAAGTGTCATATTACAAAGGAATGATGTCCACGTTTAAGCAAAAAATTACTTACTTCTAAAATATAAACAGCATTATCTTCAGGAATGAGGAATATCAGAAGAAAGTAAAGGATGCAATAGAAGGAATCCAATTCGGATTATTATTCCCTTTGCATCCTTGCCTCTTCCACCTTTTCCCTTTGAAGCACAGGCCAGAAGTGTATGGAACATAAGAAAATGGAAAACTCTGGCCATATGCTCATCCAGATTTCATAAGCTACTAGACTCCTTAGAACAAGAGTGTCCCATCCTTCAAAGTAAACAGAACCTTCAGGAGACTGCAGAGGCCCCTGGCTATGTTCCCAAATCTTAGAATGTCTTGTATTTCAGATAAAAGCTCCTTTCTTCTTCAGTAAAGTCAAACCCAAATCCTAAGAACTGCAGACACTCTACCTATATAGTCTTCAACTTATTTTTTGCTTTCATTATATGGTATATTTTACATCACGCAATTGAGCAAAACTTTATTTAGAAATGAGGCAACTTAAGGCAACCCTTTAGACTCGGTCAGATTCGCTTCACTGCTCATTAGTAACATGACATTACGAAGGACAGGAGACTTAGTTTCCTTATCTGTAAAACTCCTCCTTCTGTAGCCAAAATGAAAAAAGTGACTCTGCTGAATATTATGCCACAGGGGTTCAGCCATTGAAGGAAAGACGGGCTTATGATATTTAATCAAGGTTCATGCTATTTCCCTACGTGCAAGTTTTATGAATATGCTAAACCACTGCCTTTTTTTTTTTTTTTTTTTTTTTACTGAGTGCATGGTCCTGCTGCTGTAGAAAGGTATACAGGAAGTGTTACCTGAAAGAGTAACCCGGACAAAAGGCAAGAGTTGGTTCTCTTTTCAACGTCCAATGTCTGAATAAATCTAAGTATAAGAAAAAGAAACATTCATAGACAATGTTCCAAGACTATTTTTATATAAATACATCTCTAATACTCATAGACTTTCCAAAATTAAAATAATCTTTGTGATTCTAAAGTGCTACATACTCATATAAGATCTAGGACATAGAAAGATGGAAAAAAAATAAAATGAAAAGTCACCTATAATCCTACCACCTAAACATGATTACTGGTAACACTTCGGCCACTTTCCTTCTAGATTTTCTTCTACATACAATAATACACATGCACACTCACAGTAAGACTAAAATTATGCAATACATATTATTTTATAAACAAATTTTTTATTCTTGGAGATGATGAGTTACATCATTATTTTACAGATTTTAATATTTTTATCATATGCATGCACCATAATACTAAAATATTCATCTCCATTTTGGTTTTTTCCAACGCTGAAATAAACACTGTTGTACCTACATTTCTGAGCACTTGTCCTATTAATTCCACTGGATAAATCCCTAGAAGTGGAATTTTGGGGAAAAGGAGGTACACAATTTTAAATCAAATTTTTGATGAGTACAATTAAAAAATTTCCTCCCATAGATTTAAACAATGTGTTTCCTCACCAGCAGTATATTATGGATCCATCGATGACATTCAGTCTTTCCACCAAAGATTAAGGTAATATCTCTGTGTTTACTACTGTCTCGTTTTATGTCCCTTAGTAGAGTTTGAGTTTTCTTTACATGGGTCTTGAAACTCAAATTTGCAACTGTAAACCACATTACCTTCTTCTAAATCTTATTTCAATAACACCAGTGGGCTTCACTGGATTAATAACTTAGTCAGTCTGAGTTCAGCTTCTCTATGTGGTGCTTTACCTTCTGAACAGTGGGGGGAGAAGTTTCTTCCCCTCAAGGAGTCTCCAAGAACAGCCAAAGCCCCTGGAGTATCACAGAGCCTGTGGAAGTCAGACTTCCAGCTGGGTAACCAGGAAATGACTTTCTGTTGATTGAAAACCACTAAGTAAAAACTTCAGAGCCTCAGAGAAGCTGAGGTGTCCTCTGGCAGGAATGCTATAGCTGTTCTTTTCAAGCTGGGAACCTTCCTCAGCTTTTCTATTCTCTGCTGCCAAGCTCTACTAACTTATAAACTCAAACTTGCGTGCGGATCGTGTGTGTGTGTGTGTGTGTGTGTGTAAGGAAGAGTTCCGTCCCAGGAGTGGTAAAAAAAAAAAAAATCAAACTTGACAGAGTTTTTAAAAAATCTTTAAATGTTTGATATTTTTTAAGTGGTAATTCCTTACTTCCCCTGTCCAAATGCTAATTATCTGAAAACAGTGTGATTATTAACTAGGACAAGTTATTATTTTTAAAAACTTTCTCTACAGCTCAAAATACTATGCAGATTTTTGCCTACCACGCCCTAAAATGTAACTAGATAGGTAAAGGAAACCTGTACCTCCACTCTCTTCACACTTCCTAAATTTCACACATTAATCAAATATTTAAGATATCTGTGAGTGCTAACTAGGTGTAAGGCATTGTGATGGGCTTTCCCATATGTTACATGTGGCAGGTTGAATAATGCCCCTCCCAAAGAAATCAACGTCTTAATCCCCCAAACCTATGCATATGTTACTCCACGTGGCAAAAAACAAACAAAAACCCCAAAACCAAAAAACTCTGCAGATGTGATTAAATTAAGGGCCTTGAGATAGGGAAGTTATCCTGAATTACTGGGTTCAATGTAATCATAATGCTCCTTATAAGAGAAAGGCAGGAGGGTCAGAGTCAGAGAAGATGCGAGGACGGAAACAGAGCTCGGAGAGAGAGAGAGAAAGATGACAGGCTCTTGGTCTTGAAGACAGAAGATGGGGCCATGAGCTGAGGAAGGCAGGAGGCCTCTAGAAGCTGGAACATGCAAGAACAGATCGTCCCCTAGAGCCTCCGCAGGGAGCTCAGCCCTGCCAACACATTGATTTTAGGACTTCTGCCCTCCATAACTGTAAGAAAATAAATTTGTATTGTTTTAGGGCACTAAATTTGTGGTAATTTGTTATACCACTAATAGGAAACTAATACAGTCTGTGTTATGGGCTAAATTATGTGACCCACTGCACCCCCGAAATTCATATGTTGAAGTCCTAACCCCCAGTGCCTCAGAAGGTGACTATACTTAGAAATAGGTCTTTAAAGAGGTAATCATGTTAAAATGAGGTCATTAGGGTAGGCCCTAATCCAATATGATTGATGGCCTTATAAGAAGAGCAGATTAGGACACAGACATGCACAGATGGAAGACCATGTGAGGACAGAGTGAGAAGACAGCCACCTACAAGCAGGGAGAGAGGACTCAGAAGAAACCAGGCCTGTCAACACCGTGATCTCGGATGTCAAGCCTCCAGAATTGTGAGACAATAAATTGCTCACAGATTGGTACTCTGTTGCTCGTTTGTACTAGCAAACTAATACAGTGTGTCATGTAATTCCTGTCACCATAGTTTACAAATGAGAACAACTGAGGCTCATGCAGGATGAGTAACTTGCTGGGGGCCCTAAAGTTAGGCCCTAGTCAGCCTGCCTCCACGCTGTTATTCTTTCTCAAAAACCAACTGTTCATCCACTCGTTCATTCATTCAACAAGTAGTTATTGAATCCCATCTCCATGCCAGGCACTCGGGATACACTGGTGAACAGAACAAAGACCTATGCCCACATGGTTCTCACACTCCAGGTGTGGCAGGTGCTAACAGGAAGAGGAGATGGCCATCAACAAGAAACAGCACAAATAAGTAAACCGTATAAGCCTGTATGATATGGACACAGTTGCCCGGGAACCCAGTGCATGTGAGGTGTGGCACCCTACATGGCACGGGTGGGCAGCCCACAAAGGAGGCGACAGCTACGACACAGACCACTCCATCGTCACACTCACTGTGCGATCTTTGCTGATATCACCGCCCCTTGCAAACATCCCCAAATGCCAACTTTTGACAGAAACTCCTCACTGTAGTCTTTGGAACCTGGAGGTGAACAGCTGTCAGTGGCATTGGTGAGTGAGCTGCCATACTCCTTCCATGTGTGCAACACGTCTTGTTTCCTGAATATGTCATCAAGAGCTTGACTCCAACATTTAAAAGCAGCCCTAAAACAGAAATAGAGCATGCAGCAGCATGTTTTCTGAGATCCGTGTTATTAAATCTATCTTCCAAAAGGGAAAGCATTTCACTGAAGAGACATTTTAATTAAAATGTTAGAGAATGGATCTATACCATTTATTGCTCATAACCATTTCTCTCAGGTAGCATTTGATGAATAAAATGCAGCAATGGAATATTATCAACAGACTAAAATTTATGAAAGGCAGTATTTTTCACAATAATTAAACATTTTTTCAGCTGAACAAAGTTTCCCTTGTTTTACTGACTCCTAAAAACTACCTTTTCTTTTGTGCGAAGACAAGAAGACTTCCAAGTTCATGCAATGCCTGAACGTTAAGACTTCTTTCATTGCTGGTTTGCAGAACTTCTGTATTTTTAATCAAGTGAAAGAACAAATGTCAGTCCCTGGAAAATATTTCCTGTATATTTTCAAGAATATTTTAAATTGCCTTATACCTTAACTGTGTAGATAAGCAAACTTCAAGCTAATAGAGCCTTTAAATGTCACACAATATGGGTAGAGAAAGAGAGCAAACGATGTTCTATTTTAATGTCATGGAGTGGGAGATCGGGTCAAAGAGGTGGGAAATGGGAGAAAGTACAGTAAGAGTCGGGCAGGTTGAGATGGTGAAGGAGAAAAATCCAGAAAAAGTGTGCAAGGCAGAAAGGGCTGGGTATATATATATATGGCAATGTGCGCGGCCGGAATACGCTTTCTGGGGAGGGTGAAGAAGCGGGTAGTGGTAAGATTACGGAGGCATCTGAGTGCCACGTGGAGAAATGTGGACACTATTCTACAGCACATGGGAAGCGTTGAACAGTTTGTTTTTGATCAGGGATGTGACAAGAGCACAGCACTTTGGATTCTTCCTTTACCCAAATGCAAAAAAGCACATCTTGAATAGTACCTGAATTTGTTGTTTTCTGATGAATACATGCATTCCAGGATGTGTAGCCACAAAACCCAACTAACATGGCAATGGTGTCTAATCAGGGCAGCAATGTCCCCTAGAGGGTATTTTAGAAATTTGAGGAGGGTTTTGTTAGTTGTCACAATGGGGCATCTGCTAGTATTTCCTAGGTAAGGACCTGACACTTGATGGCCTGCCATGCACAGAACCTTCCCCCACAGTGAGGAAAAAGGTGAGAAACCTATTTATAATTATTTGAGTCTAACATCTAACTTCATTTCATGGAAAGGGTATGTTTGCGTGTTTTCAAAATGCTCTGAGTTTTCCAGAAATGCAACCACTGTAATATTTTGTTTTGTCCAGAATGGCCTAGATTTGCCATTTTAGAACATCATGTCACCAAAATTAGCAATGCTGACAGTACTTGAGTTACCAATACACCTGTATCAGTCTGCATTCGTAGCTGTCACATTCATGTGTATCCTGTATACTTTACATACTATATGTGAGCATCTGATTGCTTCCCTATACCTCTAGTGCCTAAGCTCTTACATACCAACAAATAGATTCTTTTATTATAAAGTTATTTCATTTTATTTACCCTTCATTTTATATTTAGAGCTTCATATTGATTTTTAAAAATAATGTGCATAAGAAGAATAAAGGGGGAGTTACAAAATGTCTGTTATAAAAAAGGGGGGACACTGGGTCTACAACATGGACTGAATTTATACTGCTGAATTTGCAGAAAAACCAAATCAAGTGGAAAGACAAGGAAAATGCAATCAGCTGGGGCAGAGCAAAAGCACATAAAAGTGGCCACGTCTCGACAAATGGTTCACAGATTGAGTTAAGGTGGGATGGATGGGACGGTGCCTAGAATCTCACAATGGTGACAGCCAATCTGGGAAAGTGGGTGATGGGAGGGGCTGGAAGCTGCTTGTCTTGACGCTGCTCTGTCACTGTCCACGAGGGTGTGATGAATAGATTCTATGTTCAAGCTCTTTCATCCTATTTCTACAGACAACATTTCAGTTATAGTCTAGCACAGGGAACTATATTCAATATCTTGTGATAACCTATAATGGAAAAGAATCTGAAAATATATATAGATATAGATATATAACTGAATTACTTTGCTGTACAGCCGAAACTACCACAATATTACAAATCAACTATACTTCAATAAAAAAATAAATTTAAAAAAGATAATATTTCAAGACCAAATGCAATCTCAACATTAAAGTGACAGATCATATTGAAAATGAACACATAATGAATAAATCTTACTAATAGTTTCATAATAAGAAGAAATTACGAGTCCAAGTTGTGAGGAGGGAAGTTTGCTTTTCTCCACTGAGCTGAAAACTTGGAAGTGCTCCTGAGAAAGGTCAGGAGGTGTTGGCATGTGCATCTCTTCTGTCCCAAGGCAAAACTCCACCTTTCTGGTAGTGAATTTTAAATTGTTCATTCCTCCTTTGTCTCCTAAATTCATGAAAAAAATTTAAAAGAAACTTAAAAATGGAGAAAGAAGGGAAGTTGACGAGGAGGAAAAAAGTAGAAGTGGAAAAGGAGAAGGAAGGAAGGGTTTTGTACAGAGCTGAGACTCATTTGCAGCTCGAAGGACACTATTTCCTTAAACTTCGTATCTCGAATCATTTCTGAAGAGCCCAGGTGTGTGATGTGCTCTACACTCGTGTTACCTCATAAGGAACAGCACAGAGGGGCAGTTTGCTGGAAAGTAAATGTTGAGATAATGCTTTGCTCCTCATGGGGACTGGCAGAAGTTGCACAGGTTTTGAGTTTGCCTTTTTTAAAAGAGTTTCCAACAGTAAGATGTTAGTTTGCCTCTGGGGCAGAGGCCTCTGGGATAGAAGCAGTGCAGAGGTACTTCTGACCTGAGGGGAGAAAAAAAAATGGGAAAGAACCTGTCTCTGTATAAGATTAGAGAACACACAGGAAAAAAAAAAAAAAGGAAAAATATTCTAGGGGAAGTAGTCAAAAACTCAGAGACAGAGAAGCTAAAATGGATTTAGGTCTACAGCCCAAGGACTGGGGATAAACTGCTGAGAATATCTTAGTACCAGGTGAAATTCAGATTGAGGTGGCATAAACCATTCTTAGGAATTGTATTTGCTTTTTTTATTCATGTCCTTAACCACTGTTAATGTACACCATAATTGAAAGAAGTTTAAACATGATGTGGAGGGCCAATTTAATGTAATGTGTGCCTGTGGACAATACAACCAAAAACTGTGGGTACATATCATAGTAAGTGCCTTTTGCGGGGAGAAGGGGCAGCAACAAGAATGAATAAATATTGATACATACATACATACAAACATATATACATACATAAATAAAACTTGTCAGTGGTTGTAAAAAAAAAATTGGTCAAATTTCTAAAAGATCAGTTCAGAGACTATTAGCATCTTAGATGCTAAATTTAAATCTATTATTAATAACTTTAAAATCCAATTATTTTAAGTTTATTCATTTACACTTATTCTTTAAGTTTATTCTTATTATTCTGATAAATGTGAACAGCAAGTATTATAAAAACAAATTAGGGTTTTAACAAATTTTAAATTACCTAAATGTAGATAATTTGAGATTTTTCTCGGCCTGAATTTGAGTATCTTCTTTCTCTCTGAGGTTACCACTTAACCACTTGAAGTCCTGCTTTGACTGAGTTTACAAATCAATAGATTTTGAGAAGGAAGCAAACAAGTGTAATGTAACCAAGAACAGTGAATATCTTTTTTTTAAGCTAAAAGAAATCTCTAAGATCAAAATCTATGGTATTAATAAGAAATTTTACTAGATGTGTATATTAAAATGCATCCCTTTCTTAGACATTGATAAAGTAGTGTTTTGGTAAAACACTGTAGTTAATTCGATATGAAATGAAACAATTCATCTACTTATAAAAATAAAACAAGACTATAGCACTGCTTCTGTATTTACTCCACTTAGGGATTATGCTCATTTCACAGACGGCATAGAAGCAGATGAGTGAGGCAGTGCTTTGGTTGCAATAAAGTGCGAGAAACAGAGATGTAAGCCACTAGACAAGAAGAAGAAAGTGAAAGGCAGCAGGGAGTGGGCATGGAAGTGGGGGAAGGAGGAACCTACGGCAGAACACAGTACACCCACGGGGTGGTACCCTGGGTAAATAAAGAGGAAGGGATGTAGAGCAAGTACCGTCAGTCCTCCATTTCTGGGGATGCAGAACCATAGATACGGGGGGCGGGGGAGGGGAGCTGACTGTAAGAGACGTGTACATCCACGGATTTTGGTATCCACAGGGGGTCCTAGAACCAATTCCCCGCAGATGCCCAGGAACGACTGTATTTTACCTTGTGTCTGGGCAAGAAATAACGAAAGCAACTTTCTGCTGTGTCGGATTGATCTGTTTTGATATTTGGATTTTTCCAAGGTCTCTCTAAAACATCTCAAAGTGTCTGTCACGTCCACGGGCACACAGAGGAGCTCTTTGGCTTTGCTGTATTCTGAAAGGAAAGGGAAGAGTCACGTGAGGGATGAAATGTTGCAGCAAGCCAACAAGCAGCAAAAGACTTTCTAATTCAGAGAATTTCTTGGGCCCAAACGAAAGCTGCTAAATTCAAAGCCCCCAGGTCTGCAGCAGTTGTTTCAACGTTCAGATCAAAAAATTTTTTTTCGGTATATTTGACAGTTCTTTTTTAAAAAAAGAAAAAAACTTAGAAAACTTTTGATTTGTATGAAATGCAAATAACTTTAGATCTTGCCAATTTTCCTAATAAAGCCTCCTACTTTTTCTTTTGCTGATCATAAAAGATGAAATAATCTACTCCTTTTCAGCAGCCTCTTCAAAGCCAAGGTGCCTTGGGAAGGAGACGAAAGGAGGAAACAAAGAAGCTTGGAGATGGGCAACTGCTCCCTTGAGAGAAGGAAAAGACAGCTTTCTAATACTGGAGGATGGAGAGGAAAGGAAGATGAAGCCATAAACAGGTATGGAACTACAAAGCAGTCCTGAAAAGTGGCCAGAAGGGCAGATGTCGGCAGAGAGCTGCTGCGAGGTCCCTGGAGAGGAAGTGACGGTCCCATAAATTAGGCTGCAGACCGGCTGCATACACCACGAAGCCGGCACACGGGAAAGAAGAAACACAGGCTTCAGATGAATAACAAATAAATTTACCCCTTCAACAAGCTGAGCAGGTCGAATATCCCCTGTAAAATCTGAGGTCTTGAGAGTGCAGCAACTTGCTAGGGAACAGGGCTATCAGAGGTTAAGAGGCGTGACCTCTGCCCTCAAGAAATTTACCGTTTAGCTGAAGCAAAGAGGCATTCTAACACTGGAGTATGAAAATCACCTTGACAGAAAGTATCTGGTTACATGTGAAAATGAGGGAAAGATAGAAGAGAGAGATCAGTGTATGCAGGAAAGGATGAGCAAGAAAGACTTCATGGGAGAGAAGCTATGCCAGCTGTGTCTTAGAGGATAGGGAAGGTCAGATCAGGAAGAAAGAGGCAAGGGGTTTCAGACAGCTAGAATAAGAATAGCTGAAGCTGATTAAGTGTTTATACTATGCCCGTAACTATTCTAAATAATTACTGTGATAGTCTCACTGAATCCTAGCAACACCCATAAAAGGGATGTACTATTATATCCTCATTTTACAGATGAGGAAAATCAGGCGTAGAGAAGTCTAGCAGCATCCCTTGGGTCACAGAACTAGTTTGTGCAAAGAGAGGGTGGGAGCAGGATTAAGGGTGGCGATTCAGGGCACAATGAGATGACATGGCCAGTCCTTTTGAACTGAGAAGGGTTTCCAGAGGCCTGAAGCCCTCGCTGAGTAAGCGGCCTTCATCCTCTTCAATGGACAGTCAAGAAATGGTTTTGAGTAGGACCCCAGCAGAAAGAGATAAGTATTTCAGGAAGAGTTAGCCCACCACTGTATGCACAGCAGCCTGCAATGGAAAGAGGGTGGCGGCTGGGAGGTTGGGAAGTTATAACACAGACATTGTATGATTTGAACTTGACTGAGGTGGTAGCAGTGGAAACAAGGGAGGGACACAGGGAACACTCCAATGTTAGAAGCGACAGGAGAGTGGTTAATTGGCTATGTGACGAAGAAAAGAAAGGGAGTGGGAATTACCTCTTCCCCATCTTTCAGGGCCAATGACCTTGCTTCCTACCTCAATGGGAATAAATGGGAAGAATCCAAAGGGATTTCCTGCAATCCCCTACCATCAGACCCACCCAGCCCCCGGCACCTGTGTCCATCTACACCGCCAGGGCATCACTCCAGCAATTCTGCTCTCCCCTCCAAATCATCAGTTTTTCCCTCTACTGAATCATTCTCAACAACATTTTCCTTTTTTCTCCTATCTTAAAATAAAAAAAAAAAAAATCAAAAAAATTTCATGTTCATTGCAGCATTATTTACAATAACCAAGACAGAAATAACTTAAGTGTCCATCAACAGATGAATGGACAGAGAAAATGTGGTATATACCCAATGGAATATTATTCAGCCATAAAAAAGAAGGAAATCCTGCCATTTGTGACAACATAGATGGGCCTTGAGGGCATGATGCTAAGCGAAATAAATTCAGACAGAGAAGGACAAACGCTGTATGATCTCACTTACATGTGGCATCTAAAAAAAACAAACTCATAGAAACAGAGAAGAGATTGGTGGTTGCCATAGGCAGGGGGTAGGGTGATGGGCAAAATGGGTGAAGGGGGCCCAGAGGTACAACTGTCAATTACAAGATAAATAAGTTCTAAAGCTGTAATGTATAGCATGGTAACTATATCTAAATTTCTAAAACAGAAAAAAAAATATTTTTAAAAAATAAAAAACCTTTCTCTTAACCCTACTTGCCCCTCAAGATACCATCCTATTTCTCTGCTCCATTTTACAACAAAACTCCTCAAAAAGTTCTGTTTTCACTGTTCCCCATTCTCTCTTGAACCTGCTTAGATCAGAATTTCCCCCATCATTTCACCCCAAGGATCTTCACGTGGCTACATCTAATGTTCAATTTTTAGACTTTATCCCTCATAAATTTTCAACAGCATTTGACCCAGTTGATAATTCCCTCCTTGAAATACTTTCTTCCCTTGGCTTAAAGCTCCTTTTCCAACCTTACTGACACTCCTTCTTAATCCTCTTTGCTAATTCATCCTCATCTACCCAACCTCTTAATACTGGAAAAGCCCAGGGCTCAATCCTTAGAATGCCTCTCTTTTCTTTTTTTTTTTTTTTTTTTTTTTGCCTCTCTTTTCTTAACTAACATTTGAGGCAGGCTGGGACCTGGGACCCTTTGCTGCAGTGCTTGCACCTGGACAACGTCTGCTCAAGCAACAGAACACAAAGAAACTATAAGGGACTAAAAATAACTGTGTGCACGCACAGTTGGGGCAAATCATGAACAATAAGATATACAAACTGTCACTTCTGAGGTGCCGGGAGCAAAAGCAGGGTACTGGGCATGATCCCTGCACACAGGACCACCAAGGGCACGGGGAGACCACCCTAAGGGCCCCCCTGGCCTTACCCACTGATCTGCCCTCACACCCCATTTAAGGAACCAGCCCCCCTGCCAGTCGGGGAGCGAGCAAGGGAACCTGTTAATTCTTCTTGCTCCCCCGTGCTGTAGCATGAGTCCCAGTAAAGCCTTGCCTGAATTTCTCATCCTGCCTCTTATCAACTTCTACTGATTAAAGAGGCCAAGAAGCCAGGTTGGTAGCACATTCACCCCCTTGATGACCTCATCTAGTCTCATGGGTCTAAGTATCCACATGCTGCTGGCTCCCAAATTTCTATCTCTGGCCCCCACTCTCCTGAAGTCCTAAGACTCATCTATCCAATGGTCTCCTCCGCTGTGCGTTTAATAGACATCTCGCACTTAACAGGTTCCCAACTGATTTCTGAATCTTTCCTCCCTAAACCTACTCCTCCCATAGACTTTTCCCACCTTATTAAGGGATGGTTCTATTTTTCCAGTTGCTCAGGCCAAAAGCTGAAATCGCCCTTGATTCTTCTGCCATCTCATGCCCCAAGTCAAATTCACAACAAATTCTGGAGGCTCCCTCTTCAGAAAACATCCAGAGTGCCACCATCGCTCACCAGCTCCACTCTCCACTCCCACTCCCACTGTTTTCCAAAGACCTATATTATCTTCTTTGGAATTACTGCAATCGCCGCCCCCAACCAGTCTCCCTGTTTCCACCCTTGCCACTCTCAACACAGCAACCAGAGGATGCCTTTTAAAATGTAAGTTCTCTCAGGACTTCCTTGGTGGCGCAGTGGTTTAGAATCCGCCTGCCAATGCAGCGGACGTGGGTTCGATCCCTGGTCCAGGAAGATCCCACACGCCGCAGAGCAACTAAGCCCATGCACCACAACTACCAAGCCTGTGCACCTAGAGCTGACGCTCCACAACAAGAGAAGCCATCACAATGGGAAGCCCACGCACCACAATGAAGAGTAGCCCCCACTCACCGCAACTAGAAAAAGCCTGTGCACGGTAACGAAGACCCAATGCAGGCAAAAATAAATACATAAATAAATAATTTTTAAAAAAATAAAATGTAAGTTATTTCATGTCAAGTCCCTGTCCAAGACCCTCCATTGGCTCCCTCATCACCTACAGCAAACACCAAAGCCCTTGGAGTGACCTCTAAGGCCCAACATGAACAAGCTCCCCATCTCCTCACTATTCTCCCCCTCACTCCCTCCCATACCAGGCATATTTCCACCTGAGGGTCTTGGCAACAGTGGTTCACTTTGATCTAGAACATTCTTCCCTCAGGTATCTCCATGTCTTGATTCCTCAGCTCCTTAAGCTTATGGCTTAACCATTAACTTCTCAGTGAGGCCTCCTTTGATCACCCTCTTTAAAATTGTGACACCCATTATCTTCTGACGTACTATGTGTTTTACTTGTTTATTGATTGTCTCTGGCCACTAGAATGCAAGTTCCATGAGGGCAGGAATTTTTACCCATTTTGTCCACTGAATTCACCCCTGGCCTATAACCATACCTGTTATGTGGTATGTGCTCGATAAATATTTGTTACATGAATGAATGACAACAGTTTTCAAAGCTAAATGGCTGGGATAAACTTTATTAATAACCACTTCCATAGGCATTAATCGCAATCAATCCTCACAGCACCTTACAACTAGCAGAGATAGATATCACTTATACTTTACAAAGGAGGAAAGGTGAATTTGAGGGACATTCCCTGTTTTAAACCCTTAACAAGAGATAAGAGAGAAAACCAGGGTTCATGTCTGAAGCCTTTCCCAACTAGTTTTCCAAAGGGTATAAGATTTGGGGAACAGGAAGTGACACCAATTTGAGGCCTGCTAATGTGGGCACAGAGACACTTTGAGAATAAGACAGGAATAAGCCTGGGGTCCTTGTAAGCCCAGGGAGATCCCGACGGAATTCACAACACAGGGTCACATTCGAATGGCCATAGAGATAAGTCTTTCATTACCACCCTCACGTCTAGAAACCCTGGAGGCTCTAGTCAAACCAGGAACATGGCCACATGGAGAGGAGCATCTGTTCCCCGAGCAAGTTCACTCTTGACACACTTCCCTGTCACACATTTAAGAGGATCAAATACGTAGGCCACAGGGGCTCTTTATTAACTCCCCGGTGATCTCGCTCTTCTGCAAACTTCGCTCTTCTGTCCCCTCCATCCTGTCTCCACCATCTCCCCTCCTCTAAGCATGCACAGTCCTGCACCATCCCTGACAAGGCATGCCCATACCCCTCCCACCCCCACCCTTATGCACAACACCTTGAAGATTATAGGTTTCTGCTCTGGTCCTCCGTTCTCTTGCCAGAATTCATGAGCTTGGCTTTCATTTTTTTCCTCCATAGAGAGTGAGATTAGGGAAAGAAGTTCAGCAAAGCAAAGGAAAAGGAGAAAGCTGGAAGCCCTCACATATTAATATTTTGAGACAGTTACTTTCTCCAGGCCTTCATTTTAATTATCTATTAAAACTGGGATGGCAATATTTACCTCCAAGGGTTACTGTTTTAACCTGTGTGTGAAGTGTCCAGCGTAGCACCGGTCATGGAGGAAGCATTCAACAGATGCTCACATTATGACCGTCAGTCATATATTTAAAAAATATCCATTGAGCATGTACCATTACTAGATACCATGCTAGGCACTGAGGAGGTACAAGTGAACAAAACAGACACACTCCCTGCTCTCCCAGAGCTTACATTCTAGAATAAAATTCACAAAGGCATGTCAGTGATTGGGGGTGATAAGACGGATGGAAGAGTAGATGTCTGCCATCTTTAAAATATGAGGTCTGAATAAAATCATCCTGCTACTTTTTACCAACTATCTGCTTATAAATCATTCCTCTTTGTTTTTTTCCTAAACTATCTTTTACTTTACTTTTTTTTCTTCTTTCAAGCCTAGTATACCCTTTTTCCTTATAGTCTAATTAGGGCTCTGTTGGTGTTTTGGTGGCTGTCTACATGAGATAAATGATACAAAAGAATACGGAAATACTAGCTTTGCAGGCCTCGTCCTGCCATCTTTGTCTCAAGGGGTTCCTCTCTGAAAACTTCCATGGATAATTCAAGAAGCTATTTTAAAGGCACTAACAGCCTCAACGGTTTGGAATAGGTAAGAATAAGAAGGAGGAGGAGAAAAAAGACTCGATTTACTACATCTCTCATTGTACCAGTGTAGATATTAAAATTGAAATGCCAATGACTCCAGAGAGATGCGTTCACCAAGGAAGGATCAGGGAGTGATACAAAATTTGGGCTGCTTTCTACACACTTGGTCACATCAATCTAAATGCCCAGAGGTACTAAAAAAACATGCCAGCCAAAGGGTTCAAAATTCCAACACACCTGACGACTGAATTACCCTATTAGAGAACTTAAATACCAATAAGGTCAAAACTCAAGAAAGAGATCCCAGACAGAATGCAAAAACAGCCACAATAAAAGGCACATCCATAGAGTTATCTCCCCTATGAAGCTTAACAAGCAGGCAAGTTACTCATCCACACAAAAAATCATCTGTAAGGTACCAAGCACTGGGGCATTACAATACCTGTTCTGAAGAATTAAATGTATCGAGCACTACCACCAAATGCTGTTATGCCAAAAGGGAATCTATGAGGTTCTAAAGCAGTGACCTGGTGTGGAAACCATCAGAAGTATACTTGGTCTTTTTAAAAATTCTTTTAAGAATTGCAGACATGTCGTGGTGATATACATAAGACCCATCATGCTTATAAACATGTTAATGATCTGAATTCAGTATACTGAAAAACAATTCAGCATCCTAAAAATTTGCCTAATAAACCCAAACGTCCAGGCCAGATTATGCTCCTAGTCACAGAGGTACTACAGTTTTATAAGGAGCTGTTAAGGCGGACGCCAAGATTTTTATGATAATTGCTCAATGTAAAGCCTGTAGTTACTATGCAGGATCATCTAAACATCGTGAAGCTACCATAACAAGTCCCAATAAAGTATCTGCCTCCCCATAACTACTGAGACGTAGCAATTTTTTCTTGAGTGCTATAAGTTTAGAAGAGAGTCTAGCCTGCAAGGGGACAAATGATGAACAGACCTGATAGCTTAGTGGAGCCCTTATGGGTTAAGCAATCAGACGGACCAGGGTTTGAATCATGGTTCCAGTACTCACTAGTAAGACTAAATTTTCTCATCTGTAATAATAAGCGTAATAATATCTACCTCCTAAGATGGTTAAAATTAAAGAAGGTAATAGCTATAAAGTACTTGGCTCCATCAATTATTACTGCCATTACAACAATTTTTAGATTTTATCTATTTGAATATTCCTGCTCTGTTCATTGCTCAAACTGGCTATACCCCCACCACCACCGAGAACCATTCCAAAGGACCACCGTAGCCCGATTCCCCCCGCCTTCCTTTCTGTCCCACCACCTGCCACCTTGCCTTTCCAAACGTAACTTAACAATAGGCAGGCGAAGTGCTTTTCTGACATGTTGTGGCCGTCATCAGTAAGCACCTGCTGGTCACACAGGTCTAGAGCTTTGCTACGTATGCTTCTCCTGGCCCTGAGATGCTAGTCATCGTTCTGAGAACACACATTTTCGACATATTCTCACATTTGTTGCCAGCTCTTTTTAGGATGGAGGGGATAGTATAAATCACATTCTGAGTTATGGATCCCAAATTGGGGAGTCTCCAGAGGTTTGATGGACAAAATGAAGAAAAGGAGAACACACCCAGGAAGAATCATGCTCTCTGACTGGAACTAGTCACAGGTGATTGACCACAGGAAGGTGGTCCTCCCATTGTTCACTGAATATGAGAAGACAATTTATCAGTAAATTGTCATGAACAGTAAAATATCATGAACAGTAAAACCTACAAGTTCATGGTCACCAACCTTACTCAACTAGACCCTCTACACTGCTCTGCAGCCCTTCTATCCTCCCTTTTCCTATTTTTCTCAGTGGCCGGTCAACCCTCTCACATCCCTCCTGAAATCTCCTACACTATCAACCTTGGCTGTGCTCTCAACCCCCTGCTTCATTAAAAAAAATCTCCAGTACCCAGTAAGGATGCCTTCAACTCCTACCATTACCATCTACAAATTTGCCTGATTTGGGCCTTTCTCTCCTTCCTTTCTGCCGTAGCGGCAGGGGTGTCCCCCCTCTCCTGTCTAAGACTAAGTCCCCTATGTCCCATTCTCTTCCTTGTTTATCCTCAAGCTCCTTTCCCTATCAAATATCTTTTTCTCCTGTCTCTGAGCTCTCCCCCTCTCCTGGCTCTTTTCATTTAATATAGAAATATGCTCCTTCTTTTCTACTAAAAACAGACACACAAACAAAAAAAAACCCTCCTGAGCTGTCCTGAGCTCTACTTTTCCTTCTGGCTGCTCCTGCCCCCCTCTTCCTTGTCATTTCGAAGCTTCGTGAAAGGCAACTCTCGTTTAATGGCTCTGTGCAGGCACAGCTCACCATTACTGCACCCACCACTCAAGATACTTCCACTCCCCTCCCCACCATTTCTTTGAAGTGACTCTTGTCAAAGTCACAAAGTCATTCATTTGACAAGTAGATATTGAGTTCCTACTATGTGTCAGGCACTGATGAAGGCATTTGGATTATATCAATGAACAAACCAATGATCCCTCACTTCACAGAGCTTACATTTTATCAGGGGAGACAGACTAGTGATCAATAAATGCAACAAAAACCTGAATTATACAGTGTGATAAGTGGTTATAAGTGCTCCAGGAAAAAAAGAATACACTTATTAGAGTAAGGGGAATTGGAAGGAAGCAGGCAGGGTGCAGTTTCAAACAGAACAGTCAGGGTAAGCACCATTGAAAACTGGAGATGTGCACAAAGATTTTAAAGAGGTGAGGGATTTATCAGACAGGCATCTAGATGGGGTAGAGTACTTCAGGAAGGAGAAACAGCTAGAGCAAGACCCTAAGGTGAGGACAGAAAAAAGGCCAGTGACAATGAGCTCCCAAATACAACAGACAGTCTGTCCTTATCTTATGTGACCTCTCTCTGACCGCTGACTCACACTTTCTCTCGCCTTGGCCTTGTTTGTACCACTCTCATCTCCTGTACCTCCTACCTCTTGGGCCATGTCCCAATCTCTTTCAGATACTGCTCCTTCTCTGCTTGTTCCCATGACAGTCATTAGGGTTCTTCACATATTCTATCTCTTTATCCTTGGGGTACAGAGTACCATCACACTTCCCTCTCCTTTCGAAGTTAGATGTGGCCATGTGACTTTAGCCAATAAAACAGAAGTGACATGAGTCAACTTCAAGTATCAGCTTTAAGAGCCACCACCTGATTTATATATAAATCATGAATATAAAATTATAAAATATAAAAATATATATAAATTACATTCTTTTTTCTTGCCTGGAAAATGGGGACAATAACAAACTTACCTCATCAGACGGTTGTTAAGCTAACATTTGCAAAGCACTTAATACTCATAAAGTGCCTGATGTCCAATGCATAATAATAATTCTTCTATTGGGATTGTTATAATAATGAAATAAGACAATCTACATAAAGCCCTTAGCACAAAGTGCAGGGTATATGCACATGGTCTTGCTTCAAAGGCTGTGCTCTGAACCATTTACTGTATACCTCCAGGTTTAGCTGCCCTAGAGGACAACATTAGTGTTTTGCCTCCTGCCTCTAAAACAATCATGGAAGCCTGTGTCAAGATGGACATTCCATCAACCCATGATGATGAGCTGCTCAACCTCACTGAATACAGTAGCATGAGCAAAAAACAGACTTTCCCTTGTGCTAAAGCAATGGCATTTGGGGATTGTTCGTGACTGCTACATAGCCCAGCCCATTTTGACTGGCACAGCTTCCAAAGTGAGGCCATCCTCAGGTCCATACTCCACAGAGCTCTCCCTGGGTGACCTCATACAAGCCCCTGATTTCAACCGCTACCAATGTATTGGCGACTAAATTACAGATCTGCTGAGTGCCTCACTGGTACATCCAATCATATAATGGATCATTCTACTCAGCTATCATTCAGGTACCTTGAACTCAGTTATAGCAAAGAAATGTTTTCCTCTAAGCTTCCCCTCCCTTCAGTGTTTTTTGTTGTTGTTGCTGTTTTTGTTTTTGTTTATAGAATGAAGATATCACATCCATTTAGCCTCCCAAGCCAGAAACCAAGGCAACTTGAATTTCTCCCTTCCCCGTCCATCTACCTCACCTAACGAGTGCATATCTGCCCAGCCCTCTGTTCTCACCATCTAAGTCCAGGCCCTCATCATGTCTGTAACACACAAGCTGGGAGCAGCTGCTCTCCTACCTCCACATGGTCTCCTTCCAACCTCTTCCCCATGCTGCTGCCGAAAGTTCAAGAACACAAATATGATCATTTCCTCTTCCTTCTTTACATCCTTCTCACTAGCTCCCCTCAGCTCTCCAGATAAAGCTGAATCTCTTTATCCTACCTTCTAAGACCCTTTATTATCCAACTCCTGCCAACCTTTCTAACCTCAGCTTTTGCCTTTTACTTTTACATTAACCCCACTAAATTACATGGAGTCTCTCAAAAGCGATGCTAGCCGTTAACTATTATTGTTTATAGCAGGCGCAGCAGTAGACATAACAGTACAGACCTTACTACTCTACACTATAATCTCTGGTTTATTTATCGGTCTCCTTCAAGGGGCTGTAAATCAGATAACAAATCTTTAGTCTCATTCATCTTTGTATTCTCAGGGCCTTTGTATTCTCAGAACTTAACACATGGTAGATACTCACTAAATGTTTGCTGAATGACTGAACAGCTGCCTGACCTACTCAAGAAATGAATGAATGAATGAATGAATACATACATACACACATACATACCAAAATCAACAGATAAATGAATGAAGGAATCCTAACACTTCCAAGGGAAGACTTGCATTTCTTTCCTATACCCAAAACATAGGAAAAGTGCAACTGAGAGAAGGCTTTATTTCCATTTTCATCTCATCCTATTGCCTCATTCCTACAAGCTGCACCACCAGAACATTCCAAAAGGGCTTACCAGCTAAAACCAAAGGAGTCATGATGTCCCCAGATCTTCTCTTGCACTCTTGTTAAAAGACCTACAACTAAACCTTGGTAACACCAATAGAAGGACAATCTATATTGATTATGGAAATGGAAGTTATTACGGGCATAAGATGGAACAAAGAAAATAGCAAAAGGTCAATTTAAAGAGTTCCCAAGTGAGATTAAAAACAGGGAAAAATGTGCAAAACAGTCTTTTCCCATCTTTATTTTTTCCCATCAGTTTCCTTTCTCCCTCTTTTTATCTCCCTTCTTTAACTAACGGATTAAACTAATAAAAACATGTGTTTTAATTTCCCTTAAGTGACATTTATAGCAACATAAGATGGTAAATATCAAATGGATTATTTTCAGTGAGATAAACCTGCAAAAGAAATTTTGCAAACACTTTAATTATGGAAGACTTGACATGCAGAACACAACAGCAAACCTTGTTTTGAAGAAAAGAGAAAGTTTCAAGCTAAAATTGGTTCCAACCTGAATAGATAAGATTTTTAAGGGAATCTGCCCCGTGTCCTACAGTTGTCACTTTATTGGTTAGAGGATTAATCTTGAGCTGCTTCCCAATGAAGTTTCGGCAGGTTATCTTAAAAAAGAAAGGAGAAAACAAATATCACTTAGGTATTTATAGCCAAAAATTTGGCTTACTTGAAATGTTCATGGTATTTTTCATTTGTTAAAAAAAAAAAAGAGAGAGATATAAAAAGATGCTATAAATAAAAGCTCCAGAGTAGTATCCAATTATGAAAACTTTTGGGGGAAAAAAAGTGGCTATATAATTTTTCATATTTCTTTTGTATAGCACAGCTGGAAAAGCATTAGGCAAATTATGTAGAGCAATTAGAATATGCTTTTTCTGATATTCTATAAATTCACTAGTCTAAATATATCTTCCATTATGTAAGTTGAAACGTATTTAAAATAGAGGCTGCTTTTTCAATGGCAGATTTCCCCCCCTACTCAAAATTAACACAATTTAAATTTCCCTGGTGAAGTTTTCCAGAACTAACTTCCTCTGTAGTATTTGTTTAAACTATTTTTAACAGATACTTGAGTCCTAAAGTTGTAAAATATCTGAAAACAGGACATTTTTAGACATAAGGTAATTCTTTTAAAAGTCCACCATCCTCTTGTCTCCATTTGTCCACTCCCACCACCATCCCCAGTGAACTAACCTAATGCTCAAAATACAACCACCCTTGAACCCCAGTCTGATGTAGATGTTGTTTCTTTATTGTCCCTTGTAGGTACTTCTACAATGAGATGTAAAGACGGTCTAAGAAAATGCAAATTCCTTCCCCCAGCCTAATAAGGCCTTACTTGACCTAGTCCTTCCCACGGCTCCAGCTTCATTTAAAAATCTTTATTGAATACCTATTATGTGACAGGCACTGCTCCAAGCTCACAGATGATATAGCAGAGAACAAAATAAGCAAAAATTCCTATTGTTGTGGAACTTATTCTAGTGGAAATAGAGAGACAATAAACAAAATATAGAGTACATTATAAAATATACTAAGGAGCTATAAACGCTATAGAGAGAAATAGAGCAAACAACACATAATTTTAAATAAGGTAATGAGGAAAGTCCTCACAGAGAATGTGATATTCAGCAAAGACTGGAAAAGCTGCAGGAAAAATCAATGTGGATATTTGGCGGGGGGTGGGCACAATTCCAAGCAGGGGAAGAGCAAATGCAAAGACCCTGGGGTAGGGTCTTCTTAAAGAACAGAAGAACACAGCAGCTGAAAGCTGCAGGGAAGTTAACAGAGACAAGTTACTGGTGATCACAGGAGGATGAGTTATGTGGGGCATTAAGGCCATGATGAAGATGTTAACTTTAACACTGAATCAGATGGGAAACCACTGCAGGGTTTAAAGCAGAGGAATGTCATGGTCTGACAGGTTTTTAAAAGGCTGTTCTATCTGCCATTAAGAATAGACTACAGGCTGGAGACAGGAGTTCAGGGAGGCTGGAAGCAAGGAAGAGAGTTAGGAAGTCATTGCATTAATCCAAGCAAACACAGTAGTAGCTTGGATGAGAGCAGCAGTGGTGGAGGCAGTGAGACGTGGTCAGATTCTGAATCTATTTTGAAGGGAGAGGATTTGGTAACCAACCTGACGTGGGGTGTAAAAGCAAGAGAGGAGTCAGGGATGCTCCAAGGTGTCTGGCCTGAGCAGCTAGGAGGATGAGGTTTGCATCAGCTGAAGTGGGCAAGACGTGGCCGAACAGGTTTGCTTGACATGTACCAAATTCGAAAAGAGACTTAAACATCTAAGAGATGATGCTGATAAGGCAATGTGATGGGTTTTTGATGGGTCAGTTTAGTTAGGCTAAACTATGAGGATGATGGGAAGGGAAGCATCCATTGTGTAGTGTATACACACTTCATCCTAGTTATTCAATCAAACACTAATCTAGGTGCTGCTGTGAGGGTATTTTTCAGATACTAATTAAAGTCCCTAATAAATTGACTTTAAGCTAGGGAGATTATCATAGGTGGGCCTGACCTAATCAGGTGAGTCTTTGACATGCTGGAAGTCTTCAGACTCCAAACTCCAAACAGCATCCAGGTCTACAGCTGCTCTCTCCTCACTGGATCCTCCCTCACTGACTGCCTATGGAGAACAGCTTCTGGCCACACCTGTAGGGTTCCTTCCTTTTCATGATCCCAACTGCCTACCCAATGGATTTTGAACTTGCTTAGTGAGCCCCCATGATCATATAAGCTGACTCCTTTTAATGAATCTTGATAGGCAGATAGATAGATCAACAGACAGACAGTTAATTCTAACTAGTTTTGCTTATCTGACTGAACCCTGACTGATACAGGCAGTCAGATATGTCAACACAGAATTCAGGAGAAAGGTCTAGCCTGGAGATGTAATTTTGAGCCACAGGTTGAATTAACTCTCCAAGGGAGAGTGTGCAGATAAAGAAGACAGGAGGACCAAGAACAGAGTGTTGGGCTACACGAACACTGAGACATTGCGGAGGAGAGGAGGAGGAGGAAGAGGCAACAAAGAAGACTCAGAAGGAGCAGCCTCTTCTTTGTCCCCTCCCCCTCCTCTGCTACACTGCAGCATGCGGGCCTTCTTCCTGTACCATCTCAGGGCCTTTGCCCTTGTTCTTCCCTTGGGCTGGAATGCTCTTTCCCAGCGTATGGCCGGCCCCTTCCCACTAAATGCTTCCATCTCCAAGGGCCTTCCTGATCCCCTTGGCTCAACTTTCTACCCCCCACCCCAGCCTATCTCTATCCCACTGACCTATTTTATTTTCCTCAGTGAATTTATGATGGTCGTAAATCTTTTTATCTGTTTACATGCTTATTAACTGGCCCTACTTCCACCCTCTCTGACACTAAACTCCATAAAGCGAGAACTCAAACTGTATTCTCTCTACATAGACTATGCCAAGGCAATAAGGAACCTTTGTGAAAAGGAGAAAATGGAGTCCTCGCTGGGTGGCTGCAACCCGCCACATGGACTGGTGTGGGGGACAGGGACTGAATCCAGGACCCCCGACATACACCAGGAGCCCTCAGGCAGGACACACACTGGATATCTGAAGGCAATGGCTCTCATCTTAGGGAGTCAACACATATTTAGTAAGTTAATAAATGAGAGAATTTACATACCTCTTCCCTCCCCCTACCTAACTTAAAGCTGCACCATGATGTCCGTGGGCCTTAGGCACTTTCGCCTTTATGGGCCCACTGCTCCATCAAAAAATATTAAAAGTTATATTGTATGACTCCTTTGGTATAAACATAAATAGATGAATTATAAAAACTGAAACATTTTCTTTGACCTAAAAGTGACTTTTTTCTTCTTATTTTGAAAGAAATTAAAACATTTAGTGGCTCCTAGAAAGGTACTGTGGCTCTAGACACTATGCCTAAAGGGTAAATCAGCCCTGACCTGAATATAAGCTCCTGTGTACCAGGACTTTATTTTTGTTTTCCCTGCATCTGGAAAATACTGACAACGAGCAACTCTCAACAATGTTTTGCTGATTTGAATGATAAATGCCTAAGTGAAAACAGGAACATTTATCTGATTCCTAAATTTTGCTGTTTACATGTGTACTAATAAGAAATCACCACTGCATGAATAATAGAGCCAAACTTACCTTCTGTTTATATTCAGCCTCATATCTTACGCAAGGCTGTTGGGTAATATCTGGGCCCTTGCACTTGGATATTCGTAGAAGAAGCTGGCGCTGTGCGTACACCAGGAGTGGCGTCACTTGCTCTGTATATCTCTCACTAGACAATGGTGAAAATATATTAAAAACAAACGTTAGTAAAGAAACACTCTTCTCAGTGAAGTCTGCCCCTGTTAGCTGCCCTTACAGCGGTACCTACTGCGAAACTGTATTGAACTGAATGGCGAGTGATACAAGTGTTTCCCATTTTTCTACTTGATATACAAGTTCCAGAGATTTTAATACAAAGTCGTGGATCCATTTCAAATCAACCACATTGACATCATCCAGAGGATGCTCAAAGGTAAGGCTAGAACCACCGTTATCATTTTTAATATTTCCATAGCAACTTGGAACACTGAACTCTCCTTCTTCTTCAACAGTCTGCAAGTAGCACATGGGAAAAAAAATTGTGTAATTTCAGATTTTACTACATGTTTTTTCTGAACACTGAATGTATAGCTAAAAATATAACATGGAAAAGAACTGAACAGAAAATAAATTTAATATTTTTATTATGCAAATCAAAGGTTGATGACACCATCCAACAGCACTTGTGCAATGATGGAAACGTGCTTCATCTGTGCGGTTCCATCCAGAAGCCGCTAAGCACATGTGGATGCTGAGATGCTGAAGTATGACTAGTGCAACTAGATTTTTAATTTTATTTAATTTTAATCATTTAAGCCTAAATGTAAATAGCACGTAAGCCTAGTCATTACTATACTTGCTGGTACATAGTCACTATTTAAGTAAGGATAGTAAACCAATAAATAAGGTAAAGTTTTGAGGAAAAACAGGTTATAGTATACACAAATAATGAAATTTCCCTAATACACTGGCTACATTCAGTTTGTAGAATAATATGTCCAATTCCCCAATGCAAAAGGTCAAACTTATGGAAAAGAAAATCTTCCAGAAGACCCTCTTTTTGCCTAAGTTAGAGGTACTCTGTAACTGTTGTGTTCATTTCCTCTAAGTCCCTGACGCATTTGTGTAAACCCCTAGAAATTTCTGAGGCAAAGCAAAGCCCGTTAGATCCGCCTACTGGCCAGACTATAGCCCAATAAACAGTACCTCAGGTCTAGCCCCTCCCTCCCATAGGATTCACAGTCCTTGAATTTGGAAGAGATCTTGAAAGTCATCTGGCTGTGAAATGCCATATGCGTACCTGAAGTCAGGCTATGAAGATGTGGGCAATAGGTGTGACATACATGACCTACATGACTTTGCCTCCTTAGCACAGTGCCTGGCACCCGGCACATGCTCAATAAAGGATAGATGTCATTTTACTGATGTTATGAGCTCCGTCCTTGTCATCTAATAATCGAAAGTCAAAGAGCTCAAGATGACATCAGTCCCATTTGTCTAAGTCCTCATGCCGTGTGGATGAAAAGCAGCAGCCAGTTATGATGACAGGTGATCGATCCAAAGTTATTGCCAAATTTGTTAACATTTCTCCATTTCTAAACCGTCCATAAAGAAAATCATACATGGGGTCATACCATCCTCACAGGAGTCCAGCAGAGCAACCACACTATCCAGATTCATATTTTCACCAATAAAAAACTAGTAGTTTTTTAAATTAGTAAGGAAGTGCTTGATTTATTCTGTAGCCTCTCATAAAAGGTTTTACTCTTTCTGGTTTCTGTTCTTCAAGTCTGCCTCTGATTTCATGGAAACTCTGATTTACTTCTTACAGCCCTCTTTTTTAAAACTGATTTTCTGCAAGCAATGGTTCATGACAATATCAACACCAGTGATTACTGTGCTTTCAGTACCTTCACCTAGGGTACTGAAAGCACTGTACAGCAGAGTACATTTCCATCAATGTTATCCTCTGTCCTACTGACCATCTTCCCTTCCACCTCCAGGCGCAGCCCACTCTCGATCTCCAGGAACTTATGTCAGGGAATATCTCATGATGGCTGATGAGGGCCAGGTAAATACTTGTGATGGCAGCTGGAGAGAGATGACAGCTGCCCTGGCTTAGCAGGTGCCCAGAGCTCAGAGTGAGCATGGTGAAACCAGAGTAGGAGGAAGAGCAGGTGGAAAAAGTGATATCGAATTCGGTAAATACTTTTTCTGTATCTATTTCAATGGCCATGTGATTTCTCTCCTTTATCCTATTAATATGGTGAATTACATTGATTGATTTTCAAATGGTAACCTTACATTTCTGGGATTAAACCCCCCTTGATCATCATTTGTATATATTATATATAATTTGCATATTTTATATCTTACTGGGACTGGTTTGCTAACACTTCATTAAGGAGTTTTGTGTCTATGTTCATGAGTAATATTGAGTCATACTTTTCTTTCTGACATATCTGTCAGGGTTAAGCTGGCCTCACTTCTAAAAAAAAATTGGTATATGATTTATTATTTCTTCCTTGTGTGTTTGCTAGAATGCTGCAGGGAAATATTCTGGGTCTAGAGTTTTCTTTATGTCAAGGTTTCTGATTATGAGTTCAATTTCTTTAATATATTTGGGTAATTCATTTTTTCTATCACTTCTTGTGTCAGATTTGTTAAGTTGTACTTTCTAACAGACATGTCCATTTCATCTAAGTTATCAAATTCATTAGTAAAAATTGGTCATGACATTCTCTTATTTTTCTTTTAATATATATAGGAACTGTAGCTATATCCCTCTTTCATTACTAGTATTAGTAATCTGTGCTTTTCTCACTTTCATTCTTCATCAGTATTCCTAAGATTCTGCCAATTTTAATAATATTTTCAAAAGATTAATTTACTGACTTTATTTTCTGGGTTGTTTTATATCTAATTTATTTCTGCTCTTACCATTTCCTTCATTTCTTCTTATTATTTCTATTATTCTTTTTACTTACTTTGGGTCTAATTTACTCTTCTTTTTCTAGCTCCCATAGATGAACACTTAAATGATTGATTTATATCTTTCTTCCTATTTACTAAACATTTAAAGCTATAAAGTTTCTGTTAAGCACTGGCTTATTTACATCCCACAAATTCTGATACGTTATCATCAGTTGAAATACTTTTAAAATTTTCCTTGTGTTTTCTTCTTTGACCCATGGATTATTTAGAACTGTGTTATTTAATTTCCAGATATTTGGAGATTTTTCTTCCTACATTATATTAATCTGTTTATAATGTAGCAGTTAGAAAACATACTCTTTCAGATTTCAGTCTTTTAAATTTTATTATGACTTATTTTATGACTCTGCATATGATACATCTTGGTGAACACACCATGTGCCTTGTGCTCTGTTTCCAACCAATCTTAATTTGTACTGCACGTCACTTCTGACACTAACTACCCCAGAGTCAGGGTCAGACTCCACAGTTTAAGGGCTCAGTGCTCACTGGAGATGCCAGCCACAAGTCTCAGGGTCACTCGCACTTCTGACGTGCCAGCTATAAGTTTGGGTTCAATCATTTCCTAGAATGACTCAAAATTCACTGATACAGTTTTCTTATAAAGGATACAACTCAGGAACAGCCAAAAGGAAGAGGTGCATAGAGTTAGGTCTGGAAGGGTCCAAGATGAGGAGATTCTGTGCCCTCTCTCTATGGAGTCAGGGCCTGATACCCATCCGACATCAATGTGTCCACCAAACAGGAAGCTCTTCAAGCTTTGGGTGTCCAGAGTGTATTCTGAATCTCTGTTATTTGGTGCATACACATTTATGATTAGTATGTCTTCCTGATTAATTGAGCTTCTTCTCATTAGGAAATGTCCCTCTTTATCTCTCAAAATACTTCTTGATTTGAAGACTATTTTATCTAATATTAATATAGCCTCACCAGCTTTTTTTGTTTACTATTTTCATATTTTAGGCTATTTTCTTTCACTGTTTTATTTTCAATCTACCTGTTTCTTTATACCCAGAAGTGCTTCTCTCTTTTTTTTAAAATAAATTTATTTATTTATTTATTTTTGGCTGCATTGGGTCTTTGTTGCTGTGCACGGGCTTTCTCTAGTTGTGGCGAACGGGGGCTACTCTTCATTGCAGTGTGCGGGCTTCTCATTGCGGTGGCTTCTCTTGTTGCGGAGCACAGGCCCTAGGTGAGCGGACTTCAGTAGCTGTGGCATGCGGGCTCAATTGTGGCTCATGGGCTCTAGAGAGCAGGCTCAGTAGTTGTGGTGCACAGGCTTAGTTGCTCAACGGCATGTGGGATCTTCCCAGACCAGGGCTCGAACCCACGTCCTCTGCATTGGCAGGCAGATTCTTAACCACCGCGCCACCAGGCAAGTCCCAGAAGTGCTTCTATTATGGACAAGAATACGTCTTTCTCTTTTATCCAGTCAGACAACCTCTGCCTTTTAATTAGGGTATTTAATCCACTTATATTAATATAGTTATAGATATAATTGGGTTCGATTATTTGTTATTTGTTTTCTATTTGTCCCATGTGTCTTGTGTTCCTGTTTTCCTGCCTTCTTTAACTGACTATTATTTAGTTTTCCACTTTACTTTTAGCTTCCATTTGGCATTTTAGCTATATCTCTTTTTTGGTAGTTATTCTGGGGATTATTAAATGCATACTTATCACATTCCACTTGAGAGTTAATACTGTACCACTTTATATAAAGTTTAAAAACTTATGACAGTTTAACTTTATTTGCCCTCCCAGTCTTTTGTGCTATTGTTGTCATATATTTTACATCTGAAAATGTTATAAACCCCATGACGCAAAGTGTTTACTAATTTTCAGTGTGCTTGGGTTGCATGATGTTTGCATTTTTTTCAATTTTATTTTCATGCTTTAAACCACAGTGTGCTAGATTTGAGATGGCTGTAAACTCTACCACGTCTAGTGTAACAAAACATGGACAGATAAAGCAGTGAAATAAATATCAACCAACAAGCTACATGATCTGTCTTAGGGTCTGTTTCTTTCTCCGTCAAAAAGATTGCTATGAGGATTAAATGCATTTAGATTAGTTTATGCAGAAGCTGGAGCTCAGTGAATGTTACTTTCTGTTCCATTTAAGAAACTGAATTTTCAGGCAGATATTTGTAATTAACATCAATGTACTGGTATATACTGTGAACCAAATAACAATGAGAAACAAATGAAATACAGACAAACCAAATAACTCAAGCAAAATATTAATTTCTACTTATCCCAAGCTGCATGGTACAAAGAATTTGTTAATTAACCTACAATAAAAAGAATTACCCAAATACTCTTACCTTAACAGAACTGATATTTGGTAGTTCTATTAACATGTCAATAAGTAATTCTGCCCCCAAACAGAATGGTAAAACAAAAGTACAGAGGAAACTGTCCTGGCTAATAGGAAATGTTTCATACAGATCCACTGCTTGTTTATGAAGTATCTGTAGCTCCTGAGTAAAGTTCCAAAGAGCCCGACAGCAGTTCTGAAGCAGAGTCCAATAGCCGCCACGATGAGCGAGAACCTAAGACAAACACAACATTCAAAAGACGCCAAAGTTCCCCAAGTTATGGATCTCTGAACAACTTCCTCTTCCTGCAAATATTCTACATCAATAGTAAGAGTAACTAACACCATTTGTTATATGCTACTTACATGTGCTAGACACTGTGGTAAGACATTTATATGCATTATCTCAGTTCATTCTAATGACAACTCCTATGAAGTATTCTCCTCAATTTACAGATGAGGAAATGGAGGCATGGGGCTAAACTGCCCAAGGTTATGCGTCTACTAAGTGATGAGCTAGGATTTGCACACCAGCGGTCTGACTCCAGCACGCCCATTGTTCTAGGTGCTGGGAATGTCACAGCGAGCAAGGGAAACTGGGCTTGCCCTCGTGCTGCTTCAATTTATTAGGAGAGACCAATACCAAATAAGCAGACAAATAAAAATACAACTTCAGGGAATGATAAGTGTTGTAAAGGCAAATAAAGCAGAAATGACTCAGAACGTGATGAGGGTGAGAGGACAGGTCCTTTTATACAGGGTGGTCAGGAGAGCAGTTCTCTATGAGGTGACATATGAGCAGAGCCCTGAATGTTGAGTTGAACAGGTCATGTGAAGGTGGGGGTGGGAGTGTTGGGAGAAGAACATTTGGGGCTGAGGGAATAGCAGGTGCAAAGGATGGAGGGTGAACCTGAGGGCCGAGGAGGGAGCAAGCTTAGTGCTTTCAGAACCACAGAGGGGAGAGTGGACTGCACAAGAGCAATAGGAGTGGGTCCTGAGAGGCGAGCAGAACCCAGACCTTCTAGGGCCCTGAAGCTGGTACAAAGGAGCAGAGGATGCAATGCTCATGGTCAAGGGAGGTGATGTGGGTTTACTTTACATTTTTATAAGGTCACTCTCTCTACTTCACGAAGAAAGTGGGAACTTAAGTATTCCTTTCTCATCTAGAAAGAATAAATTTCTTCTCATCTCTTGAGAAGTTTGAAGTACATCTCCTTCTTGCTATGAGAAAAAGGAAACAAATTTCTTTGTAGCTAATGATTCTAATTCTGAGTTTAATAATCTATCATATAATATTTAACAAGAACAAGACAAAAGCGTTTGACAGAAGACACAAGTAGCCTGGAGAAGCAGGAGGTCAGGGGGGAAGGGACAGGGCTTCCCCGTGGCCTAGAAAGATCTTCCCCTGTGCTAGAGGGGAGAAAGGAGTCTATGGTGCCCAGGAGGGATCAAGAGCCCGAAGAAGAACCCCTGGTGTCACTGGAGAAGCCCATGTCCCAAGTGTGGCTAGAAAGCAGCAGAGGGGTGCCTGAATATTCATGGAGACTTTGTAGACAAGGACAAAGGCCACCTCAGCTCTGGGTGGATGTATGACTATGACTAAATGGGCTTTCCCTCCTCCCTCACAACTTGACCAAATGTGAGACCTCAGTCCCATGGCAGGCAAGCCTTACAGATGATTGACATAAAATCCAGCAAATTTAATTTCACAGATGAAACTAAAATTATGGATAATAAGTAAATAAATGTATCATACATGCCCAAATTCATGGGCTGAGATTTACGTCCACTACATTAACAAATAAGAAGGACCACCTTACCATTGCTCTCCTGCAATATAAGAAGATTTTCATAAAATGATCCAAGAGACCCACATTTGCTGAGTGATCCTTTTCTTTACCACTGAGACCTGATTGAGAGTCTGATTCATAACCTGTTTGTGTCTTGGAAACATTTTCATCACTCATCTTGGAATTAAGAAATGCCGAAAATTCTTCTGCATCTACAGTACAAATATAAAGTATAATATTATTGAAAAGAGAGTTAAGTTCCAGGAAACACAACAGGTGACTAGCATCAAATGAATAATTCAGATAACAAGCGCTACATAAATTTGGAGAAAGGACAGAATTATCATGGATATGCTGAACCCGGGAAAGTTTCCAGAGAAGGAGGCTTTTAGATTAGGTCTTAAAGGGTGATCATGATTTAGCTACGTGGGAAGAATATAGAGAACATTCCAGGCAAGGGTGATGGCCAAGGGAACGATGCAGAGGCAGGAATGTCATGCTTTGGGGGAGAAGAATGACGGGATCCCACTGTTCCTTAATTTCCCCGCAAACAGGCCATTCCCTGGACACACACGCCGGAAGGTGAGGAGCATCCCCTGGTGTCAGGCAGTGCAGCAACCCTGATCACTCGTTCTCCCGCTGCTGTGCTATAAAAACACTGAGGATTTCTCCTGCCACAAACACTCCCTTACTAGAACTCTGCATTAAATAATAAGTCTCAATAGCAGAATATTTTATTGCCAATTTCATGGGAGGTCTTAGGGAGCTACTTTAAAAAAACTCAAGAAGCTGTATATATTGTAATGTACATACAAAACTTGGACTCTTTCTATGTCCACGGAATTTACTTTCAAATACTTTAATAGTCCTGGTATGACATGCAGGTACCAGTTAAACTTAAACTATACCCTAGGAGAAATTAAAAAGCATGTTAAGTACCTCAAATCTGAATCAAACCCCCTGGGGCAGTTAACCAGCATATGAAATATCCCGTCCAGCAATAAGCCATATAGGATTTAAAATGCCATTTTTGAAAATCTATATAAGAGGGTTTGTACTAGCATAAAGATATTAGAAATAAATTTTTATTTGTGAAATGAGTGGTATTCAAGATAGGTGATTGTTTAGAAATAGTGTCATCAGTGCAACACCCAGAGAGCCCTGTTCACCTACATCTCTCCACGTCCTGGAGGCCCCCGTCACCTGACCAGAAGACAATATTGGTTGGTCCTGCCATTAGGGTATCACTGCCTTCATCTTGGAGACAGCTTTCATGGAAAGTGATAATTACAGCTCCTAAGGCAAGAGTGGACTGCCCTGAGTACAAAATCAGAACTATGAAACAGCTGCATGATGTTTTCATGCCTGCTTGCATCAGTATGTTTGGTGGAATTTGTTCTGAAACTTACTTCCACTAAAACATAAAACCTGACAGCAAGTCTTCACTTACCTTGACCACTGGAGGCTACCAATATTTTTTAAAAGAACATTATATTTGCTGAATGGCCAAATTGATTTAGGGGAGAATCCTACATAAATATTTCCAAATATATATGATGATGCCACAAAAATGTAGAAATATTTTTAAAAAATAGAGTAAGAATCTCCTACAAAATATCACAACTCAACTAAATTCCTAAGTCATTGGAAAATGATGTGTGTAGCTCTGTGTCTATGGGGGGGGTGTACGTGTCAGGGTATGTGTGTATGTATGTGTTTCATTTGTGAATTAAAAAATCTAAAGACAATTTGATAGCATAGAACATATTTATTTTACCTGATGATAAGTGAGCCTTTCTTTTTTTAGCTGTAAGAAGGAAATCAAGTATCACTTTATAGTTTTCTAGAGTCAATTTTCCTGTTGGTAATACTGTTCCTGAATTATACAGTGAGAACATATTAGGATCAAATGATCGGAAACTGCAAAGGGGAAAAAAACTCATTAAAAGAACAATATAAGCAAAATTGAATTAATTCTGTCAAATACCAAATAAATAAATACATGTTTTAATAAAATGGAATTTAGCACCAAGTTACCCTGATACAAATTCGGTCACTGTCTAATTTTTGTGCCGCCAAGTAATCATGCACAAATGGCCGTGTGTGACCGGCAGGTCGGAGAAGAAGAGCTCTCGGTGTCCAGGGGACAGTGAGGAAGCCCATCTGATCTGAACTGTTTTCCCTTTCATAGCCTCAAGAATCGGTCACTTTGCCAAAAGCCTTCCCTGTTAGTCAAGCAATCTAACTGCTTCTTAAATGCTAACCTGGTCTAGCCCACATAGACCAGAATTTTACTTTAAACAAAATTCTGGAGAAATAGAAACTGGATCAAGTTCATTGTGGGTGTCAACCTGCATATTGTTCACTGGATTACTGAAATAAATACCCTCTTAATTCATATCCCTGTCACCATACTTTCCTTCCTCCAATCCATCTGATATGTTGCTGTCAGAGAAAGTGCCTATCATAGACCTGCTTAAAAAAAAAAACAACTTAATAATCTTCCACTGTATATAAATTAAAGTTGAGATTTAATAGACTGTTAAGACCCTCCAAGATCTGGTACTGATCTACTTTCCTAATCACTTCTCACCACTCCCTTTCACATGCCCTAGATTCTGGTCAGACCCCTGGGGGTTCCCATCCTGTGTTTCCTACCTGGGCTCTTGACTCACTCTTCCACCTATCCGAAATGCCTATTTCCCTACCTGCACATTTCTAAATCTTGCCTGTCTGTCAGGACCCAAGGCAAGTGGCTTCTCCCCGTGAAACCTTTCCTGTTAGTCTCATCAGGAGAAAGCCTCCTCCCAAGGAACAAAGAATTTATGTGCACTTCACTTTTTACCATTGTTTACAATTATTCGTGAACATTTGTGAGCCACACTACCAGACTCCAACTTGTATATACTGCTCACCTTTGAATGCCCAGGTACTTATCTCAGCACCTGGTATCTAATAGGTGCTCAACAAGGTTTTTTTTTTTTGGCCACGCTGTGCACTTGCAGGATCTTAGTTCCCCAACCAGGGATTGAAACCCAGACCCACGGCAGTGAAAGCTCAGAGTCCTAACCACTGGACCGCCAGGGAATTCCCTCAATGAGTTTTTTTTCTGTTGTTCTTGTGTTTTTAAAGAAAGACTCTGGTTACATAAGAGTTACTGTGGTTACATGGTATTCCATATTATGTATTTATGTTCTTTTTTTTATCTCCTATAAACAACACTTTAGCCAAAGACAATCAACAAGAACTAGAAAATGTCTTTGGAATTAATGACAGAAAGTTTACATTGTATGAGAAAATACAATCTGTGTTTATACAGGCTTAAAATATACCTCTAAATGAAACAGAGATTTGCCTAATGACTACTAATATAATTTCTGTACAATTAATATTAAACTTCTCTTGGAAAATTCACTTTCCCCTTTCACTGAAAGCTATATTGACTAATATATTCAAAATATATGCAAATTAGTACTTCATAAGCACTTCAGCACTCATTTGGAAAAGATTCCGAGATAAGACGTTTAAAAATATACCAAAGGTCAGTACAGACTGAAGCACTTTGTAAACCTCTTTAAGTTATCATCAGCATTGGAGCCCTGCTCATAGAAATACAACCCATGTACTTGAGACTAAAGAAGTATTATTCATTGATAATATACTCTACCTGACCATTACCAATGACGAACCAAATTTCATCTTTGTATGTTCCCCTAGCTTTGTTAAAAGCAGATTGAAGTGTGCGCTTGCCAGATACAGGTTCATCTGAGCTTTCCAGGGCATCTCCTCAAGAAATATTTGATGAAACCTCTTCTTTTTAACATAATTTAATATTAAAGGATTCAAGTTATCTACCAGGAATCGATGTGCTACTTTTCGAACATCAGCTCTCTTATTTCTGCAGAGGGAGAAGGAAGTTTTAAAATTATACAAACTTCCAGACATTTAACAAAGAAGAATGATTCCAATTTGTACAAAATACATCAAGAAGTCACCTGACTGCCCTTATGCAAATGTTTCTGGTTTATCTGTCATTTCCTTAGCACTAAAAACGTGAACTAGGACAGTGAAGCAGGCACAAGGATAAACACTAGGGATGAAGACACTATGAATTGCCTTCAATTCTCTCTGATGTCTGTGTGCTAGGCTCAAACCAAACAGCGCTTTTCTTTTCCGTCACCAAAAGGCCACTGAGATTAGACAACTAAATTATAACATTATAATGTTCACATTCATCAACTAACTTCAATATTAAACAAGAAAATCATTTCTCTGTTCTGTTCCTTAAGGGAAAAAAACAATGGAGACAAATTTTTTCTAACATTAGTTAGCCTACAGAGGAAATAAAACAGTCAACTATACAACTATACGTGAAATAACTTCATACATCCATATGCAGTGTGCTCTGGAAAAAACTAATATCTCAAAATTTAGCTAATAGTTTAGGTTTTAAGTATAACATATATTCAATTTGTTTCAAATTATTCCTATCAAAATCTCAAAGTAGACCACCTAATTTTTTTTTTTGCGGTACGCGGGCCTCTCACTGCTGTGGCCTCTCCCGTTGCGGAGCACAGGCTCCGGACGCACAGGCTCAGCGGCCATGGCTCACAGGCCAAGCCGCTCCGCGGCATGCGGGATCCTCCCAGACCGGGGCACGAACCCGTGTCCCCTGCATCGGCAGGCGGACTCTCAACCACTGCGCCACCAGGGAAGCCCAGTCCACCTAATTTTATAGTTACATAGTTGTTTAAATGGCATGACTACTTCTTCAAAATACTTTATCTTTTTTTTTTTAACCCTTGACAATGTTGCTGCCTCATTGGTCTGTGCCATTCTACCTGATTTATATTGGAGAAGGGGAAAAAATGATCTCAACTGATAAGTTAAAGTATCTTGCTCACTTTAATAGACAACATGTCTGCATCTGAATCAATACACACACACACACACACACACACACACGGAAGAAAAGGAAAGAGGGATGGATGGAAGGAAGGGAGATAGACGTTGTTGCATGAAAAAAACAGATATTCTGAAGAACAAAGGAAGGAAGGAAACTACTTTTTTTTCTTTTGGTACGCGGGCCTCTCACTGTTGTGGCCTCTCCCGTTGCGGAGCACAGGCTCCAGACGCGCAGGCTCAGCAGCCATGGCTCACGGGCCTAGCCGCTCCGCGGCATGTGGGATCTTCCCGGACTGGGGCACGAACCCACGTCCCCTGCATGGGTAGGCGGATTCTCAACCACTGAGCCACCAGGGAAGCCCGGAAACTACTTTTTGATATGTAGTGTTGACATTATCATTCAGTGCTAAATATTTTGTATTTTGTTCATGACTTCCTTTTAATCCAACGTTTTTTGAGTTTTTGCTGTTGTTTGGTTGTCTTAAGTAATGTTTTTTGGTTTCCAAACAACTTGAAATGTTTTAAATAACTCTACCTTAAAAATTAAAAATACAATTTCCAAAATAAAAATCAATCTTATTCCTGTGTGAAGAGGTCAAGTCACCTCAAAAGGCCAAGGAGAGTGACAGGACTACCTGCATCTTCCCCGCCACAGAGGATGAGATCATACAGGGAGATACTTCTCACTTTGGCGTTAGGATCATTTTGAGCTGGAGGTAAATGAGAATGAACAGATGCAGAAAGATGCCTTCTTGGAGGTTCCCTCATCTGATAGAAAATAGAAACTTCTGAAAAATGAAGAATGCCATAAATCTCCTCTCCTGGGAAATTTTATGGCCACGAAGAGTGAAAATCAGCGTCAAGATGGACCTGCCCAAACAAGTCTTACTCCAATAGTTTCTCTCATATTTCTACCAGAGTTTGCTGCCCTTGAAAGCCTAAACCCCTTTTCCTTGTTTTGTCACTTTACTATAAATTTGTTGTTCTTTTGTTAAGATGCCATAGAAGCCCAAGTCCTAACTACCCCTTTGAGTAACTCATCACTGAGTTCTCCCATGCATATGCAAACATTAATAAACTCCTGTTTGTTTTTCTCTTGTTAATCTGTCTTTTGTCAGTCTAATATTACAGAGTCCCAGCCAGGGAACTTAGGAGGGTAGAAGGAAAAATAATTTTTTCCTTGCCTAAAATCTCAATGAAGCTGGGAAGTAATAAGAATAAAAGCAAAAATTAAGGGCAAGGAAAATAAACACAATAAAGAAGACTTACAAAGACAAAATTTGGTTCTTTGAAAAAATGGGGAAAAAATAGACAAACCTCTGACAAGATAAATCTCAAAAATATGAGAGAAGACAAAAATTAATGAAGTTAGGAATGAAATACAGGGTGTAACTGTAGATATAGCAGAGATTCAAAAGATAACATGAGAATATAATAACGTTTTATGAAAATATATTTGAAAATTTAGATAAAATGGATAATTTCCTAGAAAATAGAATTCATCAAAAGGAACTCAAAAAAAAAAAATCACACGGGCTTCCCTAGTGGCTCAGTGCTTGAGAGTCCACCTGTCGATGCAGGGGACACGGATTCGTGCCCCAGTCCGGGAAGATCCCGGATGCCGTGGAGCGGCTGGGCCCGTGAGCCAGGGCTGCTGAGCCTACGCGTCCGGAGCCTGTGCTCCGCAACAGGAGAGGCCACAACAGTGAGAGGCCCGTGTACCACAAAAAAAAAAAAAAAAAAATCACAGATTCAGAGTGGCTATTAATCTTAAAGAAGTTGAATCAGTAGGTAAAAAATGAATGTATGTGTGCAGACATAGTATGTTATAATAAAAATACATATTTGGTCTTTGTCCTTTGTTCCAGGTATAGAGCTCCTAAAACTTGGAGTTTCCTGAGTGATAGGAGTTTCTTGTTATTCATGATGGAACACACCTGAGTCTAGTAAGGTGCTAGACTCAGGTGCTAGTAAAGTGACTCAGGGTTGGGTCCCTTAGAGAGCCTTTGGATAGGGGCTGGTCACCATAAAAATCAAACACATGATTACTAAGTGGAACTCTCAGCCCCAACCCCCAGTCTCCAGTGACTGCAGATTGGGTTTTTTAAAAACCTGTGAACAATAAGGTTCAGAGAGCTTCCAGGTTGGTGAACACATCCACTTGCTGGGAGAGCGATGCATCACAACTTCTCAGGGACAGAGGTTCCTGTGCTCAGGACCCTTCCAGACATTGTCCTATGAGCCCCTTCATCTGGCTGTTCACGTGCATCCCTTATAAACCAGTAAACATTAAGTAAAATGTTCTTCTGAGTTCTGTGAGCCATTCTAGCAAACTACTGAACCTGAATGGGGTGAGGCGGAATTATGGGGACCCCCTAGTTTGTAGTAGGATGGGCAGAAATGTGGGTAGCCTGGCCATCCCATTTGTGGCCGGCATCTAAAGCGGGGCCAGTCTTGTGGGGCAGGGTCCTTCAACTTGTGGGATCTGATGCTGACTCCAGGTAGATATTATCAGAATTGAATTGAATTTTTATGCTATAGCTCTGTAAGATGTTACCATTAGGAGAAACTAGGCAAAGGGTTTTGTATCCTTGGATGTAGAATATCTTTTTGGACAGTTCTTCCAGTCTTTTTTATCAATGGTTGTTCAGCAATTAGTTTTAATTCTGGTGTGCTTGTGAGAGGACGTGAGCCCAAGGTCCTTCCACTCTGCTATCTTGTCCCAACTCCCTGAGAAGTGGTTGGTTTTGGAAGACACATACCGTTGGAGTCAAAAGTGTGAGAAAAAGACACTGTGCACGGTTTAACATTTATGTATTAATGTAATTCACTGCATAATCAGATTAAAGGAGAAAAAAATCTTAGTGAAGAAGAAATATTCAACAAGATCGAACACAATTCAGAAGAAAACTTTCAGAAAACAAGAAATAGAAGACAATTTCCTAAATTTGATAGAGTATCTTCCCAGATCCCACATAAATATACCCACATAAATATGCCCAACTGATTTTTTGCAAAGCTGCAAAAGCAAATCAGTAGAAGGAGGACAGTCTTTCCAACAAATGGTACTGGAGCAGTTGGATATCTATAAGTAAAAAGATAAATCTCAATCCCTTATACAAAAAGTTAATTCAAAATGCATCACAAGTAAATATAAAACATAAAACTTGGGGAAAGAATATATGACCTAGGGCTAGGCAGTGTTCTTAGATTTGACACCAAAAGCACAACCCATTAAAGGAAAAATTGATAAGTCAAACATCATCAAAATTAAAAACTTTTGCTCTGTGAAAGACTGAGAAGAGGATGAAAAGGCAAGCTACACACTGAAAAAAAAAATTTGCAAACCACATATCCAACAAGGGCCTTGACCTATACCTAGGATATATAAAGATCTCTCAAAATTCAACAGAAAAACTAAAAACAAACAGTCCAATTAGAAAATGAGCAAAAGACATGAACAGACACTTCACTAAGAAGATATATAGGAGGCAAGTAAGCACATGAAATGAGGTTCAATATCATGAGCCTTTACAGAAATGCAAATTAAAGCCATGAGACATCACTAACACCTATTTTAATGACTAAAATAAAAAATAGTAATACCACTACCTGCTAGCCAGCATGAGGAGAAACTGGATCACTCAAACACTGCTGTGGGGATGTGAAAAGTACACCCACTCTGGATAAAAGTATGGGATTTCTCACAAAGTTAAACATGCACTTACCATACAATCTAGCAACTGCGCTCTTGGCCATTCATTCCAGAGAAATGGAGATTTATGTTCACACAAAACCTGTACATGAATGTTCACAGCAGCATTATTCCTAACAGTCAAAACAATCCAAGCAATCCAAATGGCCTTTAGTGTGTGAGTGGTTAAACAAATTGTGGTATATCCGTGCCACAGAATACTACTGAACGATAATAAAGTGAACTAGTGACGCACACAACTTGAATGGGTCTCAAAGGAACTGTGCTGAGTGGAAAGAAAAAGCCAATCTCAGAAAGTTACATACTGTGTGATTCCATTTTTATAACATTTTTGAAATTACAAAATTATAGAAATGGAAAACAGATTAGTGGTTGTCAGGGGTTGGGAGGGGGAGAGGAAGGGAGGTGGCTGTGGTTATGAAAAGGTAGTAGGGGGGCTTGGCGGGTAGATTCTTATGATAGAGCTGTTCTGTTTCTACACTATGGTGATAGTCACACAAGTCTATAAATGTGATAAAATTGCATAAGACTAAATACACACACTCATATGATGGCACATAGAATTGCTATAATCTGAATAAGGTCAGTAGATTGTATCCATGTCAATTTCCTGTCTGTGCTATTTTTAGTTATGTAATTAATACTAGGAGAAACTGGGTGAAAGGTATACAGGTTTTTTCTGTATTACTTTTTGAAACTGCATGTGCATGTACAATTATCTGAAAATAAAAAGTTTTAAAAAGTGCATGTTACAACAAGGATGTCCACAATCACAAACTCCATTCAAGATTAAACTTGACATCCCAACCTGTAGGCTAGACAAAGAAGTAAGAGGCTTGAGTGTTAGAATGGATTAAGCGAAACTTTCATTATTTGTTCACAGTATGACCGTCCACACAGAAAATCTGTAACTATGGATAAATTACCAAGTTGTACAGAAGATCGAGTTGTTTATAAATCAATCATATTCATATATAAAAAACAGAAGTATTCAAAAACATAATTTTAGAATACCATTTACACAAATACCAAAAAGCATTCCTTTTATGTAGCTAACAAAAGATAGATAACAGCTTTATGGAGAATATCATAAAAATTTATTGATAGATATTAAATAGGATCTAAGTGTGTGGTCTGTCTACTAATAGAAAGATTCAATGTTGTTTAAAACAATAACTTTTCAAACCAATCCATATATTCAATTCTATCTCCATCAAAATCACAAGTTGTTATTTCTTTTTATTACTCACAGCTATTCCAAACTATTTTGTGGAAGAATATCTAAGACGTGCATGAAGGAAAAGAACATCCTGGAAAGGCTTCTCCTATCAAGACAATAAAACTTAATTTAAAACCAAACAAAGTATGATAGTATGATATTGACTCAGGGATAGACAGACTAATGGGACAGGAAAAAGATTCCAAAACTACATATAAGACAACTTGCTAAATGACAAAAAGTGACAGTGATGACAGAATAGACTACTCAATAAAGGGAGCTAGTCAACCGGGTATAATGAAACTATAATGAAACTGAAAAAGAGGGGGAGAGGGATTCTTCCTCTCACCGTTCATAAAAATTGATTAGAGTTGGATGCAATTCCTAATTGTAAAATCAAACATTTAAATTGATGAAGAAAATACCTTACTACCTCAGAGAAGAATTTCAAAAATGATAAAGAGAAATGTTGATACATTTGACCCAATTAACAGTTATAGCTTTTGATTTAAAAAAAGATGACTTTCAGGGACTTCCCTGGTGGCACAGTGGTTAAGAATCCGCCTGCCAATGCAGGGGACATAGGTTCAAACCTTGGTCTAGGAAGATCCCTCATGCCGTGGAGCAGATAAGCCCGTGTGCCACAACTACTGAGCGCAGAGCCCACAAGCCACAACTACTGAAGCCCACATGCCTAGAGTCCGTGCTCTGCAACAAGGGAAGCCACCGCAATGAGAAGCCACACACCACAATGAAGAGTAGCCCTGCTCGCCACAACTAAGGAAAGCTCGCGTGCAGCAACAAAGACCCAATGCAGCCAAAAATAAATAAATAGATGAATGAATGAATAAAAAAAAGATGACTTTTAAAATGTAAATGGATGAGCCTCAAACTGGGAAAAGCATTAGTATCCAAATTTCTAAAAATAAATGAGAAAACAAAAGTTGCAAATGTGCAAAGGATCTAAACAAGCAGTCTTGAGAACAGAAAAACCCTAGGGTTTTAAAAAAACATGAAAAGCTGCCTAACCTCATTAGTAATCAAAGAAATAGAAATTAAAATAACAAGGAGAGAAAATTTCACAGCTCATAGGTCCACAAAAATTTGAAAATTTGATAATAACATTAAGTATCAGGGAAGATGCTGACTAAGGGAAACTTGACACACCACTGATGAAAATTTTAAAGCAATTTAGCAATATCTAGAAATGTTAAAATGCTCATATCCTGAGAACTACACTCCTGTGTATTTACCCCAGAAACTCTCACATGTGCATATGGAGATATATATAAGAATGTCCTTTGTAGCACTGTTTACATAATGGAAAGTTGGACTAGACTTGTGTATAATCAACATGAAAAAAATCTCACAAACGTAATAGTGAGGAATAAGAGCAAACTGGCAAAAAAATTTGTAGAAAATAATACTGTATGTTATTTCGGGGCATATACATATATAATTGAAGTATAAAGTCACTTATAAGCACGATAAATGCCAAATTTTGGATTGTATTACTTCTGGGATAGAGGGGGACAGAAATGCATCCCAAACTCTTTATATGGTATGCTGCATATTGGGTACATGTTCATTTGTTATATTATTCTCCATACTCATCTAAAATATGTCATTATTTAAATAAAGAAAATGAAGGGATAATCAAACAGAACGTAGGCAAATGCAAACAAAAAGAAGAGTGGTTTAATTAATATTTATATGTTGAAAATTAAGATCAAAATCACTAAACAGGTAAAGGAAAGCATTAAATAATGAAGGTAAGGTATATAAAGAATGTATGAGAATCATAAATGTGTACTTGTGACAATAAAAGCTAAACACACCATGATAAGTTTTATGGTTTAAGTTTTATAAACAAGAACATTATCTGCCAATAATTAAAAGTAATTTACCAGTTTAATCTCCTGGCCACTCTTATCTAAATTACTGCTATCACCATCTCCACTCCAGGCCAGTTACTCTATAGTATATCATCCTGTTCATTTATTTTATAAAATTTATCAAAAAATTTAAATTGTCTTGTTTCTTTTGCACAACAAAGGAAACCATAAACAAGACAAAAAGACAACCCTCGGAATGGGAGAAAATATTTGCAAATGAATCAATGGACAAACTATACAAACAGCTCATGCAGCTCAATATCAAAAAAAGCAACCCAATCAAAAAATGGGCAGAAGACCTAAATAGACATTTCTCCAAAGAAGACATACAGATGGCCAAGAGGTACATGAAAAGATGCTCAACATCACTAATTATTAGAGAAATGCAAATCAAAACTACAGTGAGGTATCATCTCACAACGGTTAGAATGGGCATCATCAGAAAATCTACAAACAATAAATGCTGGAGAGGGTGTGGAGAAAAGGGAACCCTCTTGCACTGTTGGTGGGAATGTAAATTGATACAGCCACTATGGAGAACAATATGGAGGTTCCTTAAAAAACTAAAAATAGAATTACCATATGACCCAGCAATCCCACTACTGGGCATATACCCAGAGAAAACCATAATTCAAAGAGTCATGTACCACAATGTTCACTGCAGCACTATTTACAATAGCCAGTTCATGGAAGCAACCTAAATGTCCATTGACAGATGAATGGATAAAGAATATATGGTACATATATACAATGGGATATTACTCGGCCATAAAAAGGAATGAAACTGGGTCATTTGTAGAGACTTGGATAGACCTAGAGACTGTCATACAGAGTGAAATAAGTCAGAAAAACAAATACTGTATATATTAACACACATATGTGGAATCTAGAAAAATGGTACAGATGAACCAGTTTGCAAGGCAGAAATAGAGACACAGATGTAGAGAACAAACATATGGATGCCAAGGAGGGAAGTGGGGGGGTGGGATAAATTGGGAGACTGGGATTGACATATATACACTAATATATATAAAACAGATAACTCATGAGAACCTGCTGTATAGCACAGGGAATTTTACTTCACTTCGCTGTACAGTACAAACTAACACAACATTGTAAAACAACTATACCCCAATAATAAATAAATAAATAATAAATAAAATAAAATAAATAACAAATAAAAAAATAGTTTATTTGTGTCTTTGTTTATTTTGTGTTCCTTTTATTAGTATGTAAGCTCCCTGATGGCAGTGATCTTATCTGTCTACTCTACCAATGTATCCCTGGTGCCTAAAATAATGCACAACACATAGTAACCCTCAAGTTAAAATTTAATTAATTAATCAATCAATACCTTTCTTGCTCCGCCATTTCAGAAATAAAAGGATTTTTATTCAAAAATTCTCTTAGAGTTTCCTTTTTTTTAGATCTCTGTCTGGGCTTCACTTCTGTAGACTTAACATGGGAGATAACAAAAATGTTACAAATCCAATTTAAAATCTTAACACGATACCATAATTTACTTGTACTCTAATGCTTATCTTTTCACATTAAAATAGTGGTTTCTTTATGCCCCTCAATTAAAATTATTAACAAAAGTAAAAGAAGTACCCCTGTAGACAAAAAAAAAAATGGTTATAAAAATATCCTTGTGATAAGAATTAAAATATATTGCATAATTATAAAATTATGATTGTTGGTATTCTCTTCTGTTTCACATTATACTAAATTATAGTACAGCCAACCATCTCTAGATGCATGAATCTCTTAAGTTCATTAACTTAAAATTCAAAATTTATATGAAACTTACTCTGCCAATCTCCACTACTGCAGCTTTGAACTTCTTCATAGGTTTGATGACCTTTTTACACAAAGTATTGTCCTTATGTTTCAATTTTTTTATTCCAAGTAGGGACTCATTCCTCCTAATACAAAAAGATAAAGTCAGTTAAAAGGATCTACAAGAATTTATAAAACTACCCCAAAGTAATATACCTTTAATGAGTATTGCCACTGAAATTATGCTAGAAGAATACCCAAAATTGGTTATGTCCCATGCATAAATGAGACTATGATACTCCTGGTCGTCAACGAATAGCTAGTCTCTCAAAAGAGCAAAATGTAAATCACACCATAAACATGTGATGAGAGCTGAAGTATGATCTAGGAGGAATAGAACTGAACTGAAACTAAAACATAAACACTCCCCTTTAAAACTGAGAAAATAACTATGTAAGAGTGACCCTAGACAAAACTACCTTGCTTCCAACAGACTTCAGTCCTTTTAGTTCCATCAAGTGCAAGCTCCCAGCCACTATCAACTTCTGGATATTAACAAGAGATAAGCATTTCAGATGACTACATTCATCCCTTGGTAACTGCAGGGGCTTGGTTGCAGGACCCCCTCAGATACCAAAAGCCAAGGATGCTCAAGTCTTTTATATAAAATGGCCTAGTACTTTCATATAACCTACACACATCCTCCTATATACTTTAAATCATCTCTAGATTATTTAAAATACAACGTAGGCTTCAGAGGTCAGATCCCAGGGAGAAGACTGGGGTTGGCTGTGTAAACACAGCCTGAAGGGGGCTAGTGCGCCACAGTTAGCAGGGAGGGAGTCCAGGAAAAAGTCTGGAACTGCCTAAGAGGCAACAGACCATTGTTTCGGAGTGTGTGAGGAGAGGAGATTCAAAGCACGGCGTAAACGAGCTTCAGAGATGGGTGCAAGCGCGGCTATCAGCGTGGACCCCAGAGATGGGCATGAAATGCTAAGGCTGCTGCTGCAGCCACCAAGAATCCTTTGTGCAAGCACAGGTCACTATCCACACCTCCCCTCCTGGGAGCCTGTGCAGCTTGCCACTGCCAGTGTCCCGTGATCCAGGGACAACTTCCCAGGGAGAACACAGGGCACGCCTCAGGCTGTTGCAACGTCACGCTGGCCTCTGCCAACACAGGCTCATCCCACATTCCATACCCCTCTATCCCCCTGGCCTGGGTGGAGCCCCCTAATCAGCTGCTCCTTTAACACCCTCCTGTCTGGGCGCGAAGAACCCATGCCAGAGGACGACCTACATGCAGAGGCGGGGCCAAATCCACAGCTGAACCCCAGGAGCTGTGCGAACAAAGAAGAGAAAGGGAAATTTCTCCAGGCAGCCTCAGGAGCAGCAGATTAAATCTCCACAATCAACTTGATGGACCCTGTATCTGTGGAATACCTGAATAGAAAACGAACCATCCCAAAACTGAGGCAGTGGATTCTGGGAGCAACTGTAGACTTGGGGTTGCTGTATGTGACTGACTAGTTTCTGATTTTTATGTTGATCTTAGTACAGTTTTTAGCATTTGTTATCATTGGTGGATTTGTTTATTGGTATAGTTACGCTCTTCTTTTTTTTAAATTACTTTTTAAATCTTTTTAATAATTTTTTTTTACATTAATAACTTTATTTTTTCTTTCTTTTCCTTCTACCTTTTCTACTGAGCCTTGTGGCTGACAGGGCTTTGATGCTCTGGCCAGGTGTCAGGCCTGCACCTATGAGGTGGGAGAGCCGAGTTCAGTACATTGGACCACCAGAGACTTCCCAGCCCCACATACTATCAACTGGTGAGAGCTCTCCCAGAGACCTCCGTCTCAGTGCTAAGACCCAGCTCCGCTCAATGGCCAGCAAGCTCCAGTGCTGGACAGCCCATGCCAAACAACTAGCAAGACAGGAACACAACCCCACCCATTAGCAGAGAGGCTGCCTAAAATCATAGTAAGTTCACAGACACCCCAAAACACACCACCGGACGCGGTCCTGACACCAGAAACACAAGATCCAGCCTCATTCACCAGAACACAGGCACCAGTACCCTCTACCAGGAAGCCTACACAGCCCACTGAACTAACCTTACCCACTGGGGGAAGACACCAAAAACAATGGGAACTACGAACCTGCAGCCTGTGAAAAGGAGACCACAAACACAGTAAGTTAAGCAAAATGAGAAGACAAAGAAATATGCAGCAGATGAAGGAGCAAAGTAAAAACCCACCAGACCAAACAAATGAAGAGGAAATAGGCAGGTTACCTGAAAAAGAATTCAGAGTAATGATAGTAAAGATGATCCAAAATCTTGGAAATAGAATGGAGAAAATACAAGAAACATTTAACAAGGACCTAGAATAACTAAAGAGCAAACAAACAATGATGAACAACACAATAAATGAAATTAAAAATTCTCTAGAAGGAATCAATAGCAGAATAACTGAGGCAGAAGAACGAATAAGTGACCTGGAAGATAAAATAGTGGAAATAACTACCACAGAGCAGAAGAAAGAAGAAAGAATGAAAAGAATTGAAGGCAGTCTCAGAGACCCCTGGGCAAATATTAAATGCACCAACATTTGAATTATACGGGTCCCAGAAGAAGAAGAGGAAAAGAAAGGGACTGAGAAAATATTTGAGGAAATTATAGTTGAAAACTTCCCTAATATGGGAAAGGGAAGAGTCAATCAAATCCAGGAAGTGCAGAGAGTCGCATACAGGATAAATCCAGGAGAAACACACCAAGACACATATTAATGAAACTATCAAAAATTAAATACAAAGAAAACATATTAAAAGCAGCAAGGGAAAAGCAACAAACAACATACAAGGGAATCCCCATAAGGTTAACAGCTGATCTTTCAGCAGAAATTCGGCAAGCCAGAAGGGACTGGCAGGACATATTTAAAGTGATGAAAGGGAAAAACCTACAACCAAGATTACTCTACCCAGCAAAGATCTCATTCAGATTTGACGGAGAAATTAAAACCTTTACAGACAAGCAAAAGCTAAGAGAATTCAGCACCACCAAACCAGCTTTACAACAAATGCTACAGGAACTTCTTTAGGCAGGAAACACAAGAGAAGGCAAAGACCTACAATAAGAAACCCAAAACAATTAAGAAAATGGTAACAGGAACACACCTATTAATAATTACCTTAAATGTAAATGGAATAAATGCTCCAACCAAAAGACATAGACAGGACTTCTCTGGTAGCACAGTGGTTGAGAGTCCGCCTGCCGATGCAGGGGACACGGGTTCGTGCCCCAGTCCGGGAAGATCCCACATGCCGCAGAGCGGCTTGGCCCGTGAGCCATGGCTGCTGAGCCTGCACATCCGGAGCCTGTGCTCCGCAACGGGAGAGGCCACAACAGTGAGAGGCCCACGTACCGAAAAAAAAAAAAAGACATAGGCTGAATGGATACAAAAACAAGACCCGTATATATGCTGTCTACAAGAGACCCACTTCAGACCTAGGGACACATACAGACTTGAAAGCGAGGGGATGGAAAAAGATATTCTATGCAAATGGAAATCAAAAGAAAGCTGGAGTAGCAATTCTCATATCAGACAAAACAGACTTTAAAATAAAGACCATTACAAGAGACAAAGAAGGACACTACATAATGATCACGGGATCAATCCAAGAAGAAGATATAACAATTGTAAATATTTACACACCCAACGTAGAAGCACCTCATTACATAAGGCAAACGCTAATAGCCATCATAAAAGGGGAAATGGACAGTAACTCAATCATAGTAGGGGACTTTAACACCTCACTTTCACCAATGGACTGATCATCCAAAATGAAAATAAATAAGGAAACACAAGCTTTAAATGACACATTAAACAAGATGGACTTAATTGATATTTATAGGACAGTCCATCCAAAAACAATAGATTACACTTTCTTCTCAAGTGCTCATGGAACATTCTCCATGATAGATCATATCTTAGGTCACAAATCAAGCCTTGGTAAATTTAAGAAAATTCAAATTGTATCAAGTATCTCTTCTGACCACAACGCTATGAGACTAGATATGAATTACAGGAAAAAAGGTGTAAAAAATACAAACACACGGAGGCTGGCTAAACAATACACTACTAAATAACCAAGAGATCACTCAAGAAATCAAAGAGGAAAACAAAAAAATACCTAGGAACAAATGACAGTGAAAACACAATGACCCAAAACCTACGGGATGCAGCAAAAGCAGTCTAAGAGGGTAGTTTATAGCAATACAATCCTACCTCAAGAAACAAGAAACACCTCAAATACACAACCTAACCTTATAGCTAAAGCAATTAGAGAAAGAAGAACAAAAAATCCCCCAGAGTTAGCAGAAGGAAAGAAATCATATAGATCAGATCAGAAATTAATGAAAAAGAAATGAAGGAAATAATAGCAAAGATCAATAAAACTAAAAGCTGGTTCTTTGAGAAGATAAAATTGATAAACCATTAGCCAGACTCATCAAGATAAAAAGGAAAAAGACTCAAATCAACATAATTAGAAATGAAAAAGGAGAGGTAACAAGTGACACTGCAGAAATACAAAGGATCATGAGAGATTACTACAAGCAACTCTATGCCAATAAAATGGACAACCTGGAAGAAATGGACAAATTCTTAGAAAAGTACAACCTTCTGAGACTGAACCAGGAAGAAATAGAAAATATAAACAGACCAATCATAAAGCAATGAAACTGAAAATGTGATTAAAAATCTTCCAACAAACCAAAGCCCAGGACCAGATGGCTTCACAGGCAAATTGCATCAAACATCTAGAGAAGAGCTAACACCCATCCTTCTCAAACTCTTCCAAAATATTGCAGAGGGAGGAACACTCCCAAACTCATTCTACGAGGTCACCATCACCCTGATACCAAAACCAGACAAAGGTGTCACAAAAAAATAAAACTACAGGCCAATATCACTGATAAACATAGATGCAAAAATCCTCAACAAAATACTACCAAACAGAATCCAACAGTACATTAAAAGGATCATACACCATGATCAAGCAGGATTAATCCCAGGAATGCAAGGATTCTTCAATATATGCAAATCAATGGATGTGATACACCATACTAACAAATTGAAGGAGAAAAACCATCTGATAGTCTCAATAGATACAGAAAAAGCTTTTGACAAAATTCAACACCCATTTACGATAAAAATCCTGCAGAAAGTAGGCATAGAGGGAACTTACCTCAACATGATAAGGCCATGTATGACAAACCCACAGCCAACATCGTTCTCAATGGTGAAAAACTGAAAGCATTTCCACTAAGATCAGGAACAAGACAAGATCGCACACTCTCACCACTATTATTCAACATAGTTTTGGAAGTTTTAGCCACAGCAGTCAGAGAAGAAAAAGAAATAAAAGGAATCCAAATCGGAAAAGAAGAAGTAAAGCTGTCACTGTTTGCAGATTACATGACACTACACATAGGGAATCCTAAAGATGCTACCAGAAAACTACTAGAGCTAATCAATGAATTTGGTAAAGTAGCAGGATACAAAATTAATGCACAGAAATCTCTGGCATTCCTATACACTAATGATGAAAATTCTGAAAGGGAAATTAAGGAAACTCTCCCATTTACCACTGCAACAAAAAGAATAAAATATCTAGGAATAAACCTACCTAAGGAGACAAAAGACCTGTATGCAGAAAACTGTAAGACACTGATTAAAGAAATTAAAGATGATACATACAAACAGATGATACATGTTCTTGGATTGGAAGAATCAATGTTGTGAAAATGACTATACTACCCAGAGCAATCTACAGATTCAGGGCCATCCCTATCAAACTACCACTGGCATTTTTCACAGAATTAGAACAAAAAAATTCACAATTTGTATGGAAACACAAAAGACCCCGAACAGCCAAAGCAATCTTGAGAAAGAAAAACAGAGCTGGAGGAATCAGGCTCCTGGACTTCAGACTATACTTCAAAGCTACCGTAATCAAGACAGTATGGTACTGGCACAGAAAGAGAAATATAGATCAATGGAATAGGATAGAAAGCCCAGAGATAAACCCATGCACATATGGTCACCTTATCTTTGATAAAGGAGGCAAGAATATACAATAGAGAAAAGACAGCCTCTTCAATAAGTGGTGCTGGGAAAACTGGACAGCTACATGTAAAAGAATGAAATTAGAACACTCCCTAACTCCATACACAAAAATAAACTCAAAATGGATCAAAGACCTAAATGTAAGGCCAGACACTATAAAACTCTTAGAGGAAAACACAGGCAGAACACTCCATGACATACATCACAGCAAGATCCTTTTTGACCCACCTCCTAGAGAAATGGAAATAAAAACAGTAATAAACAAATGGGACCTAATGAAACTTAAAAGCTTTTGCACATCAAAGGAAACCATAAACAAGGTGAAAAGATAACCTTCCAAATGGGAGAAAACATTTGCCAATGAAGCAACTGACAAAGGATTAATCTCCAGAATATACAAGCAGCCCATGCAGCTCAGTTTCAAAAAAAACAAAAACCCAATCCAAAAATGGGCAAAAGACCTAAACAGACGTTTCTCTAAAGAAGATATACAGATTGCCAACAAACACATGAAAGGATACTCAACAACACTAATCATGAGAGAAATGCAAATCAAAACTACAATGAGGTATCATCTCACACTGGTCAGATTGGCCATCATCAATAAATCTACAAATGATAAATGCTGGAGAGGGTGTGGAGAAAAGGGAACCCTCTTGCACTGTTGGTAGGAATGTAAATTGTTACAGCTACTACGGAGAACAGTATGGAGGTTCCTTAAAAATCTAAAAATAGAACTACCGTATGATCCAGCAATCCCACTACTGGGCATATACCCTGAGAAAACCAAAATTCAAAAAGAGTCATGTACCAAAATGTTCATTGCAGCTCTATTTACAATAGCCCGGAGATGGAAAGAACCTAAGTGCCCATCATCGGACGAATGGATAAAGAAGATGTGGCACATATACACAATGGAATATTACTCAGCCTTAAAAAGAAATGAAATTGAGTTATTTGTAATGAGATGGATAGACCTAGAGTCTGTCATACAGAGTGAAGTAAGTCAGAAAGAAAAAGACAAATACCGTATGCTAACACATATATATGGAATTTAAGGAAAAAAATGTCATGAAGAACCTAGGGATAAGACAGGAATAGAGGCGCAGACCTACTGGAGAACGGACTTGAGGATATGGGGAGGGGGAAGGGTGAGTTTTGACAGGGCGAGAGAGAGTCATGGACATATACACACTCACAAACGTAGTAAGGTAGATAGCTAGGGGGAAGCAGCCGCAAGGCACAGGGATTTTAGCTCAGGGCTTTGGGACAGCTTGGAGGGGTGGGATGGGGAGAGTGGGAGGGAGGGAGACGCAAGAGGGAAGACACATGGGAGCATATGTATATGTATAGCTGATTCACTTTGTTATAAAGCAGAAACTAACACACCATTGTAAAGCAATTATACCCCAATAAAGATGTTAAAAAAAAAAAAAAAAAGAACTACCGTATGATCCAGCAATCCCACTACCGGGCATATACCCTGAGAAAAACATAATTCAAAAGGAATCATGTACCACAGTGTTCACTGCAGCACTATTTAGAACAGCCGGGACATGGAAGCAACCTAAGTGTCCATCGACAGATGAACAGCTAAAGAAGATGTGGCACATATATACAATGGAATATTACTCAGCCATAAAAAGAAACGAAGTTATTTGTAGTGAGGTGGATGGATCTAGAGTCTGTCATACAGAGTGAAGTAAATCAGAAAGAGAAAAACAAACACTGTATGCTAATACATATATATGAAATCTAAAATTAAAAAAAAAAAAGGTTCTGAAGAACCTAAGTGGAGGACAGGAATAAAGATGCAGACATAGAGAATGGACTTGAGGACACAGGGAGGAGGAAGGGTAAGCTGGGATGAAGTGAGGGAGTGGCATGGACATATATACACTACCAAATGTAAAAGAGATAGCTGATGGGAAGCAGCGCATAGCACAGGGAGATCAGCTCCCTGCTCTGTGACCACCTAGAGGGATAGGATAAGGAGGGTGGAAGGGAGACGCAAGAGGGAGGGTATATGGGGATATATGCATACATATAGCTGATTCAGTTTGTTATACAGCAGAAACTAACACAACATTGTAAAGAAATTATACTCCAATAAAGATATTTTAAAAAAAAAAGAATGATACCTTTTAATCATGAAAGCATTTAGCCTGAATTTCTTTGGAATAAATAAATTAAATACAATGTAAATTCTATATAAATAGTTGTAAATACAATGTAAATGCTATGTACATAATTGACGGGAGTGCAGCAAATTCAAGTTTTACTTTTTGGAACTTTCCAGAACTTTTTTTCCGAATATTTCCGATCCATGGTTGGCTGAATGCCTGGATGCAGAGTGGATGCCAAAGGCGGACAGTACTAAATGTTCTCCCTTCCCCCCAATCACCTGTAAGGATTCTCAACCTTGTTTTTTTTAATCTGCCATCGACCCCTGTGGTTACCTGTCCCCTTCTCCGAATACTGTAAGGTCGCTTATTATCCCTCCCTCTATTGGTACTTACTACCTATTTTCCTTGAAATTTATATATTTCCTAAAATCTATATTTCCTCTGGTAAGTACTTGCTAGGTACAACACCACCCTGCTATAACATGATAAATGGGATCCAAAAGCTTAAATTAAATAAAATGTAAAGTCATATTAACACAAGGTGAAGGAAATGACCAGGTGAATCTGGTAGCTAGTTCCAGGGGCTGGGGTCCCAAACTCATCTTGGTCCTAGTAGTGGTCAGCCTCTCACTTCGATTTTGATAAAGATGATCCTGGATCCTGTGCTTGGTTGGGACTCCAGCCAAGCTGCAGCAATTCCAAGAGTCTCTCAGTTAGTTGGCATTCATTTTGGCAAATGTTTTGTCTGCCTGAACTACAAAGCTTGGACCACTGATCACCGGGGACTTGACAATCTATCCTCTGCTCTGCTACTTGCATCCTGACACTAGTTGCCTGCTGTTTTCCAACCAGCTTGTCTCTTCTCTACCTCCTCTCTCTCCCACCCCACCACAATGTTTTTATTGCTGCTATTCCAGAAACAGATGGGAAGGAGAGGAGGTCATGGGTGAACACTTGGGCCACCGTCTTCCTAGCCCTCTCAGCATTCTCCTCCATGCTCTGCAGAACTCTCATCCACTGAATAAACCCCTCCACTCCTCAACCTCTTCATAGACTGCTTCCTCCTAGTCCTGACTGCTTTTTATTTTGTTTATGGTGTATTATGAAAAATAGTACTTCTAAATTTTTATGTAATCATTATTGATCTTTGATTTCATGATTTATTGTTTTGATTACCTATATCACTGCCTGCTTCTGACCCAAAACACTGAGTTCCAATGACTGTCTGCCTATTATTTCACAAACACAAATCTGTTATTCTTTATCTGACAGCACAAGGCTCTCATTCACGCTTTTTCATTTTTAAAATATTTTTCATTACTCCAGCCCATTCCATACAAACTAATCTGACTGGAATTGCATTAAATCAACAAATTAATTTGAGAATAACAGAAATCTTCACAATATTCCATCTGCTTATCAAGTAATGTACTATGTCTCTCCATTTATTCAAGTCATTTTTTTTTTCATACCTCTTAGTAAAGATGTTTGGTCTTCTTTATATTAGCCTAAATCCCCTCACAATTCCTGATAAACTTAATCCTGTAGTTCACAGAAATGGGATCATTTTTCCATTATATTTTCTAGTTGATACAGCAAAGCGTTGATTTTGCATCTACCCATCCTATGGAATTCTATTATTAACTCTGATAGTTTTCAGTTAACTAACTT